>NC_040086.1:43485402-43807279 GCF_003369695.1 Bos indicus x Bos taurus
TCTTCCCTGTTGTTCATTTCATACATTACTTTCTGGTTTTCCCAGTATTGCCTTTGCCTTGCTTGTTTATTTGCCTCGTTTCTGTGTACCGTGCCTGGCTACAAGTTGTGGTGCCTAATACTTTCGTGCTGGGCCTTTCAAGAGTTCTGCAGTGTAAACAGCTGTCAGAATCCCAGTCTCAGGTATAATTTCATCACCTTTGCTAAGTCAGTTACCTCACATTCATTGGCTTTTTTACTGCTTCTGAAAGTCTCATTGTTGTCTTCTCTTTTATGCTTTGACTTGGTTTAATACCTCTCATTCTTTTATTGTCGTTTTGGGGGAGATTTTGAAGGGAAAAGAGAATAAGGTGAATAGTTAATCTCTTGTATTTAACTAGAAAACAAACTAGTTTTCTCTAATCATGTTTTATATACCCTTGAGAGACTTATCCATAGTGCTGTCCATGCCACCTACCTCCCCCTGTTCTGTGTTGAACTCAATTCATTAAGAGGTTTTCCCACCACCACCACCGCCATCAAAGCAACTCTTGTTGAGGTCACTAGTGACATTACACTGCTTTCCAGTGACCAGTTCTGTGTCTTTGTTCTACCTGACTTAAAGGGGCACAGTTGATTACTTCCTTATGCTTGAAAATCTTCCCCCCTACCCCCCTTGGCTTCCTGGACACCGTACTCTTCTGCTTTCCCTGCAATATCATTAATCTCTTCTTTTTCAATCTTCATTGCTGATGTCTCTTCATATCCCCTACCTCTAAATATTGAACGGCCTCAGGGTTTAGACTTTGGACCACTATTGTAAACTTACTCACTTCCCTGATGAGCTTAACCAATTAACCAGTCTAGTGATTTATGATGCCATATGTTTTGATTTTGGAGTTTGTATCTCTTCTTTTATCTGAATTCCAAAATCATGTATCTACCTGCCACTTCACTATCTCCACTTGGTATCTTCTAGGCATCTTAGGTTTAGCATGCTTAAAAATCCTGATTTTTCTTTCAAAACCTATTTCTCCTCCATTCTCCTCCATTCTCCTCCATTCAGTAAATGACAACTCCATCTGTCTTTTTGTTTAGGCCAAAAATTTTGGAATTCTTTGTTTCTCTTTTTTGTTCATACCCTGTATTTGTCAGGAAATTCCATTCATATTAACGTTAAAATAGATTTTGCATTCAGGTACTACATGCTCCACTGCCTGCTGTCTGGTCTAAGCCGCATCATCGCTTGCCCAGATTATTGTGATAGCCTTTTGGCTCTGCTCCTGCCTTTACCTCACCAAACCTATAGTCTGTTTTCAAGAGTGGAACAAAGTGATCCTTTTTTTAAACAAATCTTAATCATTACACTCCTCTGCTGAAAACCCTTCAATGGCTTCATATTTGACTCAGTAAAAACTCAAAAGTCCTTATATTGGTCCACACGGTGTTAGGCTGTCTGACCCTCTGGTCTTTGCCTTCTGCTTCCCTTGCAAGAGTCACATTGGCCACACTTGTAGTTATTTGAATATTTCAGGCATGCTTCCCATAGGAGCTTTGAACATTGTTTTTCTCGTGTCTGGAGCACTTTTCTCCTGGATATCCTCAGGGCCCTCTGCACCTTTCTGGTCATTGCCCAAAAGTCGTCTTCTCAGGGAGCCCATCCATGTCACCTATTTTAACCTGCAACCCTTTCTGTCTCCCTCTGCATTCCCTTATCCTCTTTTTTTTTTTTTTTCCCTTTTGCAGCACATATGTATCCTCCTGCATCCCCATACTTGAAAACAATACCTGGCGAATTTAGGCACTCAATTATATTGAAAGAGTGAGTGGATAAATTGTAGTAGTAATTGCCTGTTCCTAATTAGGGAGGCCTGGCGTGCTGCGATTCATGGGGTCGCAAAGAGTCGGACGTGACTGAGTGACTGAACTGAACTGAATACTCTCATTAATGGCAAAAAGTTTCACTCTGAAAAGAGCATAACTGACTGTTACGAAATTAACAGTAATGTTACAGTGAAAAACAAAATTAATTCAAGGTAAATTAATGGCTTAAATTCATAACAGCAACCCCTAGATATTTATAGTTCATCAATGTTTGTTCTTTATACTAATAGAATGCTCAAACTACTGCACAATTGCACTCATCTCACACGCTAGTAAAGTAATGCTCAAAATTCTCCAAGCCAGGCTTCAGCAATATGTGAACTGTGAACTTCCTGATGTTCAAGCTGGTTTTAGAAAAGGCAGAGGAACCAGAGATCAAATTGCCAACATGGGCTGGATCATGGAAAAAGCAAGAGAGTTCCAGAAAAACATCTATTTCTGCTTTCTTGACTATGCCAAAGCCTTTGACTGTGTGGATCACAATAAACTGTGGAAAATTCTGAAAGAGATGGGAATACCAGATCACCTGATCTGCCTCTTGAGAAATTTGTATGCAGGTCAGGAAGCAACAGTTAGGACTGGACATGGAACAACGGACTGGTTCCAAATAGGAAAAGGAGTACGTCAAGGCTGTATATTGTCACCCTGCTTATTTAACTTATATGCAGAGTACATCATGAGAAACGCTGGGCTGGAAGAAGCACAAGCTGGAATCAAGATTGCCGGGAGAAATATCAATAACCTCAGATATGCAGATGACACCACCCTTGTGGCAGAAAGTGAAGAGGAACTCAAAAGCCTCTTTTTTTTTTTTTTTTTAACAAAAGCCTCTTTAAAGTGAAAGTGGAAAGTGAAAAAGTTGGCTTAAAGCTCAACATTCAGAAAACGAAGATCAGTCCCATCACTTCATGGGAAATAGATGGGGAAATGGTGGAAACAGTGTCAGACTTTATTTTTTTGGGCTCCAAAATCACTGCAGATGGTGACTGCAGCCATGAAATTAAAAGACACTTACTCCTTGAAAGGAAAGTTATGACCAAACTAGATAGCATATTCAAAAGCAGAGACATTACTTTGCCAACAAAGGTTCGTCTAGTCAAGGCTATGGTTTTTCCTGTGGTCATGTATGGATGTGAGAGTTGGACTGTGAAGAAGGCTGAGCGCTGAAGAATTGATGCTTTTGAACTGTGGTGTTGGAGAAGACTCTTGAGAGTCCCTTGGACTGCAAGGAGATCCAACCAGTCCATTCTGAAGGAGGTCAGCCCTGGGATTTCTTTGGAGGGAATGATGCTAAAGCTGAAACTCCAGTACTTTGGCCACCTCATGCGAAGAGTTGACTCATTGGAAAAGCCTCTGATGCTGGGAGGGATTGAGGGCAGGAGGAGAAGGGGACGACGGAGAATGAGATGGCTGGATGGCATCACTGACTCGATGGATGTGGGTCTGGGTGAACTCCAGGAGTTGGTGATGGACCGGGAGGCCTGGCATGCTGCGATTCATGGGGTCTCAAAGAGTCGGACACGACTGAGCGACTGAACTGAACTGAATAGTAATAAAGATTTAAATACATAGAAACATCAAACTATATGCCCTTTATTATTTAAATTCTGTGTAGTTTAAATTTGGTTGATTTTTAAACACCAATAATACATTCATAACCTAGCATACTTAAGAAAATCTTAGTTTAAAGCCAGCTTTATTAAACTTCAGTTGGAAGCTAAACCACAGAGAAAAGACTCCAATCATTTAGATAACATATACTTTTTAGATGGCATAATTAGAATTGATACTGTAATTGCCCCCAGCAACTTCATTTTATGTATTATATTCAGCATACATTTGATTTTAGGATCTGTGGATCTTTGAATGCATCTTTAATCAATTCTGGAAATTTTACAACAATTATCTTCTGTCTGTAGAATTCATATTAGACATATGTTTAGTCCTCATCCTACCCTTCATATCTTTGTCTTTCATATTTTTCACCTCTGTCTTTGTGCTACAATCTGGTTAATTTTTCATGTATGTAGTATTTGCATGTTCAAGTATGCTATGTTAATGTCGACAGGAACTCCAGATCCTGCAATCCTTCGAAGTTAAAATGCTTGTTGTTTGTGCTGACTCTCATGCATAGCATCTGGCCTCTTCACATTTATGGTAACCTTTATTAATTCATTCCTTGTTAATCTGTAAATTCTGCAGGCCAAATCTGGTCAAGGCTTAATTGTAAAGAATTCACTTCTGCTGTTGCTGGTATAGAGGCATCATTATTTGGGGGCCATTTCAGCCCTTTCTTGAAGGTCTTGAGTGGGAGTAGTTCATTTCCCCTCACCCTTACTCTACTTCTGAGCCCAAAGCTCAGAATCCTCACAGCTAAGTTTCTCTGGCAGGGGCGCTCATACCCCTCGCTTCTGCCTGGAGTTTCCCGCCCATTTTGATTGATTTTGCCTCTCCCCCCACTTCATATGAGATCAGTACTGCTTTCACGCGTGTGTCCGAGCCAGAATCTGTCTTGTTGAAAGTCTCATGTGTAGCCCACCATAGTGCCAAAACTGGAAGCCCCCTACAACTTCCAGACTCTTGTAGACAGTTATTCCAAATGTTACATTGTGAAATGTCAGATATATCTAGGTTTTTGTTTTCTTTGATACTTTTTCATAAAACTAATATTTTACTTTATAAAAATGAATCTTTACATTGAAATTAACTGGGACACTCAATATCTCCAGTGGAACATGAGGAGAAACAAGAATGAAGAAAAGATATTAATACTGGAAAGTAAACAAAGCATAATTTCTATTGTAAAGTTAATAAACCAGCAAGCATGTATATTTCATCTTATTTTTCTCATGTGCTGCAGATTGTCACATCCTTAAATTAAGACAGACATTCAGGGGCATTCCTGGTGGCTCGGTGGTAAAGAATCTGCTTGGCAATATAGGAGACACAGGTTTGATCCCTGATCCAGGAAGAGCTCATGTGCTGCGGAGCAACTAAGCTCAATAGTGTGCTACAGCTATTGAACCTGTGCTTTAGAGCTGAGAAGACCAACTACTGGGCCTGCATGCCACAACTGATGAAGCCTGTGTACCCTGGAGCCCGTGGTCCCCCACACGAGAAGCCCATGTGCTGCAACTAGACAGTAGCCCCTGATCACTGCAGCTACAGAAAAGTCTGAGCAGCAATGAAGACCCAGCACAGTCAGAAATAAGAATTTTTAAAAGCTAACATCTGGAGAATTTAAGATTTAGGAAGATTCTTAAATGCCTTCTGACTAATTAAAGGAAAAATCAGATACCTCTTTAATAGTGAAGTTTAATGTATTTTTTATATTCTCTGAAATTCTTTGAAAATTGTTCATCCCTATATGATAAGGCAACTGAATTCAAATTGATTGGAAAAACCCACTTCTTAACCATTGTATTAAGGATTAAACATTTAATCCCTTACTCAGTTTCCATTTGTATGTGAAACAACAATTTTTTTAAAGCCAGCAAAAATTACTTTCTTAGTATGAATGGTTAATGCACTTTTCAATCTGAAGCTCAGTAATAGTAAGTTCAAAATAATATCCATTTAGTTGCTAAGAGGTCCAAAGGATATTCTGCATTAAGCAAAGTACCTGGCATATAATAAGGTCTCTGGCTAAAGTGATAAGTACTTCTTAATAACAATGTTATCAAAATGCAGTTTTGAATCAGGAGCTATCTTTAAGGACTGAGGATCTGCTAGGAGATCAGGTAAAATGGTGCCCTATAGGAACAGAGATGTTCTATGAAAAAAAGTGGAAGTGGTAGTTACTCAGTCATGTCCAACTCTGCGATCCCATGGGCTGTAGCTGATCAGGCTCCTCTGTCCATGGAATTCTCCAGGCAAGAATACTGGAGTGGGTAGCCATTCCCTCCTCCGGGGGATCTTCCTGACCCAGGTCTCCTGCATTGGCAGGTGGATTCTTAACCCATTAGAAGAGGGGGAAATTATCTTTACCTGTTACTAGCACAGATACTGAGGGACAAGTGGAAAAGTTACTGTTCAGGAGTAAGCAGTCAAGATTTCGACAAGATTTCCACACTTAGCACATGTGTGTGGACTATGTATGTATATGTACACAGATGGAGGGCTTGCAGGCTGAGCATTTGACATATGAATTTAAGTCGTTATTGTGAACAGGGACCTCTACTTCATGGTAGTTTTTTTTTTTTTAAAGCTCTATGCTGGGATATGGGACATTTTGAGGAAGTAAATATAGCCCCCAACACACCCTTTTTCTTTCAGACCTTAAAGCAGATGAAGGAAACATGCTTTTATGAATAACTTTCACTTTACCACATTAATTTTGTTTTTATTGTTGTTTTATACAACTCTTTGCCTTGTCATAAAGAGAGTTATGTTTAATTTTTTTTAAGAGTAGTTCTCTTCTTAAAAAAAATATAATTTGGCTGCATTGGGTCTTACTTGTGGAATGTGGGACCTTCGTTGTGGCATTTGGGCTTAGTTGCCCTACAGCATGTGGGTTCCTAGTTCCTCGACCAGGGGTCAAGCCCACATCGCCCGCATTGTAGGGTGGATTCTTAACCACTGGAACACTAGGGACGTCCCTGTTTAATTTTAAATTATGTTCTCCAGTAATATTTGATGGTTTATTGCCTTTTATTCATAAATGTTTTTCCATGTTATTTTTGCAGTGCTAATGAAGTCCCTTTTCAGTTCATATTTCACTGTAGTTAAACATATTTCAGGGAATTCCCTCGTGATCCAGTGGTGAGAACTCAGTGCTTCCACTGCAGGGGGCACAGGTTTGATCCCTGGTCAGAAATTAAGATCCCTGCAAGTTGGTAGCACAGCAAAAAAAAAAAAAAGATAAATGATTCTAGTGAAGTAAGTAATTGAGTATGATATAATCCTAGAAACTAGGCTGTTGGGTAGACACTAGTCACTGGCCACCAGTGTTTACTCTCCTGTAATTCAAAAATAGAACTCTCACCTTTTAGTTGGCCATGTAGCTGATCACATGGTTTCTACCTTTTCTAGCCTCCTCCTTTGTGGTTACATTGTAGCCACTGGGATAGAAGTGGAAGTGATGCATGTGACTTCTGGATCCTGCCTTTAACAGTACCGGGCATGCATTCTTTATCCTGTCTCCTATTCCCTCTGTGGGGTGTGCAAGTTAAGAATAAGTCATCTGTAGCCATTTCAGAGGTCTGTTTCAGTGATTCTATTTTGGGTCTCTTTGTATTTTGGGTCTCTTTGTTAAAGCAACCTGTGTGTATGTGCTCAGTTGTATCAGACTCTTTGTGAAGCCCATGGACTGTAGCCCATCAGGCTCCTCTGTCCATGGAATTTGCCAGGTGAGAATACTGGAGTGGGTTGCTATTCCCTACTCCAGGGAATCTTCCCAACCCAGGGATCAAACCTGTGTCTTAAATCTCCTTCATTGGCAAGTGGATTCTTTACTACTCTGCTACCTAGGAAGCTCCTAGATCAATTTGCTGCTACTGCTAAGTCGCTTCAGTGGTGTCCGACTTTGGGCGACCCCACAGACGGCAGCCCACCAGGCTCCCCCATCCCTGGGATTCTCCAGGCAAGAACACTGGAGTGGGTTGCCATTTCCTTCTCCAAACGCATGAAAGTGAAGTCGCTCAGTCAAATCCGACTCTTCGAGACCCCATGGACTGCAGCCCGCCAGGCTACTCCGTCCATGGGATTTTCCAGGCAAGAGTACTGGAGTGGGGTGCCATTGCCTTCTCCAATTTAGTCTGTACTAAAACTAATAATAAAACTGTACTAAAGCTATCTTATGAACACAAAAGGTTTAGACTGGAGAAGGATAGAAAGTGGATGAAAGTCTTTAAGTGAGACTGCCTATTCCACATAAAAGGGCTCAGGACGAAACATCTGCACAATACCAAAGATTCTTCCTTGGGCAAAGATTGTTAAACCTAATGAGGTGGCTATTTGACTTTGGACAAGTCACTTAAACTTTCTCTGTCTGATCTTAAAATGGAAAGATTGAAGAAGTTCTCTCAAGGATCCTTTCTAGCTCTGTCATTCTGTAGATGTATATTGTTCTAGAAAAGACGGGAGAGTAGTGAGGAAAAACTTCAGATGTTATTAATAAGTATCTAAGTTGATCCCTCAGAGAAGGACCATAGTATATGGATCAGCAGCAGGAGTGGTTATGGATGGAGTCCAGTAGTAGAGCTCTATTCTCTTCTATCTCTGCTTGCAATTGGTTCATTCTTAACTGACTTCATTTCTTTAGGTCAAAACTTGCTAAAACCAAGGAGTGGCAGACAACAATAAACTCACATTCTGACCTTTTCTAAACCACTTCCCTCAGAGCCATGGGCTTGATAATCAGTCTTTAAAGTTAGTGCGGGTGAAAATACCTTTGGGAAAAGTCACAGCCTGCAATCTGTTTCTACCTACCAGTGTCCTATGTATCTTAGATCTTTGTTATTGCAGTGCACTACTTTCAGGAACCTTATCTTTTAGAGAATACACTAAGCTTCTGTAACAAATAGACACACACCAAAAAATAAACAAAATACAGTAGCTAAAGGAAGACAAACATTTTCCTCATGTAACAGTCCAGAGGTAGGCAGGCAATCTACGGTGTTAGGCAGCTTTGCTTCACAAGGTAAACTTCAAAACACAGGTTCTGTTACTGCTCTGCAGTCAGTCCTGTGTGGGTTCTTGTCTTCACAGTTTAAGCTGGCTCATCACCATTATAACTGAGTTTCAGCTTGTGTGAAAGTGTTACTCGAAAACTGGGTTGCAATAAGGAGAGCACAGGATCTTTATCAAAGCAATGTCTCCCTGAACAGCAAATAGGTAAATTTTAAGCTAAGGATATATGCATATTCATGAAGGGGTTTGAGCAGAGAGAATTCAGCATAAAATTGGGGCAAAGGTCAACCGAGTTCGAGTCTTATTTGATTGAAGTCAGGAGGGTCAACATCATCATTCCATCCTTCACCTGAATGGGGGCCTTAATTCCTGCAGAACTCAAAGATATAATTTTATTATATATATCCCTTGAGGAGGAACTAAAATTGCTTTACCACTGCACTATTTCTTGACTGCCTTTTCTCTATTTCTGCTTTCCCTTTGTTCCCTTAAGATCATTAATTACTGAGACCTGTTTTAAGGGCAAACATTGCAGCCAGGCTTGGATTATGAAATGGCTTAGGCCCAAATGGCTTCTTTGTGTTCATAGCAGCGCTATTTACAATAGACAAGACATGGAAATAACCTGTCCATCAACATATGAATGAATAGAGATGTGGGGGGTGTGTGTGTGTGTGTGTGTGATGGAATACTAATTAGCCATAAAAAGAATGAAATAATGCCATTTGCAGCAACATGGATGGACCTAGAGATTATCAACCTAAATGAAGTAAATTGGAGAGAGAAAGATAAACACTATATGGTATCACTTATATGTGGAATCTGAAAAAAATACTGTAAATAAACTTATCAATGAAACAGTCTCACAGAACAGATTTGTGGTTGCCAAGGGTGGAAGAGTGTGGAGGAGAGCTAGATTGAGTTTGGGATTAGCAGATGCAAACTATTGTATATGAAATGGATAAACAACAAAGTCCTACTGCCTAGCATAGGAAACTATATTCAACATCTTGTAATAAACTATAATGGAAAATAATATGGAAAGAAATGTAACTAAATTGTTTTTCTGTACAGCAGAAGCTAATTTACAACATTGTAAATCAACTAAAATAAACAAAATTTTAAAAGAGAAAAGATACTGACATGTAGCATTTACTCTACAAGATTGGGCCTTACACATCTGACTAGGTTCCCAGTAGTAGTCACCAAAGTAAGGTCCTTCCTGAACCTATTAATGTACGAAACCTCAAGGAGTAACCCAAAGCTATTTACATTTTTCAAGAGATGCCTCCTGATGAAGACCACGCTTCACCCAAGATATTTCTTGCATCCACAGATCGTGCGATATTCCTATTCTACCTGACCTAAGCGGGTATATCAAAGCCACCAACAACTTCATTCTTTATGAGTTCTTTCTCCCCCATTTCTCCCTTTCTTCTGGACCCAGAGGCGATCATTCTGAGTGAAGTTCTGGCTCTAGAGGGCATCTGGTTGCTAAGAGACAGGACGCTGGGAGGGTGGGGACGCTGCACTGCGACAGGCCTGAGAAAGAATTCGAGGGGGGCGGGGAAGAAACCGGCAAAGGCTAGGCCGAGTAGCCGCTCTTCGCAGCACCCGCTCCCTGCATCCGAAAGGAGCTCGTCGTTCATTGGCTGCGCCGCTGCGGCGCTGGCCTGCGATTGGCCAGGCGGCGTCGATCTCCGCGTTCCCCGCCCCGCAGCTCTGGTACCCCAGCGGTTGGGTTTGCGGGTCTGGTCGCGGCCGCTTCATGGCGCGGGCGGTACCGGGCTCTGCAGGTGACGGGGGCGAAGCGAGGGCCATTGCGGCCTAGAGGTGAGTGACGAGCTGAGGGAGTTCGGGGGCTGGTTGGGGGCGGAAAGTGCGGCGAGAGGCGTTACCTTTGGAGGCTAGCGGCCCCCTCTGCGGCCTCCTCCGCTTTAGAGCCGGGCGGGAGTCTCGCTAGTGGAAAGTGCCCCCGAACCGCCCCCACGTGCATCGAGCGGCCCGCCGGCTCTGCCTTCTCCAGATCTCCAAAGCCGGTCCCTCTAGTGAACCAGCTGACGGAGCACGGCGTCTGCCGTCCTGGCCCCACCCCTAGTCCCTGCCCTGCATCTTCCCCTGCCTCGGCCCACTGCTTTCCCTGCGCCTTTGTCCACCCCTCACCCGCTCAGCGCCCAGAGTTTCTGCACCCGAGGGGAGGCGGGAGACCACCAAGGTCTGGGCTGCCTTAGAGGACGTGCAGTGCAGCGAGCCTCTGGGTCGAAGGTTGCGGGTCTTTGATGTGTTCTTTCTAGGTTTCAATTGTGGTTTTATTTTCTCCTTCACTATGAAAGCCAGATGCCCGTTCTCGTGGTCAGAAAGCCTGGGCACAAGGCTTCTACCCTGGTGATGACTCAGTGTTGTCGCCCATCCTCTGTTATGCCAGAGGCCTTTGACCTGCCCTGCTGGCCCCTCTAGCACCTATCCTTCTCCGCCTAGGGGCAAAGTCTCTGTCTACCAGATCTTTTTCTATTTGAAAATAGGAAAAACAGATGCCAGTGTTGGACCTCTGTTTGGTCTTGTTAGTACATTTAAACTCCCATCGTGGAAATGGAGAGGGCATGAGATGTGTTAAAAAGTGTAGAGTATTTAGAGTAGTAAACAATTTTTATTTTTGGTAAATAACATGTTTCATACTAAACATTAGCATGTTTTTAATATTTTATCATGAATGGGAGTAAATCTAGTAATAGTATAATTTGAGTTTCAAACTTTTTCTTATTGGCAGTTTTTGATAAGTCTGTACTTCTTTTCCAGAAGGGGATGCACAGTTGCAGCTACTCTGAGAGAATTCTGACTCTAGGGATGCTTTCTTGAACATCTGTTTAACTGGAATTAATTCTGGGTAGTTTTCACTTGCTTGGTGTGATTCAGTTGTGTAAGGAAAATATCAACAGAAAAAAATTCTTTTTCACGTTTAGATGATGTTCAGTTGAGTTAGTTCAGTTACTCAGTCGTGTCGGACTCTTTGTGACCCCATGGACTGCAGCAGGCCAGGCCTCCCTGTTCATAGCCAACTCCTGGGGTTTACTCAAACTCATGTCCATTGAGTCAGTGATGCCATCCAACTGTCTCATCCTCTGTCGTCCCCTTCTCCTCCTGCCTTCAATCTTTCCCAGCATCAGGGTCTTTTCAAATGAGTCAGTTCTTCGAATCAGGTGGCCAAAGTATTGGAGTTTCAGCTTTAGCATCAGTCTGTCCAATGAATATTCAGGACTGATTTCCTTTAAGATGGACTTGTTTGATCTCCTTACAGTCCAAGAGACCCTCAAGAGGCTTCTCCAACACCACAATTCAAAAGCATCAATTATTCAGTGCTCAGCTTTCTTTATAGTCCAGCTCTCACATCCATATATAACTACTGGAAAAACCATAGCCTTGACTAGACAGACCTTTGCTGGCAAAGAATGTCTCTGCTTTTTAATGTGCTGACTAGGTTGGTTGTAACTTTTCTTCCAAGGAGCAAATGTCTTTTAGTTTCATGGCTGCAATCACCATCTGCAGTGATTTTGGACCCCAAGAATATAAAGTCTATCACTGTTTCCATTGTCTCCCCATCTATTTGCCATGAAATGATGGGACTGGATGCCATGATCTTAGTTTTCTCAGTGTTGAACCTCAAACCAACTTTTTCACTCTCCTCTTTCACTTTTATCAAGAGGCTCTTTAGTTCTTCTTCACTTTCTGCCACAAGGGTGGTGTCATCTGCATATCTGAGGTTATTGATATTTCTCCCGGCAATCTTGATTCCAGCTTGTGCTTCTTCCAGCCCAGCGTTTCTCATGATGTACTCTGCATATAAGTTAAATAAGCAGGGTGACAATATACAGCCTTGAAGGACTCCTTTTCCTATTTGGAACCAGTCTGTTGTTCCATGTCCAGTTCTAACTGTAGCTTCCTGACCTGCATACAGATTTCTCAAGAGGCAGGTCAGGTGGTCTGGTATTCCCATCTCTTTAAGAATTTTCCAGAGTTTGTTGTGGTCCACACAGTCAGAGGCTTTCGCATAGTCAATAAAGTAGAAGTAGATGTTTTTCTGGAACTCTCTTGCTTTTTCGATGTTTCAGCAGATGTTGGCAATATGATTTCTGCTTCCTCGGCCTTTTCTAAATCCACCTTGAACATCTGGAAGTTCACAGTTCATGTACTGTTGAAGCCTGGCTTGGAGAAATTTGAGCATTACTTTACAAGCCTGTGAGATGAGTGCAATTGTGCGGTAGTTTGAGCATTCTTTGACATTGCCTTTCTTTGGGATTGGAATGAAAACGGACCTTTTCCAGTCCTGTGGCCATGCCGAGTTTTCCAAATTTGCTGGCATATTGAGTGCAGCACTTTGACAGCATCATCCTTTAGGATTTGAAATAGCTCAACTGGAATTCCATCACCTCCACTAGCGTTCGTAGTGATGCTTCCTGAGGCCCACTTGACTTCACATTCCAGAATATCTGGCTCTAAGTTGGTGATCACACCATCGTGATTATCTGGGTCGTAAAGATCTTTCTGTACAGTTCTTCTATGTCTTTTTGCCACCTCTTCTTAATATCTTCTGCTTCTGTTAGGTCCATACCATTTCTGTCCTTTATCGAGCCCATCTTTGCATGAAATGTTCCCTTAGTATCTCTAATTTTCTTGAGGATATCTCCAGTCCTTCCCATTCTCTTGTTTTCCTCTAGTTCTTTGCATTGATCACTGAGGAAGGCTTTCTTATCTCTCCTTGCTATTCTTTGGAACTCTGCATTCAAATGCATATATCTTTCCTTTTCTCCTTTGCCTTTCGCTTCTTTTCTATTCACAGCTATTTGTAAGACTTCCTCTGATAACTATTTTGCCTTTTTGCATTTATTTTCCTTGGGATGGTCTTGATCACTGCCTCCTCTATAATGTCACAAACCTCCATCCATAGTTCTTCAGGCACTCTGTTTGTCACTTCCACTGTATAATCATAAGGGATTTGATTTAGGTCATACCTGAATGGTCTAGTGGTTTTCCCTACTTTGTTCAATTTCAGTCTGAATTTGCAATAAGGAGTTCATGATCTGTGCCACAGTCAGCTCCTGGTCTTGTTTTTGCTGACTGTACAGAGCTTCTCCATCTTTGGCTGCAAAGAATATAATCAATCTGATTTCTTTATTGACCATCTGGTGATGTCCATGTGTAGAGTTGTCTCTTGTGTTGTTGGAAGAGGGTGTTTGCTATGACCAGTGTGTTCTTTTGGCAAAACTCTATTAGCCTTTGCCCTGCTTCATCCTGTACTCCAAGGCCAAATTTGCCCTGTTACTCCAGGTATTTCTTGACTTCTACTTGTGCATTCCCGTCCCCTGTCATGAAAAGGACATCGTTTTGGGGTGTTAGTTCTGTAAGGTCTTGTAGGTCTTCATAGAACCATTTAAGTTCAGTTTCTTCAGCATTACTGGTCAGGGCATAGACTTAGATTACTGTGATACTGAATGGTTTACTGTGGAAACGGACAGAGATCATTCTTTCGTTTTTGAGATTGCACCAAGTACTGCATTTCAGACTCTTTTGTTGACTATGATGGTTACTCCATTTCTTCTAAGGGATTCTTGCCCACAGTAGTGGATATAATGGTCATCTGAGTTAAATTCACCCATTCCAGTCTGTTTTAGTCCACTGATTCCTAAAATGTCGATGTTAGATGATGTAAATTAAACATGTATTATAAATGAGTATTTATACAGGTATGGAATACACATACAAGTTTGAAAATATTTTATATTAATTGTATTTTTGATTAGCTAACAGGTACCTCCACATTGTAGGCCACAATAAATATTTTAGAAATTTTTAAGTAATCTTTTTGGAAATAAAGTAAAAACAGCACCCAAATCCTTGCCCTGTATTCTGTTTCAGACTGTTTTCTATTGAGGCTCAAACAGAATTGTAATAAAATACTCCATGCCCCAACATAGTTCTCAAATTGTGTGGTATGAAGTGATGATGTGCTAGGTACACAAGTAGAAAACAATGAAGTTCTGTAAAATCTATTTTCAGCTGGGCTCAAGGCAGTGTTTTACAGTTCTTAAAGTAGTTTTTGAAAATTTTTATGCCAGTAAAGTGGCCAAAATAAGAAATAATTATTGATCACCTTCTGTATGCCAGGTAGTGTGTTATATATATTATCTAATCCTTACAATAACGTCAGAGGTAGGTATTATTTTCCTTGTATTATAGTCAAGACCATTGAAATCATAGGTTGTACTGCTGGAAATGGTAACTAGATAAGAATCTAGATCTGATTTTGCACTCATTTTGTTGAGAGCTTACTTCATTGGAAAGTCAGTGTCTCTCCTTTTCATCTGTTATATTTATCTTTATGAATCTGTTTAATCCTAGGCTCTTGGGAATGATAATGTTACTGTTATAAACATTACGTAGTACTAAGTGCCGGGTAACACTATCCATGTATCTTCAAAAGTATATGGGCTAGCTACTATTATTCTTTGTTTTACAGATGAGAAAACTGAGGCATAGAGTACGTAATCTGAACCAGATAATACCTTAAGTGGTGGAACCAGGACAAAAATTTGGGCAGTCTAGCTCCAGGGTCCATACGCAACACGATTCTGGGCCTTCAGCAAGGTACCTGTCTGGTTGCTAGGAAGTTGTAATTTTCTTGTTTCTTTCTAATGTTCATGCAGAAGCATGTAGGATAAATCTATTATGTCTACCACCCGATGTCCTGCATCAGTGTTTTACGTATACAATGATGTAGTACTAATCATTGTTAACGCTTCACTGAGAGTTTTTGCATTCCAGTTTCCCATTCCAACATTTAAACATCTCACATTATCCTTAACTTGATCCTAGGTGATCAGTTCAGTCACTCAGTCATGTCCGACTCTTTGCAACCCCATGGACTACAGCACGCCAGGCCTCCCTGTCTATCACCAACTCCCAGAGTTTACTCAGACTCATGTCCATTGAGTCAGTGATGCCATCCAGCCATCTCATCCTCTGTCATCCCTTTCTCCTTCCCACCTTCAGTCTTTCCCAGCATCAGGGTCTTTTCAAATGAGTCAGCTCTTCCCATCAGGTGGCCAAAGTATTGGAGTTTCAGCTTTAGCATTAGTCCTTCCAATGAATATTCAGGACTGATTTCCTTTTAGGATGGATTGGTTGTATCTCCTTGCAGTCCAAGGGACTCTCAAGAGTCTTTTCCAACACTACAGTTCAAAAGCATCAATTCTTTGGTGCTCAGATTTCTTTATAGTCCAGCTCTCACATCCATATATAACTACTGGAAAAACCATAGCTTTGACTAGATGAACCTTTGCTGGCAAAATAATGTCTCTACTTTTTAATATGCTGACTAGATTGGTCATAACTTTTCTTCCAAGGAGTAAGCGTCTTTTAATTTCATGGCTGCAGTCACCATCTGCAGTGATTTTGGAGCCCCCCAAAATAAAGTCTGCCACTGTTTCCCCATCTATTTGCCATGAAGTGATGGGACCGGATGCCATGATCTTAGTTTTCTGAATGTTGAACTTTAAGCCAACTTTTTCACTCTCCTCTTTCACTTTCATCAAGAGGTTCTTCAGGTCTTCTTCACTTTCTGCTACAAGGGTGGTGTCATCTGTGTATGTGAGGTTATTGATATTTCTCCCAGCAACATTGATTCCAGCTTGTGTTTCATCCAGCCCAGCGTTTCTCATGATGCATTCTGCATATAAATTAAATAAGCAGGGTGACAATATGCAGCCTTGATGTACTCCTTTTCCTGTTTGGAACCAGTCTGTTGTTCCATGTCCAGTTCTAACTGTAGAATAGGGGATAGGCTACCCACTCCAATATTCCTGACCTGCATACAGATTTCTCAGGAGGCAGGTCAGATAGTCTGGTATTCCCATCTCTTTAAGAAATTTCCAGAGTTTGTTGTGGTCCACATAGTCAAAGGCTTTGGCATAGTCAATAAAACAGAAATAGATGTTTTTCTGGAACTTTCTTGCTTTTTCAGTGATCCAGTGAATGTTGGCAATTTGATCTCTGCTTCCTCTGCCTTTTCTAAATCCAGCTTGAACATCTGGAAGTTCATGATTCATGTATTGTTAAAGCGTGGCTTGGAGAATTTTGAGCATTACTTTGCTAGTATGTGCTGCTGCTGCTGCTGAGTCGCTTCAGTTGTGTCCGACTCTGTGCGACCCCATAGACGGCAGCCCAACAGGCTCTCCCTTCCCTGGGATTCTCCAGGCAAGAACACTGGAGTGGGTTGCCATTTCCTTCTCCAAAGTATGAAAGTGAAAAGTAAAAGTGAAGTCGCGCAGTCGTGTCCGACTCTGCGACCCCATGGACTGCAGCCTACGAGGCTACTCCGTCCATGGGATTTTCCAGGCAAGAGTATTGGAGTGGGGTGCCATTGCCTTCTAGTGTGTGAGATGAGTGCAATTGTGCAGTAGTTTGAGGATTCTTTGACATTGCCTTTCTTTGGGATTGGAATGAAAACTGACCTTTTCCGGTCGTTTGGCCACTGCTGAGTTTTCCAAATTTGCTGGCATATTGAGTGTAGGACTTTCACAGCATCATCTTTTAGGATTTGAAATAGCTCGACTGAAATTCCATCACCTCTACTAGCTTTGTTTGCAGTGATGCTTCCTAAGGCCCACTTGACTTCACATTCCAGGATGTCTGGCTATAGGTGAGGGATCACACCATCATGAATATTTGGTTCGTGAAGATCTTTTTTGTACAGTTCTTCTCTGTATTCCTGCCACCTTTTCTTAATATCTTCTGCTTCTGTTAGGTCCATACCATAGGTACTGTTATTTTATGCTGCATCAGATTTGTGAGGTGCTTTTTTCACAGTGCTTTCACAAAATAATCTCTTTGATTATTTATATAAAGTCAATCAGAGGTATACCTGATAGCTCAGTTGGTAAAGAATCTGCCTGCAATGCAGGAGACCTGGTTCAGTTCCTTGCTTGGGAAGATACTCTGGAGAAGGGATAGGCTCCCCACTCCAATATTCTTGTGCTTGCCTTGTGGCTCAGCTGGTAAAGAATCCACCTGCAATGTTGAGAGATCTGGGTTCGATCCCTGGGTTTGGAAGATCCTCTGGTGAAGGGAAAGGCTACCCACTTCAGTATTCTGGCCTGGAGAATTCCATGGACTGTATAGTCCGTGGGGTGCAAAGAGTATGACACGACTGAGCGATTTTCACTTTCACTTTTCATAGGTTATTACCATCACTTAATTTCATTGCAGAAGATCAGGTGACCTGCTCTCATTAATTTGTGTGGAGTTAAACCTCAAACCTAAGTTTCAGATTTCTATGTGCATTGCTTCTTCCACTGTAGTAGTGTGTCAGTGTATCTCTGCTTTATACTTCTTTTCCTAAAATAGGTAACATTTTTCCATAAGAACAGTTTTGTTTTGGGGGATTTATATTTCCAGCACAGATTCAGCATCAATAAAGTCATTGTTGTTGTTCAGTCGCCCAGTCGTGTTTCACTCTTTGCAACCCCATGAATTGCAGCATGCCAGTCATGCCCGTCCCTCACCATCTCCTGAAGTTTGCCCTAAGTTCATGTCCATTGCATTGGAGATGCCATCCAGCCTTCTCATCCTCAGATGCCCTCTTCTTCTGCCCTCAATCTTTCCCAGCATCAGGGACTTACTTGTCCATTGAGTTAGCACTTTGCATCTGATGACCAAATATTGGAGTTTCAATATTTCAACATGTGTCCTTCAAGTGAGTGTTCAGGGTTGATTTCCCTTAAGATTGACTGATTTGATCTCCTTGCTGTCCAAAGGACTTTTCAAGAGTCTTCGTCAGCAACACAGTTCAAAGGCATCAATTCTTTGGGGCTCCACCTTCTTTATGGTCAAGCTCTCACAACCGTACATGATCACTGAGAAGACCATAGCCTTGACTATACGAACGTTTGTCGGCAGAGTAATGTGTCTGCTTTTCAACACATTGTCTAGGTTTGTCCTAGCTTTCCTGCCAAGAAGCAAATGTCTTCTAATTTCATGAGTGCAGTCACCATCCGCAGTGACTTTAGAGCCCAATAAAGTCATCAGTTCAGTCGCTCAGTCGTGTCCGACTGTTTGCGACCCCATGAATCGCAGCACGCCAGGCCTCCCTGTCCATCACCAACTCCCGGAGTTCACTCAGACTCATGTCCATCGAGTCAGTGATGCCATCCAGCCATCTCATCTGCTGTCGTCCCCTTCTCCTCCTGCCCCCAATCCCTCCCAGCATCAGAGTCTTTTCCAATGAGTCAACTCTTCGCATGAGGTGGCCAAAGTACTGGAGTTTCAACTTTAGCATCATTCCTTCCAAAGAAATCCCAGGGCTGATCTCCTTCAGAATGGACTGGTTGGATCTCCTTGCAGTCCAAGGGATTCTCAAGAGTCTTCTCCAACACCACAGTTCAAAAGCATCAATTCTTCGGTGCTCAGCCTTCTTCACAGTCCAACTTTCACATCCATACATGACCACAGGAAAAACCATAGCCTTGACTAGACAGACCTTTGTTGGCAAGGTAATGTCTCTGCTTTTGAATATGCTATCTAGGTTGGTCATAACTTTCCTTCCAAGGAGTAAGCGTCTCTTAATTTCATGGCTGCAGTCACCATCTGCAGTGATTTTGGAGCCCCCCCAAAAAAAGTCTAACACTGTTTCCACTGTTTGCCCATCTATTTCCCATGAAGTGATGGGACCGGATGCCATGATCTTCGTTTTCTGAATGTTGAGCTTTAAGCCAACTTTTTAACTCTCCTCTTTCACTTTCATCAAGAGGCTTTTTAGTTCCTCTTCCCTTTCTGCCATAAGGGTGGTGTCATCTGCATATCTGAGGTTATTGATATTTCTCTCGGCAATCTTGATTCCAGCTTGTGCTTCTTCCAGCCCAGCATTTCTCATGATGTACTCTGCATATAAGTTAAATAAGCAGGGTGACAATATACAGCCTTGACGTACTCCTTTTCCTATTTGGAACCAGTCTGTTGTTCCATGTCCAGTTCCAACTGTTGCTTCCTGACCTGCATACAGATTTCTCAAGAGGCAGGTCAGGTGGTCTGGTATTCCCATCTCTTTTAGAACTGTCCAGAGTTTATTGTGATCCACACAGTCAAAGGCTTTAGCATAGTCAATAAAGCAGAAATAGATGCTTTTCTGGAACTCTCTTGCTTTTTCCATGATCCAGCCCATGTTGGCAATTTGATCTCTGGTTCCTCTGCCTTTTCTAAAACCAGCTTAAACATCAAGAAGTTCACGGTTCACGTTTTGCTGAAGCCTGGCTTGGAGAATTTTGAGCATTACTTTAGTAGCATGTGAGATTCTTTGGCATTGCCTTTCTTTGGGCTTGGAATGAAAACTGACCTTTTCCAGTCCTGTGGCCACTGCTGAGTTTTCTAAATTTGCTGGCATATTGAGTGCAGAACTTTCACAGCATCGTCTTTCAGTATTTGAAATAGCTCAACTGGAATTCCATCACCTCCACTAACTTTGTTCGTAGTGATGCTTTCTAAGGCCCACTTGACTTCACATTCCAGGATATCTGGCTCTAGGTCAGTGATCACATCATCATCATTATCTGGGTCGTGAAGATCTTTTATGTACAGTTCGTCTGTGTATTCTTGCCACCTCTTCTTAATATCTTCTGCTTCTGTTAGGTCCATACCATTTCTGTCCTTTATTGAGCTCATCTTTGCATGAAATATTCCCTTGGCATCTCTAATTTTCTTGAAGAGATCTCTAGTCTTTCCTGTTCTGTTGTTTTCCTCTATTTCTTTGCATTGATCACTGAAGAAGGCTTTCTTATCTCTTCTTGCTATTCTTTGGAACTCTGCATTCAAATGCTTATATCTTTCCTGTAATCCTTTGCTTTTCCCTTCTCTTCTTTTCACAGCTATTTGTAAGGCTTCCCCAGACAGCCATTCTGCTTTTTTGCATTTCTTTTCCATGGGGATGGTCTTGATCCCTGTCTCCTGTACAATGTCACGAACCTCATTCCATAGTTCATCAGGCACTCTATCTATCAGATCTAGGCCCTTACATCTATTTCTCACTTCCACTGTATAATCATAAGGGATTTGATTTAGGTCATACCTGAATGGTCTAGTGGTTTTCCCTACTTTCTTCAATTTAAGTCTGAATTTGGTAATAAGGAGTTCATGATCTGAGCCACAGTCAGCTCCCAGTCTTGTTTTTATTGACTGTATAGAGCTTCTTCATCTTCTGCTGCAAAGAACGTAATCAGTCTGATTTCGGTGTTGACCATCTGGTGATGTCCATGTGTAGAGTCTTCTCTTGTGTTGTTGGAAGAGGGTGTTTGCTATGACCAGTGCATTTTCTTGGCAAAACTCCATTAGTCTTTGCCCTGCTTCATTCCGTATTCCAAGGCCAAATTTACCTGTTACTCCAGGTGTTTCTTGACTTCCTACTTTTGCCTTCCAGTCCCCTATAATGAAAAGGACATCTTTTTTGGGTGTTAGTTCTAAAAGGTCTTGTAGGTCTTCATAGAACCGTTCAACTTCAGCTTCTTCAGCGTTACTGGTTGGGGCATAGACTTGGATTACTGTGATATTGAATGGTTTGTCTTGGAAACAAACAGAGATCATTCTGTCATTTTTGAGATTGCATCCAAGTACTGCATTTCAGACTCTTTTGTTGACCATGATGGCTACTCCATTTCTTCTGAGGGATTCCTGTCCCTCAGTAGTAGATATAATGGTCATCTGAGTTAAATTCACCCATTCCAGTCCATTTCAGTTTGCTGATTCCTAGAATGTCGACATTCACTCTTGCCATCTCTTGTTTGACCACTTCCAATTTGCCTTGATTCATGGACCTGACATTCCAGGTTCCTATGCAGTATTGCTCTTTACAGCATCGGACCTTGCTTCTATCACCAGTCACATCCACAACTGGGTATTCTTTTTGCTTTGGCTCCATCCCTTCATTCTTTCTGGAGTTATTTCTGCACTGATCTCCAGTAGCATATTGGGCACCTACTGACCTGGGGAGTTTCTCTTTCAGTATCCTATCATTTTGCCTTTTCATAGTGTTCATGGGGTTCTCAAGGCAAGAATCCTGAAGTGGTTTGCCATTCCCTTCTCCAGTGGACCACATTCTGTCAGACCTCTCCACCGTGACCTGCCCATCTTGGGTTGCCCCACAGGCATGGCTTAGTTTCATTGAGTTAGACAAGGCTGTGGTCCTAGTGTGATTAGATTGACTAGTTTCCTGTGAGTATGGTTTCAGTGTGTCTGCCCTAAGTCATAGATATGACTACTGGTAAATCTTTTCATCTGTAAATATACATTCTAACTTCAGATACAATGCCTGGCCCATGGTGGAGGCTCAGTAAATGTTAATTTTTTAAAACAATTTCAGCTTTATTGAAGTATAATTGACATAAATACTCAAAGTTTTTTAAATTTGAAGGGAGTAGCTTTTTTGCTTCAGTACCACAGCCTTTTGCCTCCCTTGGCTCACAAGCAGAAGCTTTGGAAATTGCTTCATTGAATCATTACTAACTTCATAATGTTTAGACTCTGTCTCTCTCTGTCCTAAGCCATCATTCCCATTTGCTATCTCCCCTATACTCTACTTCTCGAATGTAATGGAACGAGCATGGATCTGAGAGTCAGTTTTACCTGGGTCTTTGTTCTGCCTCTTATTACCTCTGTGGCCTTGTCCAAATTATTTAACTTTTCTGAATGTGTTTCTTCATCTTGTAAAATTGGGGAAAGACTCTATCTTATAGGGTTGTGTGAGAATTGAAATAAGTTATCTAAAAGCCTTAGCACAGCTCCAGGCTCCTAGTAAACACCTGATAAAGAAGTTCTGAAAATTCTCTTAAGGTTGAAGGAGAGAGATTCTTTTTCTCTTTAATACTGGTCATCCCCTCCTCCACAATCCAACAGTTATTATTTGTCCCTCCTCTGCCCTTGCATGGCTCCCCTGTGCTTTGGCTCTCAGCAGATGATATTAAAATCATCTGTTTGTCTACCTGTATCCTCAGCTCTCTGCTAGTAAACTCCTTGAGGACAGGGACCATGTCATATTTATTGTGGTATTCCCAGTGCTTGGCCTGGGTTATAGTTGGTACTCGCTAAATGTTTATTGAGGTACATCCCTTTGGAAAGCCTTCCAGAGACTTTTTTTTCTTGTCATCATGTTGCCTGAAGATTTTGGACACACCTTTAGTCACTTGATTCAAGGTCTCCTGGATTGAACCAGAGGGTGTGTGATAGTAGGACCAGGGCGGGGAACCAAGTGAAAAAGCAGGGGAGGCCATCACTCTGCAGGAGTGCGTGTGAGTGTGTATGTGTGTAGAGGTGCTATGGCTTTTTATATATGAGAGTCAGAGGGTGTGTTTGGGTGTGTGTAAGGGTTAAACCTTGTCAGGCCAGTCGCCACATTGTTTCTGAAGACAAGGAATAAGAGAACTTGACAAAAAAATGTTTCAAACATATAAAAACAATGCTAATTACATTTGTTAATATAATCTCCTCACCATATATAATTCATAATCACATGCACAATAACTATTATGCTTATCCTAAAATGTCAGATTAACTTGGTTCTAAGTTTCATTTGGGAAGGCAATGGCAACCCACTCCAGTACTCTTGCCTGGAAAATCCCATGGACGGAGGAGCCTGGTGGGCTGCAGTCCATGGAGTCGCTAGGAGTCGGACACGACTGAGTGACTTCACTTTCACTTTTCACTTTCATGCACTGGAGAAGGAAATGGCAACCCACTCCAGTGTTCTTGCCTGGAAAATCCCAGGGACTGGGGAGCCTGGTGGGCTGCCGTCTCTGGGGTGGCACAGAGTCGGACATGACTGAAGCGACTTAGCAGCAACAGGAGCAGCAGCAGAAAGTTTCATTTGATTACACCTATCAAATTAAGTATACTCAGCTTTGATTGTAGCATGGACATTCAATCAAAGAGAGAGAACGTATGGCTTGGGACTGCAATGAAATTATCATGTAACTATCTTTTTTTTCACTGTTTAGCTCCACCATCCATGAACTGCTAATCAAAATGTAAATCAGCCACACATAAGAGGTTTTTTAATGAAGATATATTGTATTCAACTTTTTCTGTGTTTTGTTATGAAAAGCTTTTAACATACAGCAAAATGAAAAGAATTTTATAGTGAACACTTGTATACCCATCACTTATATTCTGTCCTTAACATTTTATCATATTTTTAAAATCACATATTTACCCAGCTGTATATCCTTCTAGGCTTCCCCGATGGCTCAGTGAGTAAAGAATCAACCTGCAGTGCAAAAGTCATAGGAGATGTGGGTTTGATCCCTGGATCGGGAAGATCCCCTCGAGGAGGGTAGGGCAGCCCACTCCAGTGTTCTTGCCCGGAGAATCCCATGGACAGAGGAGCCTCATGGGCTGCAGTCCATGGAGTTGCAAAGAGTTGGACACGACTGAGCAACTAAGCATGCACATCCTTGGATCCATGTATCTACCAATCCATAATATTCAAGTGCTATTATATTTGAAGAGACTTGAGCTATATATTCTGTGTTGACTTTTACTTCAGTTTCATTTTCCTTTTTTATAGTAGCAGTTAATTCTTAGGAATGAATTATAACTGATTTATAATGTTCTGAAAACATTTGGATTTCAGATGCAAATAAATTTGTCTTGTCTATTTCTAGTTCCAAAAGATGAGTCGTGGATATTCAGAAAACAACAATTTCCTAAATAATAACAACCAGATGGTATTGGACATGATCCTTTACCCATTAATTGGAATCCACCAGACCATCAATTGGGAAACTGTGGCAAGGCTTGTGCCTGGATTAACACCCAAAGAGGTAACTAACAGTCTTCCAGATAGCTACTGAAAAGAAATCAGAAAAAGTAATCAATTTAAAGGTGTAACTACTAAGAAAGAAGAAGTATTTGAGTTTCACATATTCATATGCATGTAAAAACTAAATATGCATAAAATATGACTTGACTATATATATAATCTATGTAGATATATGATTTATTAACCCACCTGCTATGATTAAATTCAGCCTATTTTACATATTTACAACTGAATGGGTAGATAAAACATTTGTAAATCCAGTTTTATTATTAAATTGCTAATGCTATGCTTCTCAGAATTGAGTAATATACAGACCTTTTTAAAGGAAAAAACTTGAAAACTTCCAGTGATGACCCAAATTACTATCACAGTGGAAATTAAATGTGCACTAACAATACCAGGTATAAACCCACCTATACAATCATAAACCAGATTTTACATTTTGTAGACACAAGGGAAAACTCAAACCAACATAATTCAAACTAATAAGCTTAATGTTATCAGTGTTTTGCTGAAATTAAATTGCGATTGTAATGCAAATATTGTATAGTCTTTTGTGGCACAAAATTTTTTGTGTTTAGCCTATATTGCCAAAAGTCCTTCAAAGCCTGTGTTCTTTCTCCACTTTTCTCTAACTTGTGGTGAAGTCTTGTGTTGCCCCAAGACATGACTTGCCTTCCCTTGGCATTAGCACATCTCTTCTCTACTAAGTTTGTTTTCTACCTTTGTCTTAAAATATTCTGTCATCCTAATGATTCAAATGATTTTTATTACTGTAATCCTCAGAAGCAAAACTTGTAACCTAAAAACTCTTATTGGGTACTCTTTCTGGTAATTCATCTCTGAACTCCAGTTTGAGAACACAGACCTCAGAATTTTTGCTGTTAAAAGGAACCCTAAAGTGAGTGAATCGTCTCAGGTTTCTAGAAGTAGAAGGAACATTAGTGATTTTATTCAGTAGATTTTAAGCATTTTCACTACTGCCTTTCCCATGATATACTCTCAATACTTATAGAATCAGTGAATGAACCAAGTTCTACCCTCTTCTTTTACAGCTGAGAAAACATACCCACAGAGATTACTTGCCCTTGATTGTAAGTCTTTGTGCAAGGATGAAGGAACTTAGTGTATATTATCATTCCTTAATCTATATTTTTTCATCTTTTGGATTTTTACATGTTTGGTTTTAAAATGAGGCCAATCTGTGAATTTGACTATTTTCCCAGCTTTTATTGTGAATATTTTCAAACATATAGAAAGGTTAAAAGAAGAGCATAGTATCCCTATATCCTTTATTTGGGGTCAGTAATTCTAGATGTTTGCTTGATTTCTTTATGTAACTTTTTTTTTTCTTTTGACATTTAAAAGTAAGTTTCAGGGACTTCCTGGTGGTCCAGTGGCTGAGACTCTGAGCTCTCAATGCAGGGGGCCTGGGTTCAGTCCCTGGTCAGGAACTAGATCTTGCATGCTGCAAATAAGACCTGATGCAGCCAAATAAATAAATATTCTAAAAAAATAAATAAAAGTTAGTTTCAGACATCACTCCATAGACTGCAGCATACCTCTTAAGATAAGTATATTATTATATAACTACTTAGCTACAGTACCAACAGTAACTCCATCGTATCATCTAATATCCACTGTGTATTCAGATTCACCCAATTGAAAAAAATTTCTTTTTTTTTGGCCACACTGCATGGCTTGTAGTATCTTAGTTGCAGGAACAGGGATCAAATTTGTACCCCCTTCAGTGGAAGCACAGAGTTTTAACCACTGGACCGCCAGGGAAGTCCTTTTCTTATATATCTTTTAAATGTGTTTTCAAAGGACTAAACCTTGAGTAGGCATTTGTTAGTAGTAACAGTACTATAATACTATTAGTAAATAATCTTCATTTAAAAGGTGCTCAATACCTAGTGGGCACTTGGTAAATATTTGTGTAGTAAATGAATTATGCCGTACCCTATGCATTATTCACTTACCATATGTGTGTGTACATAGTATAGATTTTCCTCCTTTTGTACCTCCCATATTACTTGATCTGCTGTGTAACTTGCCATCCACATTGCAATTGATGGAGATTTAAACATGAATGCTATTAGAGTGCTATCTGATGAAAACCTACATTAAGGAAGGCATTTTGTGTTGTGACCTGAGAAATGACATTTTCATGGACAACTTAGCCTTACTATGCTTAATGCACTCTTGATATTTTCCAGTCTATTGTATTTTTTTTCACTGCTAATCTGGTCTTTCTAAATTCATTCTGTGACTAACAATGAGTTAAGGGAGAACATCATGCTAGAACAAACTGCCCAAATACGTGGCCATATATTTAAAAGTGTTTTTAAGTGTTACTACAGTATTTTGTGCAGGTGAACCTCACTGTTGGTAAGAACAAAGACTCATTATTTTAATGAAGAAAATCTAGGATCACAAATCAGATACCTTTTGATTTGTTTTCTATTGAAGGTTAGAATATGGTCTTGTTCCTGGTGGAAACTCAGTGTGAAAATAACAGCCAAGTTTTTAACTTAAGTTTTTAAATTGTCAACTAATAATAGACATAGATCATGGGGAAATATGGTTAGTGAAGGCATTCTTCATTTTCCTACAAGTGTATAAATATATTATGGCTTTGAGTTAAAGCATATTTTAAAAAATCTACCCTGAATTTTAAAAAAGAAAAAAGTAAGTGAGAGGCTTTCATGTATTGAAATACACACTGGTTTTCTAGCTGTTACCCAAGAGATAATTTTTCACTTATAAAAGATGATTAAAATCCCCCAGACCTGCATTTCCTTCCTTTATGCCTTTACAGTGTGCAAAGAGGTTTGATGAGCTGAAGAGCAGTGGAAGTTCACCTGTGGACAACCAGTATAGTCCCCTCATGGCTGCTGGAGAGAGTCCTGTTGAAACTTTAGCCACATACATCAAATCCTCTCTTCTTGACACACAAGGAGAATTTCAGGAGACTCCAGTTGGTCAGGATGCAGTTTCTAAAACAGGTAAGGTTTTAAGAGCAAAATGCAGTACTTGTCCTTATGATAATTCTGAAAAATATTATGCATTCCAGTCAACTTTATTTAAAGGGTAATAGAAACCTTAACAGGAAAAATCTGTTAGTATTTGTATCTTCCTGAGCTTTAGAAATTTGTCTTTGCTATATTTAAAAAAAATTTAGATGTTAACATACAGGGCAAACACTATTACCAAAAAAAAGGTTTTCACTATATTAAAATCTACTACTCCATTGTGTTAGCCTATTTGTGTCATAAAATTTAGAGGAATTTGACCTGTACCTTTTACTTAATTTTTTTTTAACTGAGAGAATCTTGCTTGTCTCTCCCGAACCTTTTTTATAGCTCCCCTCTATGAAAGTCAGTAGTAGCTTCAGATGACACAAAAGCAGGGTATGGGAGATGTTCTCCATATTACATTGAAAATCATAGCTGGTTTTAGAAATCTTCAATGTAGTGAATTGTTTTAATCTCAGCAGTAGCAGAATATTGATACAAAAATTTGCTTCAGGAAGAGAAACTATATTGTAGGCTTTTGAACATTTGACCCCTGTCCCTACATACCAGGTTAGTATTTTTTTTAATCTTTAGTGTAATGTTAGCAATTTGTGACTGTTTTTCATACTGTTTCTTTCATTTACCTTTAGAAATATTAAGGCACCTAACAAAGTTCCATCTTTAACTACTCTTGGAAACCATGCGTTTATAGTATAACCATTCAATAAGTAAGAACCCATTTTCAGCTAGAAATGCTAACCTCCCCCCTTTGTTTTTGTATGTGTTTGTTTCTGTATTTAAGGAAGACATAGTATAGCTTCCACAAGGAATTGTTCTTCAGAAAGTGAAAATTGTACTACTCATAATGGTGGAGAAAAGACTGAAGAATCTGAAGGGTAGGAGGCTGGTTCTTTGCTAGATAAGCTTTTAATATGAATATCAACTTCAAATTATAAAATATATGAGTGATGATTATATATATCAGTTACCATAATTTAGGAATTTCACATTACACAGTTGCTGAAACAATTGATCTCAGGGTAGTTGATGTGTTGAACTATCAACAACTGCTTAATAGGTGAACATATGGCTTATTCATACTACTTATAAATTAGACAACAGTTTTCCACTTTAAAAATCCATTTTCATCTTATAAATATTAGAAATAACATCCATTAACATAAAGTTTTGGAAAGTAAAATTTAAAACCCAAAGAAAAATCTCTGCCATTAGTTCTTCAACTTTATTAAAGAAACTGGATGTGTATTTTAGAACTATTTGGATATAATTACTCATTATAGAAACATTTAAAAATTAAAATATATATTTCAATGTAATGCAAGTTTTAATAATTTTGTATTGTTTTGTGTACTTTACATACAATAAACTGCACATATTTTAAGTATTCACTTTTGATGAATGTTAGCCATATAACTAATGAAGATAACATTTTCATTATCTCTAAAGGTTTCTTTGGGTATTTTCAGTTTTGATAGTTTTTTAATAACACATATCGTAAAATTTACCCTTTTGAAAAGTTCTGGGATGGATTCTAGAGATGGATGGTGGTGATAATTGCATAATAATATGAGTGCATTTACTTTATGTATATTTTACTACAATAAATAAAAATTCACCCTTTTGTAGCTTAGTGAATTTTACTCACATAGATTTTTTAAAATTTTATTTTTACCGTGACAGATACTCAAACAATATATTCTTAATGTTCAACAAATACTTTTTCTTGGTTGCATGGCATGTGGGATCTTAGTGCCCCAATCAGAGATCAAACCCGTGTCCCCTGCATTGCAAGGCAGATTCTTAACGACTAGACCACCATGGAAGTCCCCTCATGTAGATTTTTAACTGATAGGTTTGTTTGTGTAGCATAAAAATTTATCAGGTTGATTTTTTACTATTATTATTTAGCATTTCATGTTTTGGCCCAAAATTTCACCGAATTTTCATATTTCATTATACCAGCCATTATCTGTTTATATTTTGACCGTACTGTCTTCGGAAGAACAACTTGCAAAGTTACTTAAATTCCTTTATTTTGACAAAGCACTGATTATTAATCTTTTTTCTGTTGCCAGTGTTACTTCAGATGTAATTTCTTTGTGTTAAAAATTTTTGAAGTTCATTTAAATACACATTAAATTCATATTGTAGATTAGTGTATCTCTTCCTATTTAATCGTTTCCTTTTGTAATGTAATGACATGAAGGCAGCTGTGGATCACATGAGTATTTCTTTTTGAGGTAATATAATTTTCAAGGGCATATAAATTCAAAGAGTATATAATTTTTGAAGTAGTCTTTCTGATATATAAACCTATTCTTAAATTGTTTTTTAAATAAGTAAATAAGCACATTGTAGTGTTGAGTTTTTAAACCACATTTACTGATTTATATTTATTGAATGCCCAGAAACAAGCTTTCTAGCTGTTAAAAATAACAAAACAGATATTCTAATTATTCACCATTCAATGAATAATTTTAACTTTTTCCCATTCACTAATAGTAAGAAGATTCTAGTGTTTCATCTGTATCTCCTTTCTGTATCCATTACCATGTAAAAGTGCCATTTTATGTTCCTCACAAGAACTAGAAATTGTAATTTAATTTTTCTTTGTGAATTGGTATTTTTTAAAAACACTATAATTATAATTTGAAAATAATAAGTTTCAAACCTTTTATAAGTTCTATAGTAAAAAAATTTTGTTTTACTAAGTCAGTAGCTTAACTAAAATTAGTCATAGTTTTCAGGTACAGATCAGCATTCTAGAAAAGTGCTAATGTAAACTTCTGAATGTCAAGCCTTGTAAAACTGATATGTGGTTAAAACCTTGAAAAACATCTGGTTCTGATACTTCCAATAAATGTCAATACTATTGGCTCCTCTTCTAAAACTCTAATAATTTCATTTCTGTGTAACATTTTTCATGAAGGCCAAACATGGTGATCCATGTATGTGATGAAGCAAAAAACTTGAAAGAAGATTTTATTTGCCCACGAGATCTTTTGATATCAGAAATGAAGTACTTTGCTGAATATTTATCTGTGGATGCCCAGCGCTGGGAAGAGGTGGACATTTCAGTTCATTGTGACGTTCACATTTTCAACTGGTTGATAAAATATGTTAAAAGGAACACTAAGGAGAATAAAGATTGTGAGATGCCCACTTTAGGTAAAAGACAATCTATTACTTACTTTGTAGTGAAATTCTTGTGTCAGTTGGTAGTTGCTTCAGGCAAAATAGGAAATGTGGAAAATTGTTCAAACCTTAGTATTTATGTTCAGATTAGTAATCACTGTTTAGGAAACTGATACCTCATTCTTTTTTAGCAAATTTTAGTGAATTTATGGCAAATGGACAGGTCTCTAGATTAGCCATTTTCACTGTATGTTACGATGACCGACTGCTGGTGTCCTGAAGATCCTTTTAGGGGATCCACAAGGTCAAGGGAATCTGCTTAATAATGCCAGGATGTTATTTATCATTTTTCCCTCTGTGTTGACATTTGTCCTGAAAGTGCAGAAGTAATAGAGGATAGAACTGTTGGAGCTTTAGCACACATCAAGGAAGGAGCATCACATTGTATGAGGGGTCACTGTGTTCTTCAGCCCATGTGCTCATAGTAAAAACGGGAAAAAAAGAAAAGGCAAAAATAGTTTCTCTTAGGAGTATCCTTGATGAGGCAGTAAAAATGACTAATTATATTAACTCTTGACTCTTGACTATACATTCTTCTGACATTCTACGGGATGACACAGGAAGTGCAGTCTTGCTGCACACCGGAGTATGATGGTTGTCTGAAGGAAAAGCACTTGTACAGTTGCCTGAGTTGCAAGCTAAATTAGCTGCTTTCTTACAAAACCATTTTTACTTGGAAGAATGGCTGACAGACCCTCACTTAAGCATCTGGCAGATACTTTCCTCCTTTTTTATTTTTTAATTTTTCTTTTGGCTGCACTGCACAACTTGCAGGATCTCAGTTCACCAATCAGGAGTTGAACCCAGGTCACGGCAGTGAAACTCAGCATCCTAACCACTAGGACCAGGGAACGTCCAAGGCAGATAGTTTTTTGAAAATGAATTAAGTGAGCCAGTCATTGAAAGGGAAATAACTAACAATATTTGTTGCCAGTGATAAAATTCATGCTTTCAAGTAAGAATTAAGAGTTTTGGGAAACTTGTATCTGCTTGCATGTGCTTGATAGTTGCTCTATATTTAAAGACTTTTCTTTAAATATTAACAAATAAGACTTTTTAATATAATGTATAATGAGATGTTTCAACATTTGGAAGATCTGCATAACTCAGTAAACCAGTGTCTTTCAAATGATCAATGCATGATGTTAACAAAAAATAATGCATAGATTAAAGATCCATTCTCATTGCAAGGTAAATCAGACGATTTTGAGATAGCAGAATAGGAAATGCTCTTAGTATGATTTTGATTCCCGTTGCAACTAACCTTTAAGAAAGACTACCCACAAATTCAGTGTGCAAACAGATGTGAGAATCAAACTATCTGCCCTTAAGTCAGACACTGAAGAGATTTATAGAAAATGTCAAACAGTGTTATTTTCTTTTTTTTTTTGAAAAATACAGTTATTTTCATAAAATTATGTTAATATGTAATGAGTTTATTAATTCATTGAAAAAGAATAATAAATATTTTAATTTTTTTTGTGTTTTATTTTCCACTATAGTAAATATGGATAGATGTAACCCAGTTAAACAAAAGCTTTCTAGGAATCTCAGCTTTTAAGATTCTTTTTTAAAAGAGGTCTTGAGAGCAAAAGTTTGAGAACCAATGTTTTAGATGATAAGAAGAGTAATTACTAAGTAATCTTTTTTGGGCATTGACTTGTATAGGAAATCACACTGGTGGGGTTTAATATAAGTATTTCTGTGCACTAGAATTACAATTTACAGTAATATCAAAATATTTCTAATTTCTTACTAGTAAATAAATCTATACTGACAGTATAAAAGTCTTCTGAGGAAGTTCATAATTTAATACCTTTTTGTGACCAAATTAAGGGAAAAGGTTTCTAATGGTTCTTAAAATTACAAAATTGCTAAATCAAAATTTTCAACCAGTCAAAAGGTTAAAAAGTGGCCCAAACTTGGTCATTCTGTAATCTTGACCTTAAATCAGTGGCTACAAGTGTTAAGCTTCTATAAAAGCAATCTTTAACTAGGAAAACTAGCAAAATGCTTAATTCCATCGCTAATAATCCAGACCTTGGGTCTTAACTGTAGTGGGTCATATTATAGTTGAAATTTTTCACCAACTCCTTCCTCTCTTTACCATTTCTTTTTGAGAACCTTCCATCTAGAATTGTTATTTAAGAAAAGATTGGAATTACTTATTATACTTATTGTGTACATAGTCCTTTATTTAGGAGGACTGTCTTAGTACTGTAACAGTAAATATCAAAATGTTTCTTTTTCCTTAAATATAACTCATGGAAAATGACTGAGGTTTACTGAAAAGATCGCATCAGCCAGCATCCCCTTTCCCTGGTTGTGCCTTTGAAGTCTGCCTTTTTCATTTCTGCAGTAGTAAATTTTCTATTATCTTTAAGAATCTTTTAAATTAAGCATTTGTTCATAACAAGCATTTGAACCACTTTTGAAATAACTTCATTGTGATTTTTGTGTGATGAGTTATATTCTCAATTTTAATTATCCTTTTCCCTGGTTTAGTTAAGGAGGAATTAGTATATATCATATCTTTAGCTGGAGTCTTTTTACTCGATGTAAATCTAATTCCAGGGCAAATTTGCTATGTTTTCTCTATACCCTAAATTTTAACTTTGCATTTTCTTTCTTGCATATAAGCCGTAGTAAGATTTTATTAAATTGTTCTTATTAAAGTAACCTCGTCTTTTAAGGTGAGAAGGAGCCTGTTCTAAGGAGATTGAGATGAAAATCAAAAGGAGAATTTAACTTTTTCTCTCTCTTTTTTAGAGCCAGGAAACGTCATTTCAATTCTTATTTCTTCAGAGTTTTTGAAAATGGATTCACTGGTAAGTATTAACAAAAGATCCAACTCTTCTATTCACCTATGCTTGATTTAACATATAACTTGATGTTTTTTTCAAGTGTCTAGAAAATTCGGAGACATCTTCCTAAAGTAGTTGTTGATTCAAGACTGTGATTCATTAGAATCAGCTGCTGGTGTTTGGAGGTACTTTGTTGTATTGGGAAAGGCTTAAGGCTACTGTGTGTCATTTGCGCAGGATGCCTATAAAGCTAGCAACTTATCCTCGGGGGAGGAGTTAGCTGTTGCATCAGATGAAACTAAACAGCATTAATTTTGCCCCAAAAGGGATTTGGCCATAAAACCAAATTAAAAGAAAATTAATTGGAATATATTTGTTTTACTATTTAAATAATTGGTTTAAACTTGTACTGCTCATTTGTGTCTTTCATTTATAGTTAAGCAAACTAAGAAATGAATGCCCAACTGCTAAAAGATGTAATTTTGTATGTGTAAACCACATGCTTATGTCTGTTGTTAAAAATAGTTGATGAAACATAAAAGCACAATATATCCATATCAGACTCTTAACACTGAATATATTTTTCTTCTTTTTCCTTTTATTTAATAAATTTCTTTATCATTCAAATGTTTTTTTATATTTTTTGTAGTTTTAAATGAATATTTGCTTTTCACCTCTGGTAAAACTACACAGAGCAAAATATTCCTTTACTGTGTTAACAGATGTGAAGTTCATTTATTTGTTTGAGGTTTTATTGTATTTTTGTACTCCTTAGTCCCTCCCTCTTCTGTTGTTGGTATTAATTGCTTCAGGGGAGGGTTATAGGGAAAAAAGAGAGACTAAAAGAGTCTCTGAGTTTTGATTTTTGTAATCTAAGACCTAAAGCACGATTTTTATATCATAGCAAAATATTTAGAAGAATACATAATTAACCAGTGCTGTTTTTCCCCAAAACACCATCTACCTTGAAAAGTAAATATACCTGACATTGAACAAAGGCAGAAAGCAAGCACAACAGAGCTGAGAAAACCCTAAAGTGACTGAAATTGTTTGTTAGAGAAATGGAGACATAAAACTGTCACTAAGTTTAGTAATAGAAAGTCACATATCTGTACCCTTGAGTTTGTCTACTTAAGATTTATATCTGCCACAATCATGAAAGATGTTCATTACATTGTTGTTCAAAATATTCTAAGAAGTTTGAAATTTTTTCTAGCTATGTTTGTATAAATTTGACCTACTAGACCACTTTGGAACAGTATAGTTTGACGCAAACAGGCAGAGCTAAGTTATTGCCTAGCAATACATGGGTTAAGCCTTTAATGAATCTTTATCTTTGAAAAGTATTGATATGACATTATCCTTTCTGTTTCTATCTTCAACACATTTTCTGTGTTTTTTTGTTTAGGTTGAACAGTGTATACGGTATTGCCACAAAAATATGAATGCCATTGTAGCTACCCCATGCAACATGAACTGTATTAATGCAAATCTTCTTACACGTATAGCTGATCTGTTTACACACAATGAAGTTGATGATTTAAAGGACAAGAAAGATAAGTTTAGGAGGTAATTTTTAAAATTTAATTTTAAAGGTAATGTTCCTATTAGAAAATAATGTTATTTTTATTTCATTTTAGTAAAAATTCTATATTTAGAATATATTTGGAAATCTATTTCCATTTTATTTTAAATGAATTAAAATATGGGGCTTGTCAGGTGGCTCAGTGGTAAAGAATACACCTGCCAATGCAGGAGATGCAGGAGTTGTGGGTTCAATCCCTGGGTTGGGAAGATCCCCTGGAGAAGGAACTGACAACCCACTCCAGTCTTCTTGCCTGAAGAATTCCATAGGCAAAGAAACCTGGTGGGACAGTCCACAGAGTCAGAAAGAGTCCGACACAACCGAGAAACTGAGTGTATCTGCCTGAAGTAAAATGTATTCTGAGCTGATGGCTTGAGGTGAAAAATAGTAACTAAATTAGTTACTTTGTATAAGGCATATATAAACAGATTATGATGGTGAATTATGTTAAAAATTATCAAAACAGGGCCTTAGTATAAAGGGGAAGAGTTGTGTGAGATGAGGTCAACAGCGTTAGGAGCTGTGTAGGTCATACAGGGAGTGTCTACTTTATTCTAGGTGGAATGGAAGCAGAGGAGTGGCATGATCTGGTTTGTTTTTAAGAAATCAGTCTATTCTGTATGGAGAAAAGACTATAAGGATATAAGAAGCAAGACCTATTTGAAGTCTAGTGCAGTGGTCTAGTGAGAGATGGAAAGCTTAGGACTAGAGTTAGAGGCAGGGGTTCTGGAAGGAAGTAGGTGGATTCAGAGTATGTTATTACAAAGATTTGACAGATTTTCAAATGTGATGATATAGGAAAAGAGAATATTTTAGGATAATTACTAGGTTTTAAGGTTGAGTAACTAAGTGAATGATAGTGTCATTAATAGAGCAGTGACTGGGGTGAGGGGAATCAGAAGATGTGTTTGGATCTTGTTGCTGTTGCTGCTGCTGCTAAGTCACTTCAGTCGTGTCTGACTCTATGGGACCCCAGAGACAGCAGCCCACCAGGCTCCCCCGTCCCTGGGATTCTCAAAGCAAGAACACTGGAGTGGGTTGCCATTTCCTTCTCCAATGCATGAAAGTGAAGAGTAAAAGTGAAGTCGCTCAGTCGTGTCCGACTCTCAGCGACCGCATGGACTGCAGCCCACCAGGCTCCTCTGTCCATGGGATTTTCCAGGCAAAAGTACTGGAGTGGGGTGCCATTGCCTTCTCCGTTGGATCTTGTTAGGTTTATTTATTTATTTTTATTTTTTTAGGTTTATTTAATATATTTAATATACTTCTTGGACATTCAGGTAGGATGGCAGGTAGATGTAAGTCTGAAGTTTAGGTCAGAGTTCAGGGCTTAAAATAAAAATATGAGTAGATGAGGTTTAAAGCCATAGAACTGAATGAGATTTCCTAGCCAGACCACATGTTCTCCACCGAATTGCAATGGCACCTTTACTATAAATCAGGAGATTTTATATGTGAGGTCTCTTTCTGGATTCTCCATTTTATTCTGTTGATTTCTTTGTCTATACTTTTATCAGTAGGACACTGTCTTAATTACAGTAGCTTTCTAATATTTTTTTGGTATCTAGTAATCTAAAATTCTGGAGAAAGAAATGGAAACCTGCTCCAGTATTCTTGACTGGAGAATCCCATGGATAGAGGAGCCTGGCAGGCTACAGTCCATGGGGTTGCAAGAGTTGGACACGACTTGGTGACTAAACCACAGCCACCACCACCAATCTAAAATTCTCCAGCTTTGCCATTCTCCAAGATTGCTATCTTGGTCATTTTATATCCTTTGCCTTTCCACATGAATTTTATAATCAGCCTGCCCATTTTCTCTTTCTTTTTCTCTCATATACATACACACACACACACACACCTGCAAATTTGAGGGTTAGTATTGAACCTGTAGATTTGGGAAGAGACATCTTAATAATATTGAGTCTGTTCATGAACATGGTATAACTCTCTATTTATTTTAGCAGTGTTTTATAGTTTTTAGTATAGAGTCATTTTTCCTTTTTTTTAAGTGAAATTTATTCCTAGGCATTTGAATTTTTTGGTGCTATTATAAATGCTATTTTTGTTTATTTCCTAATTATTAACAAGAGCATAGTGTAAAGACTGCCCAACATTTGGAAGATTCAACAAAGGAGAGTTAAGGAGCCTGAGAAGGAAGAGCCAGAGGGTCAAAGGGAAGGCAAAAGGAAAGAGGGTTTCAAAAAGGAGGAAGCAATTAAGTGTTCAAATATGTGTAATGCTGCTACCATGTAGAGTAAGATGAGGACAGAAATGTGGTTGATTGGATTTAAACAACTTTTTTCCAGATGTTTGCTCTGAATGATTACAGAAAAATTAAGTTAATGTCTAACATTATTGTGTTATATGCGTGCTAAGTCACTTTAGTCATGTCTGACGTTTTGCAACACCATTGATTGTAGCCCACCAGGCTCCTCTGTCCATAGGATTCTCTAGGCAAGAATACTGGAGTGTGTTGCGATACCCTCCTCCAGAGGATCTTCCCAACCCAGGGATCAAGCCTGCATCTCTTACATCTCTTGCATTGGCAGGCAAATTCTTTACCAGTAGCATCTCTTGGGAGGTCCAGATTATTATATTATGCATAATAGTAAAGTATTAACATTTATTGAATGTTTAATACTATGTCTGACACTCTTTAAAAACACTATCTCATTTAACCCTTTTAAAATCTTATGCATTTGAAATTAGTAGCCCCATTTTCTAGATGGAGAAAATAAGTTTCAGAGATTTTAAGTTGCCAAAGGTCATGTATGAAATTATTGGTAGACCCAGGATTGTTAAACTTCTCAAATCCTCAATCTGGAATTTTCCTTAACAAAGAACTGAAAGAGAGGTAGACATCCACGTGTCTCATTTTTCTTGTGAAAATTGATTCTTAATCAAGCAATTCTCATTAGTAGATTTACTTACTTAGAGCAGCAAAAAATGTATTATAAATTCCCACGGAAGGACTCTCTAAGGACTTATTAGTCTTATTTTCTACGTGTGCAAATAGGTCAGCATTTATTTTCATCACTATCAAGTAATTTTGGTATCGTGGATAGAGAAAATTAATTTGTTGGTCATTTGTTGTTACTAGTAAACTTTTTTGTAAGAAGATTGAGAGACTGTTTGATCCTGAGTACTTGAATCCAGATTCTCGGAATAATGCAGCAACATTATACAGGTATATTTTTCTTTAGTATGCTATGTATTGCAGCTAAATTCTTTAATTTTAGTACATTTGAAATTTTCTTCTTGAGTGTTTTTTGTATTGTCTTTGTTGTTTTTTTTATACAATTTTAAAGGTTACTTTCCATTTACAGTTATTACAAAATACTGGCTATATTTCTCACATTGCATAATACATCCTTGAGCTTATCTTATACCCAGTAGTTTGTATTTCCCACTCCCCTCCTCCTATTTTGCCCTTCCCTACACTTTCCCCACTTATGACCACTAGTTTGTTCTCTATTAGTCCGCTTCTTGTTTGTTATATTCACTAGTTTGTTGTATTTTTTAGATTCCATGTATAAGTAATGACATACAGCACTTGTCTTTCTTTGTCTGACTTATTTCATTTAGCGTAATGCCCTCCATGTATGTTGCTGCCGATGACAAAATTTCGGTTTTATGGTCAAGTAGTATTCCATTGTGTGTGTGTGTGTGTGTGTGTGTGTGTGTGTGTATACTCACCACATCTTCTTTATCCATTCCTCTGTTAATGGACACTTGGGTTGTTACATATCTTGGCTGTTGTAAATAATGCATCTATTAACATTGGGGTGTATGTATCTTTTCAAATCAGGTTTTTTTTTTTAATGTCTACCCAGGAGTGAAATTGCTGGATCATATGGTGGTTCTATTTTTGTTTTTTTGCGAGCCCTCATGCTGTTTTCCGCAGTGGCTGCATCCATTTACATTCTCACTAACAGTGTACAGGTGTTCCCTTTCTCCATATCCTCACCAGCATTTGTTATTTGTGTTCTTTTCAATGATGTCCATTCTGACAGGTGTGAGGTGATATCTCATTTTGGTCTTCATTTGCATTTCCTTGAGGATTCAGTGTTGAACATCTTTTCATGTCTGTGTTGGCCATCTATTATTCCTCTGTGGAAAAATGTCTGTTCATTTCCTCTAGCCATTTTTTAATCAAGGTATTTTTTAATTGTATCTTTGTGTTATTATAGATGCTGTTTGTGTAAGAAACTTTTAACAAAAGAAACAGAAAGAAGAATTCCTTGCATTCCTGGAAAAATCAATGTGGATCAGCATGGAAATATTATATACATTCATATAAGGTGTAGTGAAAATAAAATACAGATTCTTAAATGTGAATTAATGGTGTATTTATAAAGCAAAACTACTTCTAAAAGGAATGGGAAACATTTTTTCTTCATGTGATCCAACTCTGATTTAGAAAGATGGTACTTTCAAAACAAAGTTGTAAAAGTATATTTTATCTTGAAAGATATTCTGATCAGTGCCATTAAAATGATTTTTCACTGCTAGATTTCAAGTGTTATATTGAATTTGACAAGAGAACCAGATTTATTTTCAGATGAATTTTAGAGTGAGGCAAATTGTCTTTAAAATTGGATTTTCTATATTTAGTCTTCATACTTCTTCAGTATTATATTAATGCATAGTTCTTTTTCATTCTCCTTAAGTTCAAAACTAGTTCTCATCCTGAGTTGGGGAGTAGGTGGAAAGGGTTATAAATAGGAATAATGTCTCAGGAAAACAAAAACTTTAAAATATATATGTGTGTTCTCTGACAGTATCCTACTGCTAGTGATTTATTCAGAGAGGTAATGTGGATTTATGAAAGCACTTAGTAAGGACATTGATTGCTGTATATCAATAAAAAACAACACTCAAATGATTAAATGAACTAAAATATGTGTATTTGTATAAAACACAAAACATATTTTGTATTTGTATAAAACACATTTAATTGCTTCTGAATGTTCAGTCTTTGAGAATGTAAAAGAATATGTAGTGTGTGTTAGTTGCTCAGTCATGTCCAACTCTTTGCAACCCCATGGACTGTAGCCCACCAGGCTTCTCTGTCCATGGAATTCTCCAGGCAAGAATACTGGAGTGGGTAGCCATTTCCTTCTCCAGAGGATCTTCCCGACCCTGGGATCGAACCCAGGTCTCCTGTATGACAGGCAGATTCTTTATCATCTGAGCCACCAGGGAAGCCCAAAAGAATGTATAGTTGCATAGAGAATTGATAGTAAATTAAATAAGAAAAAAACCCAGGTTATAAAACAAAACTCAAGGGTCTTCCCTGGTGGCTCAGTGGTAAAGAATCTGCCTGCCATGCAGGAGACACAGATTCGATACCTGGTCTGGGAAGATCCCACCGGCCGTGGAACAACTAAACGTGTGGGCCACAACTACTGAAGCCCAAAGTCTGTGCTCTGCAAGAAGAGGGCCCACCACAGTGAGAAGCCCATGCACTGCAACTGGAGAGTAACCCCCCTGCTCACCACAACTAGAGAAAAAGCCTATGCAGCAAGGAAGACCCAGCACAGCCAAATAAATAAATAAACTATTAAAAAAAAAAAAAACCAGAAACATGTTCATTAAATATTAACTGTGGTGTTACCTTTGAATGATAGTATTATGGATGATTTTCATTTGCTTTTTGCTTTTCTTCCTATATTAAAAATGTGCAGTACTTTTATTAAAGGAAAAACTGTACAACTGTTAATTTCATATTGTAAACATTAAAACAAATCTAGAGAAAAATATGACATTTGACTCTAGTATTAATAGCACAGTCAACATTAAAATGTTTCATTTTTCTCTTCATATAATAAAGGGAATATAAGCACTTGGGATTTTATACTTCTTTATCTTGAGACTTGAATCACCTTTTGAAAATTATTTCCATTTTGACAGCAATAACTTAATATTGCTGTATGAAAAAACATACTAAATTTGACATCTGTTTTGTTGTTTTATTAAAAGTATTTTTCCTGCAGGTTAGCTGTTAATGACATTTTTTTAATGTCTTTAAATAACTTAAAACAGATGTAGTTTGTAATAACATAATGGTGTTTTGTTGTATCTTGAACTAAAGACAAAAATAACAAAAATTCAAAAACATTAGGGACTTAGAGAAGCATAGGAACTTGTTACATGTAACCATTGCAAATGGAGTTTTAAGTCTTGTCTGCTTATTTAAATTTATATCATTGAACTTAAAAATGTATATTATTGAGACCTGATTGTATATTACTTTATTACTCCATTACTAGAAAATAATTTTGAAAATAATGTACAGAACTAATACATTAATGGAGTGTTTAAAATTACCAATAATTTATGATATGTACAATTAAATATGTTCCATTTAGTGTCATATGCTTAAGTCCAAACTGTTAGCCTGCTTAAACTGTATTTATTTTTAAAAGAAACTCCATACCTCTGTGCTGGGTCTTTGTTGCTTTGCACAGGCTTTTTCTAGTTGTGGAGGGCAGGGGTCCTCTTGGCTGTGGTGTGTCGGCTTCTCACGGCAGTGGCTTCTCTCGTTGCAGAGCACAGACTCTAGGCACAGGGGCTTCAGTAATTGTAGCACGTGGGCCCAGTTGTAGCAGCGTGTGGGTTCTTGGACAGGCAGGCTTCAATTATTATGGCATACAGGCTTAGTAGCTGCAGCTCGCAGGTCTAGACCATGGGCTCAGTAATCGTGGTGCATGGGCTTAGTTATTCTGTGGCATGTGGGATCTTCCTGGACGATGGATCAAACCGTGTTGCCTGCATTGGCAGATAGATTCTTAACCACTGGACCTCTGGGGAAGTCCTTAAATTATATTTAATTTATAACCCTTTATCTTGAGTAGTAAAATAATTTGGCATTCAGTCTGTGACACTTTTTTCTGTTGTCCACAGGTAAAAACAGAATAAAATTCCCAAATGAAATTTTATCTAGCATTCAGTGTAGTCCCTTCCGTAGCCATCGTTTGGGGAGTGTTCTTGAAAATAAGCCACAAATTTAAAAATATTGGTTTAAAACAAATTGTTTCTATTGCTTACTTGTGAAATAATATAACAACTGAGGCTCTTTTCCCTAGAGATAAGACTTGGGATGTTCATGAGTATTTGAATAGTCTTTTTGAAGAATTAAAATCTTGGAGAGATGTATATTGGCGCTTGTGGGGAACAGTCAACTGGCTAACGTGTTCAAGATGTTATCAGGTGAAGTTTTTTTTTTTAATATCCTGTTTTGTAACCACTGAGAGCAGGCTCTTTGGACATATGCTATTTAATTAGTTAGGATGTGTTTGTACAATATCTGACATCTTTTTAAGAAACTAGTGGCAGAAACAATGGTGCTATTAAACATTGCTTGCATCTGACCTCATTTCTCTTACTGTGATCTTCCTCTTTTTTATTTCCATTGCTGAAACAATCCATGACTTGATGAATTTTTATAAAGCCAACAGGTTTTTAAGTGATAGAATTCATTTTTTTCAATAGAAAAAAGATACAGGATTCTTGTTGCCTTTCATTTATTTCCAGCCGAACTGTTTCTCTGTTAGCCCATAAGTTTCTTTAGAAATTCAGAAACACCTTTGCAGATAGGATGCTGCTGAGATGTGCCCTATTAATATTAATATTATATTATATTAATATTAATAACATTGTTATTAATAATCATGTTACCAAAAATGTTTTGTCCACTTCTTCTAAATGAAGGCTTAAAAGCACAAGAAAACTTGCAATTTGAAGGTATTTATAATAAATCCTTTTATAAAATAATTAGATCTTTATTGGTCACAATCATTCCTAATTAGTCTTATGTATAAATTCAGAGTGTTCTGCATAAAATATTTTATGAATCCTGTAGGTCTCCCCGCCCCCTCACTTGGGTACTCATTTTCAATAGAGTAAGGCAGCACAGAGAGCAGCTTATTACAACCATCAGAGTGACATTTTTTTCAAACTGTTTCTTCCCAGTGACTCTGTATGTCCTCCCAGTTTTTAAAAGCTTGATTTATTGAAGTATAATTTACATACAGTAAAATGTATCCTTTTTGTGAGGTTTGACAAACTCATACAGTTGTATAGCTACCACCACAATCAAAGCATAGACTACTTCTGTCATCCTTAAAAATTCCCTTGTGGCTGGTTTTAGTCAGTTCTTGTCCCATCTCAGCCTCTGATCTGTTTACTGTCTCTGTAATTTTGACTTTTCCAGAATGTCATATAAATAGAATCATACAGTATTTAGCTTTTTGAGTCTATTTTATGTAGCATAATGTATTTGAAATTTATTCACATTGTTGTATCTGCCCATTTGTTCCTTTTTAGCCTTAGGTAGTAGCTCATCAGAGGAATATACTACAGTATGTTTATCCACTTACCAGTGGAGGACTGCAGGTGGTTCTAGTTTGGGGCCATTATGAAGAAAGCATCTATAAACATTCCCATACAGGCTTTCATGTGAATATGTTTCTCTTGAGTATTTACCTAGAAATAGGATTGTTGGGTTGTATGGTAAATGTAAACTTAACATTTATACCATGCCTAACAGTTTCCCAAAGTCCCTGAACCACTTTTTATCCTTTCCAGCTATGTATAGGCGGAGAAGGCAATAGCACCCCACTCCAGTACTCTTGCCTGGAAAATCCCATGGACAGAGGGGCCTGGTGGGCTGCAGTCCATGGGGTCGCTAAGAGTCAGACAGGACTGAGTGACTTCACTTTCACCTTTCACTTTCATGCATTGGAGAAGGAAATGGCAACCCACTCCAGTGTTCTTGCCTGGAGAATCCCAGGGATGGGGTAGGCTGGTGGGCTGCCGTCTATGGGGTCACACAGAGTCGGACATGACTGAAGCAACTTAGCAGCAGCAGCAGCTATGTATAGGAGTTCCAATTGCCCCATATCTTTTCTAACACTTGATATTGTCAGGTTGGTTTGGGTGGTTTTTTTTTTTTCCTACTTAATAGGTATATAGTTGTCCTCTCCACAATGGAGTGTCACTTATAATCAAAGATATCAGGCTCCTAAAACCTGATATGTTTAGCATGTCAGACTGCAGAAAATTTGAAGGATTTTTTTCCCCTTCAAAGCAAATTGAATATTGATTTATAATATTTAATATTTATTACAGAGAGTTTATAAACTCATAAAAGTTTGTATGCAAATACTTTGTATGAGTATGCACCTTACAGCTTTTACCAGACTCAAAAAATTTTAATTGAAAGCTATTATTTGAAAATCATAATTGGAACTAACTGCTAAGAATTCTGAATTACAGACTATCTTTTGTGTTCAAGATCAGTGCTTAAAATTGTTCATTTTATTTTCTTTATTTTACCAACTTACAAATGTATTAGTCTTATAATTAAACATCAGTAAGTTTTTCACGAGTGATTCAGTTACTCCATGTTTATCATAGATAGAGTGATATTAAGCATTTACCTTAAAAAATATGTCCAAGAATAAGGGAGGCAAAATTTTATTTAATTTTTTCCATTGGAAAACCTCTTTTGTGATTGGCTAATTATAAAATTAGATATACATCAAGATCAATTTAACTCCTCTGAAATTCAAATAACGTTTTTGATTTTGCTTTTTAATAGCTTTGTTGAGGTATTATTACATGCCATAAAATTCATTCATTTTAAGTGTACAATTTACTGATCTTAAATAAATTTGGAATTGTGCAGCCATCACCACCATCCAACTTTAGTACATTTCCATCACCCCCAAAAGATCCCTTGCATCCATTTGCATCCACTCCCCAACCTAGTCTTACTTTTAACCCCAGGCATCCACACATCTGCGTTCTAGCTCTAGAGATGTGCCTTTTCTGTATATTTTATGTGATGGAACATACAGTATGTGGTCTTGAGTATTTTTGAGATGTATAATTTCACTGTGGGAATAGTACTTGCTTTTGTGTATTTCTTTTTTTCAGACGTTTCTGTGCATAGAGTTTTCACACTGTCAGTACCACTCAGAGACAGTGATTTATCCTACTGCAGGAAGTTCGCTGAGTACTGTTGGCACTGGAATTTATCCCTGCTGTAACCAAAAGGTTCTTCGATTTGACCCCACTCAGCTTACAAAGGTAGATTTTGAAGGTTGCTGTTTGGTAATTACAGTACTTATTAACATTTTGTATTTAAATATTTTCCTCTTTTATTGTTTTTAAAATGTAAATATACATTCATGTAGAAAAGATTTAACTACACAGGGAAGTGTAGTAAAAAGTAGAAATCTCATTTCATACCACTCCCTCATTCTACTTCTCTTCTTAAAGATAACCACTGTTCACAACTTCCCTTAAGACTTTGTTTTATACATTTTAGACACAAACTAAATGTTTTTCACATTGGAAATAGAATCAGACTGTTCATCTTATTCTGTAATTTGCCTTTTTCACTTAACAGTGTACCTAGGTGATCATTCTGTATAATATTAACTGCTGTGTAGACTGTGTAGGGGTTAGGCTAGAGATAATGATTTGTAAGTCTTCTTGTAAATGAGTGATCATTGAAACCAACAGGTGTAGGTGAGCATAAAATGGGCCTGGGGGAGGGTGATACTGGCTTACGCTATCATTTTCATAAACCTCAGTCATCTCCCCATGTAATATTGTTCTTTGGACTTTACTTCCATCACCAGTCACATACACACCTGGGTGTTGTTTTCACTTTGGCTCCATCTCTTAATTCTTCCTGGAGTTATTTTTCCACTTTTTTCCAGTAGCATACTGGGCACTGGCCAACCTGGGGAGTACATCTTTCAGTGTCATAGCTTTTTGCCTTTTCATACTGTTCGTGGGGTTCTCGAGGCAAGAATACTGAAGTGGTTTGCCATTCCCTTTTCCAGTGGACCATGTTTTGTCAGAACTCTCCACCATGACCCGTCCATCTTGGGTGGCCCTACACGGCACAGCTCATAGTTTCATTGAGTTAAACAAGGCTGTGGTCCATGCAGTTTGATTAGTTTTCTGTGATTGTGGTTTTCATTCTGTCTGCCATCTGACAGATAAAGACAAGAGGCTTGTGGAAGCTTTCTGATGGGAGAGACTGACTGTGGGAAACTAAGAAAAGCAGAAGATATTAAGAAGAGGTGACAAGAATACCCAGAAGAACTATTAAAAACACATCTTCATGACCCTTTAACCATGGTGGTGGTGTGATCACTCATCTAGAGCCAGACGTCCTGGAATGCGAAGTCAAGTGGGCCTTAGGAAGCTTCACTATGAACAAAGCTAGTGGAGGTAATGGAATTCCAGCTGAGCTATTTCAAATCCTAAAGGATGGTGCTATGAAAGGGCTGCACTCAATATGCCAACAAATTTGGGAAACTCAGCAGTGGCCACAGGACTGGAAAAGGTCCGTTTTCATGCCAAACCCAAAGAAAGGCAATGCCAAAGAACGTTCAAACTACCACACAATTGCACTCATCTCACACACTAGCAAAGTACTGCTAAAAATTTTCCAAGCCAGGCTTCAACAGTACATGAACCGTGAACTCCCAGATGTTCAAGCTGGATTTAGAAAAGGCAGAGGAACCAGAGATCAAATTGCCAACATCTGTTGGATCATCAAAAAAGCAAGAGAGTTCCAGAAAAACATCTACTTTATTGATTATGCTAAAGCCTTTGACTGTGTGGATCACAATAAACTCTGGAAAATTCTTAAAGAGTTGGGAATACCAGACCATCTGACCTGCCTCCTGAGAAATCTGTATGCAGGTCAGGAAGCAACAGTTAGAAGCGGACTTGGAACAACAGACTAGTGCCAGATTGGGAAAGGAGTATGTCAAGGCTGTATATGGTCACCCTGCTTATTTAATTTATATGCAGAGTACATCATGAGAAACGCTGGACTGGAAGAAGCACAAGCTGGAATCAAGATTGCCGGGAGAATTATCAATAACCTCAGATATGCAGATGACACCACCCTTATGGCAGAAAGTGAAGAAGAACTAAAAAGCCTGTTGATGAAAGTGAAAGAGGAGAGTGAAAAAGCTGGCTAAAACTCAACATTCAGAAAACGAAGATCATGACATCCAGTCCCATTACTTCATGGCAAATAGATGGATAAACAGTGGAAACAGTGACAGACTTTATTTTGGGGGGCTCCAAAATCACTGCTGATGGTGACTGCAGCCATGAAATTAAAAGACACGTGCTCCTTGGAAGGAAAGCTATGACCAACCTACACAGCATATTAAAAAGCAAAGACATTACTTTGCCAACAAAGGTCTGTCTAGTCAAGGCTATAGTTTTTCCAGTACATGTATGGATGTGAGATTTGGACTATAAAGAAAGCTGAGTGCCAAAGAATTGATGCTTTTGAATTGTGTTGAAGAAGACTCCCTTGGACTACAAGGAGATCCAGCCAGTCAATTCTGAAGGAAATCAGTCCTGACTGAATGTTCACTGAAAGGACTGATGCTGAAGCTCAACCTCCAGTACTTTGGCCACTTGATGCGAAGAACTGACTCATTGGAAAAGACCCTGATGCTGGGAAAGATTGAAGGCAGGAGAAGGGGATGACAGAGGATAAGATGGTTGGATGGCATCACCAACTCGATGTACATGAGTTGAGCAAGCTCCGGGAGTCGGTGATGGACAGGAATGCCTGGCACACTACAGTCCATGGAGTCACAAAGAGTTGGATGCGACTGAGTAACTGAACTGAACAGTCATCTCCTATGAGTTATGTTTAAGGAAAAGAAAACTGTGGTTTTTACCATTTTCTAAGACAATCCCCCTAAATAAAGGACTATGTACACAATTATTGAAATAAGTACTCGCAATCTTTCCTTAAGATTAAAGGTTCTCAAAGAGAAATGGCAAAGGGAGGAAGGAGCTGGTGAATAATTTCCTCAGGAAGCTATAATATGATTCACTCCAGTGAAGATCCAAGGCCTGGATTATTAGCAATTTAATTAAACATTTTGGTAGTTTTCTTGATTAGAATAAAGATTGCTTTTATGAAGGTTATATTTATAGCCACTGATTTAAGGTCCAAGATTACAGATTGACTAGTTTTGCTTTTTTTTTTTTTTAACCTTTACTATATTCATAAACATGCTGGATCAAACAGTGTTTTTTTCCTTTCTGCTGCTGTTGCAGCTAAGTCACTTCAGTCGTGTCCGACTCTGTGCAACCCCATAGACGGCAGCCCACCAGGCTCCCCCATCCCTGGGATTCTCCAGGCAAGAACACTGGAGTGGGTTGCCATTTCCTTCTCCAGTGCATGAAAGTGGAAAGTGAAAGTGAAGTCGCTCAGTCATGTCCTACTCTTTGAGACCCTATGGACTGCAGCCTACCAGGCTCCTCCGTCCATGGGATTTTCCAGGCAAGAGTACTGGAGTAGGGTGCCATCACCTTCTCCATTCCTTTCTACATATTTTGATTTTTATTTCACACGTATATCTCTATAGTCTGGCATATTGGGCTCTTACTGGTTGAAAATTTTGACTTAGCAATTCTGTAATTTTAAGAACCATCAGAAACTTTTTCTATTTATTTGATCACAAAAATGTATTAAATTATGAACTTCCTCAGAAGACTTTTATACTATCATTAAAGATTTATTTACTATTTATTGCAATTCTAATGTACAGAAAGGCTTTATTAAACCACCGATGTGATTTCCTATACACGTCAGTGCCCCAGAAAGATTACTTAGTAATTATTCTTCCTATCATTTAGAACATTGGTTCTCAAACTTTTGCACTCAAGATCTCTAAAAAAATCTTAAAAGCTGAGATTCCTAGAGAGCTTTGTTTCTGTGGGTTATATCTATCTCTATTTACCATTGGAAATTAAAACAGAAAAGGTTAATTTTAATTCATTGAAAAAGAATAATAAGCTCATTACATGTTAGCATATTTTTATGAAAAATAACTATATTTTCCAAAGCAAAAAAATAAGTGAAAATAACACTGACATTTTTTATAACTCTCTTCAATGTCTGAATTAAGAGAAAACAGCTAGATTCCCAGATCTGTTTCTACATTGAATTTGTGGATAGTCTTTCTTAAAGGCTAGTTGCAATGGGAATCAAAATCAAGGAACTTTTCCTATTCTGCTATCTCAAAATCCACTGATGTGGAACTTTGCTGGACATCTGGTGATTAAGAATCCACCCTTCAATGCAAGTGACAGAGGTTTGATCCCTGGTCAAGGAACTAAGATCCATTATGCCACAGGTCATCTGAGCCTGTGTGTCTCAGCTAGAGAACTCTCACACTCAAAAGCCTGTGCTCCACAACTGGAGAAACCCTCATATGGGGTGTTTCCACACACTGCTATGAAAACCCAGCACGGCCTAAATAAATTAATGTTCCCCAATCTGACCTATGATCCATGTGATCTCAATAAACATCCTAACAGGTTTTTTTAATCAGGAATGTTGCTAAGCTGATTCTAAAATATTTATGGAAATACGAAAGGCCAAGAACAGGTAAGAGACTCTCAAAGAACACAATGGTAGAAGTACTGGGTTGGCCAAAATGACTTAGCAGGTTTTTCCATAACACCTTAGGGATCGGAAAGAACTTTTTGGCCGACCCAATATCAAAATTTATTGTAAGTCTTGGTGATTATGACAGGGTGACATTGATGAAGATTAAACAGATGGACCAATACAAGAGAATGAAATACACTTGAACTTTGGAAAACACTGATTTGAACTATGTGGGTCCACTTAAACCTGGATTTTTAAAAATAAATATGTACTGTACTATATATATAATATGCAATTGGTTAAATCCATGGATTTTTGTATATATGGGACTCCTAGAACCGTTTCCCCAGAGATACTGGGGAATTCTGTACTCGAAGCTACCTGGACACTTGACTGTGACAGAGGTGACATTACAGAGCAGTGGGCACAGGATAGACTTCCCAGGAAGAGGTACTGGAACATTGGGACATCAAAATGGGGAAAAAATGGTCCAAACTAGTCCCCCAAAAGTCTGTATGTGGAACTTACCTGGTAGTCCAGTGGTTGAGAATCCACCTGCCAAAGCCAGTGACACAGGTTCAATCCCTGGTTGATCCCTGGTCTGGGAACATGTCACATGCCACCGGGCAGCTAAGCCCATGTGCCACAACTACTGAACCTGTGCCCTAGAGTCCATGTTCTGCAACTAGGGAAGCCACCTTAATGAGAAGCCCACGCACCGCAGCTAGAGAGTAGTTCCTGCTTGCTGCGGCTAGAGAAAGCCCACTCGCAGCCATGAAGACCCAATGCAGCCTTAAGTAAATAAATAAATATTTTTTAAAAGCCTATATATGAGGCAAAGCTGATAAAGCTATTAAAAGATAATACCACAAAGGAAGAAATTTTAAATTCAAGTACATTAGCTACATTAAATAATAAACTGAGGAGACAAGTTCACAGGTGGGACCAGATATTAGCAACATGTAGCTGTAAAAGGCTCATATTAAGATTTTTTAAAACTTGTACAAATTAATAGGAAAAGACAATAAGAACTTCACACAAGGAAGTTCTTCATTGTCCACTAAACATTGAAAGGATCTCAACCTCATTTTTAATTGGGGAAATGCAGATTAAAACCACAGTCAAATACCACTACATGCTCACCAGAATGACTACAATTACCAAGTGTTACCAAGAACATAGAGTAATGAGCACTTTCATAACTGCTGTTAGTCATTTAATTTGGTGCACATGAGCACTTGTGTATCAGGAAGCATGTTGAAGAATGTTCATAATACTACTACTAAGGATAGTTCCAAACTGGAAACAAGCCACCCACCAACTATGGAATAGATAAGCAAATGATAATTATTCATATAGAGAAATACTGTGCATATATTAATAGTTACATGCAGTAACATGGTTGAATCACAAAAACATAGCATTAAAACAAATGAGACAAAACTAAACTGTAGTGTTTAGAGATGTATCCTTAAGTGGTAAAAGGATAAAAGTAAGGAAGGAAGTACCAAAAAACTTGAGATAGAGGTTATCCTTTGAGAAATAGGAGGTGATTTTGGTTGGGAGTGGCCCTGTGGGAATCCTGGAGTATTGGCAGTATTCTGTTTTTTAGTGTGGATTGTGTTAAATGGATATTAGTTAAGGTATGCATTTATGTTTCATGCTTTTTTCTGTATAAGTAATATTTTTTCTTAAGAAAAAGTTGTAAACTCGTTCATGGGATGGTGTGACAGAGCAAAAAAGAACAGAAACCATCATCTTTAAAGGAATGTTTCTATAATGAACCAGCCTCTCAGATTTAGTCTTTTACACAACAGGGTTGTAAAGTAAAGGACCATATGGTTACTCTTCGTGATCAAGGTGAAGGTGAAGATTTGCTGTCCTGTCCAACTGCCAAAATACTGGATGATCTGCACAAACACAAAGATGTCATCCTTGTGCCTTTTGCTAGAGATACAATTAGGTGAGGTGAGGGAAACCCTGTACTGTAGCTTTATTCATTCAGTGGTTCCCATCCTAGAATCTTCTACCCCTAGTGCTTCCCCAAATCAGTAATGGGTAGTCCTTAAGTAGTTTGTGTTATTTCAGAAAGCCTAATTGAAATTGTGTTAGCTTACAATAAGAGCAAGCATGTATTTATTTGATAGGGGGGAAAAATATTGGAAGTCCAAGGGGAAGAGAAACTAATAATAGGAGTTCCTGGTGACTGAAAAGATGAAGCCCACAATCCAGTTTTTGAGGGTTTTAAAAAGTGTTCCTAAGTTACTTGAGACCATCTTAGCTTGACTGATTGAACTAGAAAAAAATTGATGGTTGCAACAAGTTATCTTTGCATGGATTTGAACTTCTTAGATTTAGTAATTAATGCAGTCACTTCCATCATTCTGCAGTTGCAGTGGACTATCAGGTTGGGGGTAGGAGGACCCTCTAACAAAAGCTGTTCTCAAAGTAGTATCCACTATTGTAGCCTGTTTTACCACCTGGCAGGTATGATGCTTGAGTGTAAGTGGTGCTCCCCCCATATGGGGTGACTTCTGCTGGGGGAATCACGAGATGCATTAAGAAATGTAAATGTTGAATGGCACACCTTATACTTAAAAACTATATTTCTGAAGAACAGTTTATAGAACATTTGCAGTTAAAGCAGTATTGTTTGCATTTAAATTCTTAAGAAATTGGGGCATTCCCTGGTTGTCCTATGGTTAGGACTCTGCGTTTTCATTACTGGGTACGATGCAGGCAAAAAAAAGAAAGAGCTTAAGAAATTAGACACTTCTTTCTAAAATGTCTTTTTCTTTAAAGTGATTCTGGTGGTCCCTGCGATGAAAAGGGTCTAGACTGTGATGTTTTACTGGAGCCAAATACACCATGGGGCCCCAAGAGTGGGGAGCTTAATGCTGTAAGTAGCTTGTTTCATTTATTCTTTATTTATAAAAACAACTGATGATATTTAATCTTTGACAGAAATATGATCGGTTTAAATTAATACTGCAATTTTCATTAATAGACATTTACTGACTATCATAACAAAGTGTTATGCTGAATTAACAGGACTATAAGGCTGATATTTTCCTTGCCCTCAAAGAATTAATAATCAAATTTGGGGGGAAAATATAGTCTTCAGGGTTTATTATGGGCAAATAGTAATTTGCAGAATAAAGATCATATGAATGGGGTATTTTATCCCCTCTTAGTCCTATAAACTTTGTTGGTGTAAAATTCTCTTTTTTAAAATTGTATTCAGTAATGCATTTAGTTTTTCCAAGGTTTCAAAACTGAGATGTTTTTAAGGTGATTGGAAAGCTTTGATGCGTTTGATTCCTGTGACTAACAGCCAGGGAGTCTCTCTTTCCTGAGAATGTCCTGTCTTTGTGTTAGTTGAAGTAGCATTTACCTAAGAAAGTAAAATATTCCATGTAAAATGTTCTATAAGCTTCAGATCACTATTAGTGTTTAATTATTGACATTTATTTATAAATTGTATATAAAATAGCAAATTAAATTTCTTGAATATCCATATATATATGGCTCCTTAATTTAATATAAAATGTAAACATTAAAAAGTGAAATAATTAACAAAATAACATTATGTTATCTCTGTATGTGATTTATTTGTTCTTTAGAAATTAGGAAATGTTGATTTTTTTTTCTTTTTTTGTAGACATACACATCTTTCTCTATACAGGGAATATAAAAAATTGTACTATATCATTTTTAGATGAGATATTTCACCCTAGAAGGGAGCCATACTTGTAACTTTCTCTAACTCTTCTATGATATCCACATGAAAATAAGGAGCTGCAATCTTAAGTATTAATCTCTTATTTGGCTTTTTTTATAGTTCTTATCACTGAAAAACTGGACTCTGCAGCTGGTAAGTGAGCAACTATATTTCACTTTCATAAATCTTTTTCCCTACATCAAAGTTTAGTTTAATAGAATCTTATAAGTATCTTATTTTATAGTGAAGCGAGTGAAGTAAAAGTCACTCAGTCATGTCTGACTCTTTGTGACTCCATGGACTATACAGTCCATGGAATTCTCTAGGCCAGAATACTGGAGAGGATAGCCTTTCCCTTCTCCAGAGGATCTTCCCAACCCAGGGATCAAATCCAGGTCTCCTGCATTGCAGGCAGATTCTTTACCAACTGAGCTTTGTAGAAAACCCTTATTTTATAGGTGTTAGTTAAATGTATAGCATCCTTTTCAGCATCTATAATTTCACATTTACTAAAAATATCGTTGGCTTCCCGCATCGCTCAGTTGGTAAAGAATACACCTGCAATGCAGGAGACCCCAGTTTGATTCCTGGGTTGGGGAGAACGGATAGGCTACCCACTCCAGTATTTTTGGGCTTCCCTTGTGGCTTAGCTGGTAAAGAATCCGCTTGCAGGGCGGGAGATCTGGGTTTGATCCCTGGGTTGGGAAGATCCCCTGGAGAAGGGAAAGGCTATCCACTCCAGTATTCTGGCCTGAATAATTCCATGGACTTGTAAAACAGACATATACTCCATTATCTGGCTGCATAACCCATAAGTTTTCTTAAAGGAGTTTTTTGAAAAGTCACTTGCAAGTCACATTTAGAATATTGAACAAAACAACAAATCAATTAAGTTCCATTTATTTGGATGGTTGATTGACTTACTGTTTTTTCTTGCCTGTTTGCCATTACTATGCCATCTGCCACCAGTATTCATAAGAATGGAATAGAAATTGGTATCAGTGATAACAGGAGGGTGGCTGGATGCACGAAACTGATGTGGATATGTTTAATCCAAGACCACATTCACCCAGAGAGTGTGCACATGTACTTATTTGTTGTTTAGTTGCTAAGTCATGTCTGACTCTTTTTCAACCTCAGGGACTGTAGCCCACCAGGCTCCTCTGTCCATGGGATTTCCCAGGCAAGAACACTGGAGTGGGTTGCCATTTCTCTCCCCATTGCTTGTTTATGAGACTACATTAATATTGACAATTATTGTATTTTAACTTAATTTTAATAATCAAGGAAAATATTTTCAGTTGAGAAATAGGGTTGCAGTTCAGCAAATACTAAGTACCTATAATGTGCCCATCACTCTGCTAGAATCCATGAAAATAGTAAATTTTCTAAATATTTCTTATAATGTTATCCTGTCTTAAATGTAGAAATTCTTGGATCCATTTCCCAAATGTGCTAGGCAGTGGTCATTTTATCAGTTTTTGTTTGGCGCATTCATCCAGAATAAGTAGATAAATGTGTTTGGAAGAATTCATTGGTGATGTGATAAAATAAAATTTTAATAAGGTATGTTTTGCTTTTTATTTTAGAAACAACAGTCATTATTTTCTGAAGAAGAAGAATATACCACTGGGTCTGAGGTCACTGAAGATGAAGTTGGAGATGAAGAAGAAGTATCCAAGAAACAGAGTATGGATTTCTAAGTTGAAACTCATCTCACTTTTATAAGGAGGCTATATCCTGAAGGATTTAACGCAAGGGATGAGGAAGGGGCTTTATAAGTCTACATGCTAGGTTACAATGTGGAAAAAATAATAGAGGCTTCATCAAGATTCTCTAACCCTGACACTAACACAGAACACTCATAAAGTTATTTTTAAAATGTGTGGTATACTAAGAAATAATCCTCTGAGTTTTCGTTTCAGGTATAACTTAATGGGTTTCTCAAAATGTGTGACTACATCAGTATACCTGAGATGATTTGAAATGCCAATCAAATGAAACATTAGATAATAGTCATCAAAGTATGATTTTTTTTAACAATTAAAAAAACATTATTTTATACAACTGTAAAATGAACTTGTATCAAAATTTTTTAAATCATTAGAGTTAAAATCAGAGAACTAGCAGAGAAAAGTTAGGGTTGCTGCCAAGTTGCTTCAGTCGTGTCCGACTCTGTATGACCCCATTAACGGCAACCCACCAGGCTCCTTCGTCCCTGGGATTCTCCAGGCAAGAACACTGGAATGGGTTGCCATTTCCTTCTCCAATGCATGAAAGTGGAAAATGAAAGTGCACTCAGTTGTGTCTGACTCTTAGCGACCCCATGGACTGCAGCCTACCAGGCTCCTCCATCCATGGGATTTTCCAGGCAACAGTACTAGAGTGGGGTGCCATTGCCTTCTCCCAAAAGTTAGGGTTAGGGTTAGGCATTTGACGACTCAGGTATTTATAGGCATTTGAAAAAAGAATGTTAAAAAAAAGATTGCAAATTAGATACAAAACTGATTAATGTTCTACAGGGTAGCAAATCCATAGTCTTTGGGGTTATCTTTCCTATTAGAAATAATTTGCATTTCTTTTTTTAAAAATAAATTCATTTATTTTAATTGGAGGTTAATTACTTTACAATATTGTATTGGTTTTGCCATACATCACCATGAATCCACCTTGGGTGTACACGTGTTCCCCATCCCAAAACCCCTCCCACCTCCCTCCCCGTACCATCCCTCTGGGTCATCCCAGTGCACCAGCCCCAACCAGTATCATGCATTGAACTTGGACTGCCGATTCGTTTCATATATGATATTATACATGTTTCAATGCCATTTCCCCAAATCATCCCACCCTCTCTCTCTCCCACAGAGTCCAAAAGACTGTTCTATACATCTGTGTCTCTTTTGCTGTCTCGCATACAGGGTTATCATTACCATCTTTCTAAATTCCATATATATGTGTTAGCATACTGTATTGGTGTTTTTCTTTCTGGCTTACTTCACTCTGTATAATAGGCTCCAGTTTCATCCACCTCATTAGAACTGATTCAAATGTATTCTTCTTAATGGCTGAGTAATACTCCATTGTGTATATGTACCACAGCTTTCTTATCCATTCATCTGCTGATGGACATCTAGGTTGCTTCCATGTCCTGGCTATTATAAACAGTGCTGCGATGAACACTGGGGTACACGTGTCTCTTTCAGTTCTGGTTTCCTTGGTGTGTATGCCCAGCAGTGGGATTGCTGGATCGTATAGCAGTTCTATTTCCAGTTTTTTAAGGAATCTCCATACTGTTCTCCATAGTGGCTGTACTAGTTGCATTCCCACCAACAGTGTAAGAGGGTTCCCTTTTCTCCACACCCTCTCCAGCATTTATTGCTTGTAGACTTTTGGATCCTAGCCATTCTGACTGGCGTGAAATGGTACCTCATTGTGGTTTTGATTTGCATTTCTCTGATAATGAGTGATGTTGAGCGTCTTTTCATGTGTTTGTTAGCCATCTGTATGTCTTCTTTGGAGAAATGTCTGTTTAATACTTTGGCCCACTTTTTGATTGGGTCGTTTATTTTTCTGGAGTTGAGCTGTAGGAGTTGCTTGTATATTTTTGAGATTAGTTGTTTGTCAGTTGCTTCATTTGCTATTATTTTCTCCGAAGGCTGTCTTTTCACCTTGCTTATAGTTTCCTTTGTTGTGCAGAAGCTTTTAAGTTTAATTAGGTCCCATTTGTTTATTTTTGCTTTTATTTCCAATATTCTGGGAGGTGGGACATAGAGGATCCTGCTGTGATTTATGTCGGAGAGTGTTTTGCCTATGTTCTCCTCTAGGAGTTTTATAGTTAGACACAAAAATTTGCATGGTTACATGAAACTTCACAGCATCTAGGCTTTAATCAATAGACATTTTTCTCTTTATGTATTACTATATTTCACTTGCTTGTATGTACTTTGTTAAAGATTTTTTATTAGTGCTCATGAGGGATATTTGCCTGTAGTTTTTTTATGATGTCATCTTTAAATTCTGTTATCAGGTTAATACTGACCTCATAAAATCAGTTGGAAAATGTTCACTACCTTTTTCTGAAAGAATCTGTGTAGTATTTGTATTCTTTGGCCCTCAAATGTATGATAAAATTTAGCAGTGAAGTCATTTGGGCCTGGAGTTTTCTTTATAGGAAGGTTTTTAACTATGAATTCAGTGTCTTTTATTAATATAGTGCTATTCAAGTTTTCTATTTCTTCTTAAACGAAGATCATGGCATCCGGTCCCACCACTTCATGGGAAATAGATGGGGAAACAGTGGAAACAGTGTCAGACTTTATTTTTCTGGGCTCCAAAATCACTACAAATGGTGACTGCAGCCATGAAATTAAAAGACACTTACTCCTTGGAAGGAAAGTTACGACCAACCTAGATAGCATATTGAAAAGCAGACATTACTTTGCCAACAAAGGTTCGTCTAGTCAAGGCTATGGTTTTTCCTGTGGTCATGTATGGATGTGAGAGTTGGACTGTGAAGAAGGCTGAGTGCCGAAGAATTGATGCTTTTGAACTGTGGTGTTGGAGAAGCCTCTTGAGAGTCCCTTGGACTGCAAGGAGATCCAACCAGTCCTTTCTGAAGGAGATCAGCCCTGGGATTTCTTTGGAGGGAATGATGCTAAAGCTGAAACTCCAGTCCTTTGGCCACCTCATGCGAAGAGTTGACTCATTGGAAAAGACTCTGATGCTGGGAGGGATTGGGGGCAGGAGGAGAAGGGAACGACAGAGGATGAGATGGCTGGATGGCATCACTGACTCGATGGACGTGAGTTTGAGTGAACTCCGGGAGTTGGTGATGGACATGGAGGCCTGGCGTGCTGCGATTCATGGGGTCCCAAAGAGTCGGACACGACTGAGCGACTGATCTGATCTGATCTGATTTCTTCTTAAATTTGTTTTGACTTCTTTCGAGGAATATGTCCATTTTATCCAAATTGTCATTGTCAGATTTATTAGCATGAGGTTGCTCATAGTATTTTCTTATCCTTTTCTGTCTGAAGGATCTCTGATGATGTCCCTCTTTCATTCGTGGTATTGTTAATTTGTGTTTTATATTCCTTTTTTCTTGATAAGTTTAGCTACAGGTTTATTAGTTTTATTGATCTTTTCCAGGAACCAGCTTTTGATTTCATAGACTTTCTCTGTAGTTTGTCTATTTTATATTTCATTGATTTTCAGTCTTATATTTACTGTTTCCTTCCTTGAACTTACTTTGGACTTAATTTCCTCTTTTTTCTAGCTTCTTAATGTGGAAACTTGAATCACTGATTTTTTTCTTTCTTTTCTAGTATAAGCATTTAAAACTATAAGACTCACTCTAAACACTGCTTTTTAAGTATTTCTCACAGATTTTGGTATGTCTTGTTTTCATTTATATTTAGTACAAAATATTTTCTAATTTCCCTCATGATTTTGTCTTTGACCCATGTATTGCTCAGTAATGTGTTTAATTTCCAAATATTTTCAGATTTTCTGAATACTTTTCAGTTGTCGATTTCTCATATAATTCCATTGTGATCAAAAAAATGTACTCTCTGTGTTTTCATCTTCTAAGTTTTATTGACACATGTTCCAGATGTGCATGAAAACAGTGTGAATTCTGCTGTTTTTAGTGGAGTAGTCTGTAAATGTAGAGTGAAGTCGGTTTGATTTTCTAGTGCTCATTTTCTGACTACTTGTTCTATCAATTAGTAAGAGATTAGTATTGAAATCTCAAGCTATCATGTTAATTTATGTATTTTTCCTTTCAAGTCTGTCAGCTTTTGCTTTATGTATGGGTTAGAGCTTTGTAACTGGGCACATACACAATTATAGTGTATTGACTCTTTTATCATGATATAGTTTCCCAGGTGGCACAGTGGTAAAGAATCTGCCTGCCAATGCAGGAGACTCAGGAGACATGGGTTCAGTCCCTGGTTTGGGACGATCCCCTGGAGTAGGAAATGGCAACTGACTCCAGTATTCTTGACTGGAAAATTCCATAGAGAGAGGAGCCTGATGGATTACCGTCCATGGAGTCTCAAAGAGTCGAGACATGCCTGAGCAGCAGGCATGGCATGGCGTAATGTGTGTTTGAGCTTTGTAACTAGGTATATATACATTTATAGTGTAGATGGAGCCTTATTTATTTATAGTAGAACTGCTTATATTAAAGTCTGTTTTGTTTAATTTTAACATAATCACTCTAGATTTGTTTTGTTTACCATTTGAATGACATATCTTTTTCCTATTCTTTTATTTTCAACAGTCGGAGTTTTTAATTTGAAGTATGTATCTTGTAGATAGCATATTGTTGGAAATTGCTTTCTTGTCCAGTTTGACAATCTCTGCATTTTGATTGGACCATTTATTTTATTTATATTTAATGTGTTTATTGATATGGTTGTGTTAGGTTTGCCATTTTGCTATTCATTTTCTAATTGGCTCAAATGTTTTGTTCCTCTGTTTCTCCTTTACTGCTTTTTTTTGTGCTAAGAAAATTTTAGTATATTATTTAAATTATTAGCTTTTTAGTTATATTTCTTTGCATTTGATTGTTCTAAAGATTTCAACATGCCTTTTTAATCTATCACAGTCTACTTAAAGGTAATATGAATTACTCCAGGTAAAATATTAACATAAGAACCTTTAGAGAAGGGAACAAAGAAAAACATATACCTTTAGTCCTTTATATTTACCAACATACTTATCATTTGTGTCTATATCTTTGTTACCATCTGATGTTATTTTCTTTCATTCATTCATTCATGAGTGAAAGTCTCTCAGTGTGTCTGACTCTTTGCGACCCCATGGATTAACCAGCTGAGCATGAAGGACTTCTTCTTTCCTGTAGTACAAGTATACTGCAAGTGTACTAGTGAATTCTCTTGTTTTTATTCACCTGAAAATGTCTTTATTTTGCTTTTGTTTTTGAAGTACAATTTTCTCAATTTTTAATTCTTGATTAACAACTTTTTTCTTTTAGCACTTCTTTTTAAATTTGGAGGATAATTGCTTTGTAATGTTGTATTGGTTTCTGTCATACAACAGCACTAATCAGCCATAACTGTATAACTATGTATCTGTATATTGCCTTCTTTCAGCACTTTAAATATGTCATTTCAATGTCTTCTGGCCTCCATTGTTTCTGAGAAGTTAGTCCTTGTGATAAAAATTTTCCCCTGTTATGTATGTAATGTATACTTTTAATCTCTCTGCTTTCAAGATTTATCTTTTTATTTTTGACTTTTAGAAGCTTGACTACGGTATGCCTAGATGTGATTTTCTATGTGTTTATTTGGGACTTGCTGAATTTTTTGAATCTATAAATTGTTATCTTACAATCATTATTTCTTTAAGTATTTTTTGTACCCCTTTCTCACATTTGTTTTCTGGGTCTCCACTACACCTGTGGACTTTTGATATTGTCTCTGAGGCTCTGGGTCCTTTCTTCAGTCATCTCTCCCCCCGATTGGATAATTTCTAATCCTTGACTTCACATTCACTGATTCATTTTTCTGCCATTTCAGATTTTCTTTTGAGCCTATCTGGTACATTTTTTAACTTTTTCATTTCAGTTATACCTTTCAGCTCTAGAATTTCCCCCCTGGTTCTTCTTTTATATTTTCTGTTTATGTGTTGAGATTCTCTCTACCATTTTTCCTTTGAACATATTTGTAACAGTTGCTTTGAAATTATTGTCTCCCAAGTCCAACATGCTGGCCTTCTCAATCTGTTTCTATCAACTGTTTCTTCTGAGTGGATCATACTTATCATTTTCTTTATCTCATGACTTCTGGGTGAAAATTAAATTCTGTAGGTTCAGTTCAGTTCAGTTCAGTCGCTCAGTCGTGTCCGACTCTGTGACCCCATGAATTACAGCACGCCAGGCCTCCCTGTCCACCACCAACTCCTGGAGTTCACTCAAACTCACGTCCATCGAGTCAGTGATGCCATCCAGCCATCTCATCCGCTGTCGTCCCCTTCTCCTCCTGCCCCCAATCCCTCCCAGCATCAGAATTTTTTCCATTGAGTCAACTCTTCACATGAGGTGGCCAAAGTACTGGAGTTTCAGCTTTAGCATCATTCCTTCCAAAGAAATCCCAGAGCTGATCTCCTTCAGAATGGACTGGTTGGATCTCCTTGCAGTCCAAGGGACTCTCAAGAGTCTTCTCCAACACCACAGTTCAAAGGCATCAATTCTTCGGTGCTCAGCTTTCTTCACAGTCCAACTCTCACATCCATACATGACCACAGGAAAAACCATAGCCTTGACTAGACGGACCTTTGTTGGCAAAGTCATGTCTCTGCTTTTCAATATGCTATCTAGGTTGGTCATCTTTGTGCAACTCTGAAACCTTTTATTCTCCTAAGAATTGTTGGGATTTTTGTTCTCATAAGCAGTTAACCTGCCTAAGCCACACTGCAAAATGTGTCTCCCTGCTGGTGTCTCTGCACAGGTTTTTTTGCCTGCTAAGTGCTGCTGCTTTTGCCTATCCCCCACCTCAAAGGGCATACCAGCCTGTGTAGTTTAATGAGCTTCTTCTGGTACTATGTCTTGGTTTCTCATGAAGTTCAGGTGGAGGCAAGAAATCTGCTTTGGGTTCCTTCATGGTCTCCAAAACTGTTGACTGAAAAAATATATTCACATTCTGAAAGTAGAGAGCTATTTTATCTGGTGGGGATGTTTAAGACACTGAGCCCAGGACACAGCATCTCAGTAGCTCTGAGAAAACTGCTCCATGGAGGCAGGGGGACATTAGGCTATATACAAGTTTGCAACAAATAGAGCAGGCAGTCTGAACATCAAGATCAGGTATCAAGTGAAGGAATTTAGCATTCTGTGTATGGGAAGATGCAGGCCTCTGGGCTCACTAAACTTATTCCTTTCATGTGCACCTCAGCTATCTGGGGCCAATCCTGTTCCTTGTTCACCTTGCTTCTTGCATTCCCCCAGCTCCTCAGCAGTCACCACGGAGGGTGGCAGCATCTGCAGGATGACAGTCTGGGGAGTTTAGTGGTCAGCCAGGGAAAGAATTTATTGGAGGCTCAGCTGCTTGGTGGTTTCTTGCTTTGGGGTTCCCCTAGATTCCTACTTGTTTTTCCAGTCCCAGGTCTGACCTGTGATAATTCAAGCCAGCAAGACTCTCAGAAGCTCAAGCTAAAGACAGTTTGGGGAAGTCATTCAAAGGCACAAGAAATGTGCCTCCTCTCACAGAGAGCAGTTCTGTCTTCCAGTGATCAACGCCACCCTAGTTTCTGCTTGCCTTTTTAGCTGAGCTTCCTAGGGTCTCCCGTGTACTTGCATAGTTTAACATTCAGCTCAGAATTAGTTCATATTCACATTTTAGGCCTCAGATCTCTTTCTTATTTCCAAATTTTCCCCTTTGAATACCTAGCTTCTCTGTTGCTTTGAACTCGATCATTTTCTCCCTGCAACTCAAGGTTATAATTTTCCTCCCTGAGCTGGGGAGGGGGAAAGTGCCCTCAGATAAGAAAGCTTTTTTCACACGTAAACAGTGAACTTTCTCTCTTCCTTTGATTATTCTCCAGTACCTGCAGATGATTGTTCATACTATTTTTGTTCTGTTTTTATCATCATTTGCGGGGGAGGAATTTTCCACCCTTTCACACTGCTGTTATCATGTAGCCCACCCTGTCACGGCTTTTAGCAATATAACACTTGTTAATCTCCCACATTAACAGAGACACACATGTCAGGGGCCCAGGGCCAGCAGAAAAATAAATCTCTCTGGATTCTAGATGTTGTTTTGTCTTTATTCTGTTATCTTCAAGATTGTCTTCTATGTAGCACATTTTACAGGTTTTTCATTTATGGTAGTGATGAAGTTTCTTTTTTAAGATAGAGCAAAAACTGTAAAGATGGTGTGCAAATAATTGATAATTGGGAAACAACAATCTAATGTATCATTATCAACCTTCCAACCTTGTTTTTAGAGAAATACTTCTTTCCCCTCCCTCTTTTTTGGCCTGTCTCCTTTCTCCACTAAACTGTCAGCCAAGAGTAAGGTCTGAATGTTCATAGCAGGAATGCCCTCGTTTTGAATACAGTTTATCCCAGATCTGCTTCTTCCTAGGATCATTTATGGTCTACCTCCATTTTTACCCTTATAGCCCAACCTCCTGTGTGAACAAAGGCATTTTAAAGATTGTGTGTGTGAACCCTTCTTTCCTCCCCTTCTCAATTTGTGATTTTTTGGGTTACAGTTATTTTTTATATTGAAAAATTTGGAATTAGGAGATGACTCCACTGTCACATTAGATTCAGGGAAATATGTGTAATTTCCCCAACATTTTTCTACATTTAATTTCATTGGGACTTGGAATTCATTGCCCTCATTTTTTTCCTAAGATTTTCGCCAAGTAGAAAGAAGAAAAGTAAATGAACCTCTATAAAGCACTTTTAGTTTGATTTCTCCATATATTTACTTTTTACCCAAAGGTAATTTCTTAGTTTTTAAAAACAGTGTTTTATTTTTTCAGTGATTTTATTCTTTGGATGTGACAAGTGCATGGACTGATAACACTAATGTTCTATTATTAGGGAAAAAGGAGAAGCCAAAGAAGTTCACTAAACAACCAAAAAAGCAGATGTCTTCACCCTGTGGTCAGAAGAAAGAAAAGGCACTGGAGAAGGTAACTATAAATTATCTATTACTATTCTAAAGTTTGTATTAAGAAATAAGCAGATACATCCAGGAAAAATCCGAAAAAGAAGAGCTACGAGTACCACAGTGGAATGCTAGCAGTGTAAAAATGAGTGAAGAATCTCTATGAAGACTGAGATTAAAGATCTCTAAGGTATATTGACACATGAAGAAAGGAAAGTGAAGTATAAGAAAGATAAATTAGCAGTTTTGGATTAGCATATACAAACTACTATGTATAAAATAGACAACAAGATCCTACAGCACAGGGGACTATATTCAAAGTCTTATAATAAACTACAATGGAAAAGAATGTGAAAAAGAATATATATATAAATATATATATAATAGGCTTCCCTGGTAGCTCAGACAGTAAAGAATCTACCTGCAGTGTGGGAAACCCAGGTTTGATCTCCGTGTTGGGAAGATTCCCTAGAGAAGGGAATGGCTATCCACTCCAGAGTATATGCTGAATCACTTTATACCAGAAACTAACACGCCATTGCAAATTAACTGTAAGAAGAAAAAAGGCAAAGTGCAGAGCAGTATGTATAGTGGTATATTATGCTACCATTTATGTAGACTAGATAAAGGAATATATATGAATTTTCTTATATATCCATAAAATAGCTATAGAAAGCTATATCAGAAATTGATAAAATTGGTTGCCTCTAAGGAAGGGAATTGGATATCTAGCGGGAAGGACAGAAACTTTTTTACTTTGTCCTATTTATACTTCTTGAATTTTGAACCAGTATTACTTATTCAAAAAATAAAACAATTTTTAGAATTGATTATATTTTATGACCTTTTAAAATTATTCTTATTTCCTCATGCCTTCAAAGGAAGGAGTAAAAAGCCAGGTAGGAATAAGAAAACAGTATAACTACTGTTGGCTAAAAGAGGAACTGTGGATTCTAAAAATGTGTGAAAAACTGGGGTGGGGACACATTCTACACAGTATATGTTGGATGGATTGCACATTCATCTCCATGTTAAGGACCACAGGCACAGAATGAGTGAATTCTTAAAGACTGCATTAGAGGTGTGGGGCTTCCAGGTCAGATAAAACAGGTTCAAATTCTAGGCCTCTTTCCCTTTGGATAAGTTTCTTAACTCCTCTGAAACTGTTTTAATATAGAGATAATAATCGCATCTGTCTCACATGGTTGTTGCAGGGCTTCGATGAAACAATGCTTGTAATGCTCTTGGTACAGTATCTTGTACCCAATAAATGTAAACTCTTTTTTGTTATTACCTATAATGCTAATCAGTAAATATGTTCTAATTGGGCCTCAATGTTGTCTACTTTTTTTTAGTCAACTTCTAGAGATGTGTCTCCTTTCATGTGAGTATTACTCCTTAATCCAGTCAGATGTTCACTCTAAAAACATCAATGCTGATTTTTGTTTAATTTTTTTAATAGTGTGAGTATGCAGAAGAATAAGTGGGATGCCACAAGATCCTTGAGATTCAACCAAGATGCACAAAGAGAAGATGGTAAGTAGTAATATTTGGGTACTGTACAAATTGGATATAAATAGCAATGATAGGAGTCTTTTATAAAGAATGCTGAATAGCTTTAAAGGTTCCAACTGAAATAAGGCCCCAAATTAGCACATTTCCTTAGGCATCAACCAGAGTTTCATTACTAGACAACCCCAGTAGATAATGTGTGGTTTCATGCATCCGTCATTCTGAGGTCTCTCAGACTGACTTTCATCCACTGCTTCCACTTTCAAGAAGGCTGAATAATTAAACATCTTCATAAAAAGTAAGATTTACTAATTTTTACATTTCAGATCAGCGGCGGATGTCTGAAATTACTGGGCACCTAATAAAGATGAGATTGGGTGATCTGGATCGAGTCAGGTCAAAGGAAGCAAAAGAAGTAAGAATTACATACTCATGTATGGTGCTCGCTTAGTACTCTTTCCTCCTTTATTTTCATCATAAGTATAAAGATGCTTTATGATTTTAAAAGAGTAAATTTTTAATATATTTTTATATTCTGTACCAGTTAGCCAGTTCATTCACAGAAAAGTTTTTCACCACCTCGTATGGTCCATACTGTGTAACACACACAGTAAAGTACACTGTCGCTGAAAGTATAGTATCCAAGAACAGATCAACTCATCGTGGAAGGTGACCTCCTGGAGTTGCTAACTTTATCAGCTCTGTATCGTGCTTAGATGTTATCTTTAAGATGTTATCTTGCTATAAAAATGATAAAAAGAAATACCTGTACTCTTACTGAATTACATATTAGTTATAACATTATATATCATTATTAGTATCAGTATCATATATTTACAGTAACTTTTGCCCCTCATGCTTTTATTGAAAAATTTACTTCCCTACAAGAACAGGAAAAAAAATCTTCATCACCATGGGTTAGACAAATATTTCTTAGCTCCAACACCAAAATCATGATCCATAAAAGAAAAAAATTGGATTTCATCAAAAGTTAAAACTTCTTTTTGAAAGGCACTATTAAGAGAATGAAAAAAACAAGTCATAAACTGTGAGAAAATAAACAGCCCAGTAAAAAGAAGCAGGCAAAAAATTAACCATAGACTTCATGAGAGAAGGTAGCAAAGAAACACAGGAAAAGATGGCAACATGAGTCATCTTTTTTGTTTGTTTTTGCTAAGTCTTGTCCAACTCTTTTGTGACCCCCTGGACTGTAGTCCACCAGCACCTCTGTGTATGGGATTTCCCAGGCAAGAATACTGGAGCAGAGGATTTCCTTCTCTAGAGGATCTTCCTGACCCAGGGATTGAATTCCTGTCTCCTGCAGTGCAAGCAGATTCTTTACTGCTGAGCCACCACCAGAAACACCATTAGTCGTTATTATTGTTGTTCAGTCACTAAGTCTTGTCCTACTCTTTGTGACCCCATGGGATGTAGCATACCAGGGCTCCTCTGTCCTCCACTATCTCCTGAAGTTTGCTCAGACTCTTGTCCATTGGAGGAGTGATGCTAACTATCTTACCCTCTGCTGCCCACTTCTCCTCTTGCCATCAGTCTTTTTCAGCATCAGAGTCTGTGCCAGTGAGTCAGCTGTTCACATCAGGTGGCTACAGTATTGGAGCTTCAGCATCAGTCCTTTCAATGAATATTCAGGGTTGATTTCCTATAGGATTGACTGGTTTGATCTCCTTGCAGTCCAGGGGACTCTGAAGAGTTTTCTCCAGCACCACAATTCGAAAGCATCTGTTCTTTGGTGCTCAGTCTTCTTTATGATCCAATTTTTGTATCCATACATGACTACTGGGAAAACCATAGCCTTGACTATACAAACCTTTGTCGGCAAAGTGGTAGCTCTGCTTTTGAATATGCTGGCTAGGTTTGACTTAGTTTTCCTTCCAAGGAGCAAGCGTCTTTTAATTTCATGGCTGCAGTCAAAATTTTCACCATGAAATTTTGCAGTGTCCACAGTGATTTTGGAGTCCAAGAAGGTAAAATCTGTCACTGCTTCTACTTTTTCTGCTTCTATTTGCCATGAAATGATGGGACTAGATGCCATGATCTTAGTTTTTTGATGTTGAGTTTCAAGCCAGCTTTTCACTACCTCCTATCAAGAGTCTCTTCAGTTCCTCTTCACTTCCTGCCATTAGAGTGGTATCATCTGCATATCTGAGGTTGTTGATATTTCTCCTAGCAGTCTTGATTCCAGCTTGTGATTCATCCAGCCTAGCATTTCACATGATATACTCTGTGTAAAAGTTAAGTAAGCAGGTTGACAGTATTTAGCCTTGACATATTCCTTTCCCAGTTTTGAACCAGTCCGTTGTTCCCTGTCTGGTTCTAGCTGTTGCTTCTTGACCCACATAGTTTCTCAGGAGACAAGTAAGGTATTCCCAGTTCTTTAAGAGTTTTCCAGCTGTTATGATCCACACAATCAAAGGCTTTAGTGTAGTCAATGAAGCAGAAGTAGACATTTTTCTGGAATTCCCTTGCTTTTTCCATGATCCAACAAATGTTCACAATTTGACCTCTGTTTCCTCTGCCTTTTATAAACCCATCTGTACATCTGGAAGTTCTCAGTTCACATACAGTTGAAGCCTAGCTTGAAGGATTTTGAGTATTACCATGCTAGCATGTGAAATGAGTACAGTTGTGCAGTAGTTTGAACATTCTTTGACATTGCCCTTCTTTGGAATGAAATGAAAACTGACCTTCTCCATTCGTATGGCCACTGCTGAGTTTTGCAAATTTGCTGACATACTGAGTATAGCACTTTAACAACATCATCTTTTAGAATTTGAAATAGCTCAACTGGAATTCTATCACCTCCACTAGCTTTGTTTGTAGGGATGCTTCTTAAGGCCCACTTGACTTCGTACCCCAGGATGTCTGACTCTAGGTGAGTGACAACACCATGGTGGTTATCTGGGTCATTAAGACCTTTCTTGTATAGTTCTTCTGTATATTCTTGCCACCCCTTCTTCATCCCTTCTGTTTCTGTTAGGTCCATACTGTTTCTTTCCTTTATCGTGCCCATCCTTGCATAAAATGTTCCCTTGACATCTCCAGTTTTCTTAAAGAAATCTCTAGTCTTTCCCATTCTGTTGTTTTCCTCTGTTTCTTTGCATTGTTCATTTGTAGAAGGCCTTCTTATCTCTCCTTGCTTTTCTCTGGAACTCTGCATTCAGTTGGGTGTATCTTTCCTTTTTTCCTTTGCCTTTCACTTTACTTCTTTCCTCAGCTATTAGTGAAGCCTCCTCAGATAGCCTCTTTGGCCTTCTTAGTCATTAGGGAAACATAAATTAATCCCTCAACAAGATACCACTATACACCCACTAAAATGTCTAAAAAAAATTTTTTTTAATATGCTAACAACAATATAGAGCAACTGGAACTGTCATATGTAACTAGCAAGGGTGCAAAAGGGAATGGCTACTTTGGAAAACAGTTTGGCTGTTTCTTATATTGTTTAATGTTTACTCACCATGCAGATCATTTCACATATCTTTACAAGGGCTTTATTTAGAATTGTTAAAAACTAGAAACAACCCAAATGTCCTTTATTTGATAAGTGAATGAGACCGCAGTGTATATAAAAAAGAATGAGCTACTAATACATGCTGCAACATAGATGAATCACCTGCACATTATGGTAAGTGAAAGAAGCCCTATTCAGAAGGCTGTAAGCTACATGATTCTGTATATATATAAGGTTCTACAAAGTGCAAAGGTGTAAGGACATAAAACAGATAAGTAGGGGAATTTCCTGGCGGTCCAGTGGTTAGGACTCTGTTCTTTCACTGCCAAGGGCACAAGTTTTATCCTTGGTCAGGGAATTAAGATCCTGCAAACTACACAGACCAGCCAAGAAAAAAAACCCAGAAGTTGATGTTTGCCAGAAAGTCGTCAAATCATTGGCCTTAAAAGGGGGCACCAGGGGATTTTCTTGGGGTGATGGAACTGGGTTATGTCTCCCTTATAAGTGTTCACACAGCTGTATGCATTTGTCAAAATTCAACTCAGAACAGTACACTAAATAGGGTGAATTTTAAAGTAGTACGTATAAATTATAACTCAAAGAGCTAAACTTTTTAATTAAAAAAAATTGCTTCTAAATTAAAAAGTAATGCTGTTTCAATAAAGCCAAACTTCTTCTATTGGTTCCATATAGATATTAACTTAATTTTGCTCCTTTACAGTTTGCAGGAGGTATTTATTCCAGGCTTGAAGCACAAATCAAGGCCTCAGTGCCAGTCAGTGCTCGGCAGAGCAGCTCGGAAAAAAACACAAGGTAAATCAGCAGAAGTGAATTCAGAATGCCAGTTTTGAAGTGATGATTTTTTTTTTTCTTAAGGGAAAAATCATATGAACGCTAGAAGCACATAATTTGGTTTTATTTTGTTTGGAGATTAGATCATCAAGACATTAGTCAGAACCAGATTTTAACTTAAGAGTTAAGACTTTAAAAGGTCATGATGACAAAATTTAATGAAAGTATAGTTTTTTAAAATCAGTTTTTTGTTTATTGAGTCAGCTCGGTTCTGAGCCAACAGCTGACAAATGTAAGCTGCAGTACCACTGCAAACTAGCAGGATCTTTACGCTGTTTATTGATAATGTATTACTACTTTATATAAATCATTGAACTTTTCTTATTTCTTGTTCTCTCTTGATAAAATCTAATTTGTGGGACTTCCCTGGAGGTTCAGTGGTTAAGACTCCATGCTTCCACTACTGGGGGCCAGGGTTCAATTCCTGGTCCAGGAACTAAGATCCCTCATACTGTGCAATGGGGCCAAAGAAAAAGAATATCTAACTTGTATGTTCTTTGTCATTTGACAGCACAAATTTTCTTTGAAAGATTAGCAGTTACTGAAATTTGATCATTAATACTACAGATCCAAATGCCTTATCTGCAATTCTGAAATCCAGAAAACTCAGAAAGCCCAAAGTTTTTTTCATACATTTGTGGCTACTGATCTGAGCTACTGTGGTGCTATTTGTAGTTTTTATTTATCTTAACGTAAATGCTCATTTAGGTCAGTAAAGAAGTACTCATGTGTTTGGTTATGGGGCACTACTCCAGATTCATAATATACAATGTATGTACATATTATCTCCACCAAATTAAAAAAGGCCTGAATTCCAAAATACATTTCACTCCAAGAATTTTTAAAGTGGATTATGGAGGTACATGAATTTGCTTTAAATTTTGACAGTGTCAATCAGACTTAACATAAAGCAGTGGCAACTTCTTTTTGTTTTAGAAGCACCTCTTACGTTCTTTTCTGTTTAAAAAAATCTAGGTCTAAAAGTCGTTTTGGTCAAGGTCGGCCTGTGTAAAGCACCTTTAAATATAAGAAGACAGAAGACATACCTCTGGACACTTGAAATTGCTTACTTGAAGATCTTTGGAATGATTACTTCTAAATGTTTTAAGTTATTTATTAAATATTCTTGAAAGCCACAAAAATCTAGTGGTAAGGGAAATATATAGTTAAGTCTTATGAAATTGTAAATATGAAACTTCTTAAATCTGATTTTCCTTTGGTGTTGAGAGAATTCATTCTTAGGTAGGTTGATAAGGAGTCTGGGGCCCTCAAACAGGAAGGGGTCCAGGGCCCTCACAGAGGAGGAAGGGATCTGGGGCCCTCGAGAAGGAGATAGGAGCCTGGGGCTCTCAAGGAGAAAAGGACAAACATTTTTTTTCTACATTAGTCACGTAAAACATTTTTTCTTTAAGCCCACAGCTAATGACTCAAGGGTATGTTTTTCCTTAAGCTCTATACTAATGATTATGTAACAGCAATGTGTCTTGTTCTAGGACATGTTTATCCTTCTTAACAAGAACCTTCTGACTAGTCTTGTTATAATAAGATGTTTTTTGTGGGAGTGGATCTGGTAAGACCTTTCTATTGTTAGTTCAAATCTTGTTAATTTAAGATGAATGTTGTGGGAGTGGGTCTGATCAAAGTATATAAGGCCTTGATAAGACTATGGAGGGAGGGCACTCTCCATCCCCTTTCTGATGTCTATGTCAGAAGGTTTCTCTGTCCCTTTTTATACTTTAATAGAATTCTCCTACACAAAAGCTCTTGAGTGATCAAGCTTGGTCCCTAGTTCTGAAGCTGAAATCTTCTTCAGAGATCACAAATCCAACATCATTCACCGTTAGCTATCAGTGTGATGCTAGGCTATGTAAAAAATTAGTATTTAGAAATTTATATAGTTAAGACTCCAAGGCATTTGTTACACTTTATTTATTTGAAAGAGAAGAGGCCTAAACTCTCAAATAGCTAAGAGTTTTTTAAGATCTTAAAAAATTAGGGGAACACATCTAGTAGTGGTACTGTACATGTGCACTGATTATGTATGTCTTTGGGCTGTAAATCTTGTGATGGCATTGAGAACTGCCATTTATGTGACGAAATTTCCAGTGATGCTAATTTTATGCTTGCATGACTTTTAAGAAGTGACAGATCTCAAAACTGAGTTACGTAAAATTTTAAGGTGAAGTATTTCCTGTTTTGGGCAGAAGGCTTAATTTTTTTCAGTGTTATTCCAGAGAAATCACAATGTTAATCCAACTCTTTTTTCAGTTTTTAATATGTATTTATTGGTCTGGAATTACTGATTATTACTTCTTTCTTCTGTGAAGCTAGTTAAAACAGCTGAATTTGTTAAAAGAAATTTGGATTCTGAAGTTGTTAAAACAACTGTTGATAGTTTTAGGATAGTAAATCATTTCAGTTGTATAAGACACCCACTGTACAGTTCTTAGGACACTAAAACTCAACCATAATTCTATAGCCATTCAAATAGCCCCTTAAGATGGTTACAATCAGTTATTACTTTAGAGATGTCTGGAAGGAAAGATTCCCAGATACACTTGATGGGTGAAAAATCTAATTATTCAGGAGAAATCAGTTTTTCTAACCAAGCAGAAAGAGTGCTCAGGGAAAATTTGTTCCAAACCATAATCATATAACAGTTATGTGTTTGGAAATTACTTATATGTAGGTCTCTAAAACACTTTAATTTGCATTGTTTTTATTTTTAGTCTTCATTTATCTTAGAAATTTTCTTCAAATTATTTAGAAAACAGACTTGCTAGTGTATGACAGAACAGCAATTTCTATTGAAATGTTGAAGTGTTATGTATTTTTAATGAATATTTTATTTGGTAAATAAAGCTAGGTTTTATTTGATGTTACATGCATAGCTTTGCCAAGATTTTTGAACTTCTGTTTGGAAATTTTGTTGCAGTCGACATATTTTTCAATGGTTTGATATTTTTGAAATAGTTTATACATTTTATTTGCAAAAGAAAATGTTTTATACTACATGATCTGTAAGACCTGTTAAATACCAGTCTTGTTTACTGTATTCTGTGATCAAAAAAGGATTTAGGTTTGCTATGACGGTCACAACTGAAAGAGGAAAATATCTCATTTGATTTTTAATTGATGGTAACAAGGCAGATTGCTTCTTCCCCAAGGGGACTGTACCACTAAATTGATTTTTACAAACAGAATTTATCAGAATTTTATTTTCTTCAGAATGTGCTTTAAATTTTGTGAATGTCTGTAGTTCATAACACAGGTAACACAAACATTTTAATCAAGTTCATAATAGCATTTGTTTTGCTAAATACTTTGAGGTTTTATCTTACATTAATTCTGAATTCACATTTATTTAATTGAAATAAACATTAATGACAAAAGTTGTTTGTAGAGTCCCTTGATCTGAATCATTGCATCTTCTCAAAAAGTTCAGATGGGCTCCAGGTCATAGGTTTTCATGGAAGAAATGAATTTTGTACATTTCCCAGGTGGCTCAGAGGTTAAAGCATCTGCCTGCAATGCGGGAGACCTGGATTCGATCCCTGGGTCAGGAAGATCCCCTGGAAAAGGAAATGGCAACCCACTCCAATATTCTTGCCAGGAGAATCTGGCTCCAGTCCATGGGGTCACAAAGAGTCAGACACAACTGAGCGACTTCACTAAAAAAAAAAAAAAAAAAAAAAACTAACCTGGTAAGGACTTCAGCAAACATTTAAGGGATAAAATATTGCAGAAAAGGTGATTTATAACTGTTGCATTATTTTGTTATTGTCCTTCTTCAGAACTCTTAGCCAGGTATTGTGAGCTGTGCTGAGTGCTTTGGAAGCTGAAGCTGAAGCCCTGTCATGCTAAGTGTGTGTGTGCGCCCACTAGGTTGTGTTGTAGCCCACTGGGCTCCTTCATCCAGGGGATTTCCCAGGCAAGAATACTGGAGTGTGTTGCCATTTCCTTCTCCAGGAGATCTTACTGACCCAGGTATCAAACTCACATCTCCTGCTTGGCAGGCAGATTCTTTACCACTGAGCCACCTGGGAAGCCCACCACACTAATCTGCCAAAGGCAAATGTATAAAAACAAACAAAAAACCTTTTATCTTCAACATCTCGAAGTAATTCTTCAATCCTCAACTATTCTATTTTCACACCTCCCAGTTAAAAGGCATGGGGGCTACCTAGCCAGTCCAATTCTAAGAGGCTTCAGTTCAGTTCAGTAGCTCAGTCATGTCCAACTCTTTGCAACCCCATGCACTGCAGCACGCCAGGCCTCCCTGTCCATCACCAACTCTCAAACTCATGCCCATTGAGTTGGTGATGCCATCCAACCATCTCATCCTCTGTTGTCTCCTTCTCCTCCCACCTTCAATCCCACCAGCATCAGGGTCTTTTCCAGTGAGTCAGCTCTTCGCATCAGGTGGCCAAAGTATTGGAGTTTCAGCTTCAACATCAGTCCTTCCAATGAATATTCAGGACTGATTTCCTTTAGGGTGGACTGGTTGTATCTCCTTGCAGTCCAAGGGACTCTCAAGAGTCTTCTCCAACACCACAGTTCAAAAGCATCAATTCTTCGGTGCTCAGCTTTCTTTATAGTCTCTCACATCCATACATGACTACTGGAAAAACCATAGCCTTGACTAGATGGACCTTTGTTGGCACAGTAATGTCTCTACTTTTTAATATGCTGTCTAGGTTGGTCATAACTTTTCTTCCAAGGAGTAAGCCTCTTAATTTCATGACCGCAGTCACCTTATGCAGTGATTTTGGAGCCCCCCAAAAATAAAAGTCAGCCACTATTTCTACTGTTTACCCATCTATTTGCCATGAAGTGAGGACCAGATGCCATGATCTTCGTTTTTTGAATGTTGAGCTTTAAGCCAACTTTTTCACTCTCCTCTTTCACTTTCATCAAGAGGCTCTTTAGTTCTTCACTTTCTGTCATAACGGTGGTGTCTTCTGCATATGTGAGGTTATTGGTATTTCTCCCGGCAATCTTGATTCCAGCTTGTGCTTCTTCCTGCCCAGCGTTCTTCATGATGTACTCTGCATAGAAGTTAAATAAGCACGGTGACAATATACAGACTTGATGTACTCCTTTTCCTACTTGGAACCAGTCTGTTGTTCCATGTCCAGTTCTAACTGTTGCTTCCTGACCTGTATATAGGTTTCTCAAGAGGCAGGTCAGGTGGTCTGGTATTCCCATCTCTTTCAGAATTTTCCACAGTTTATTGTGATCCACACAGTCAAAGGCTTTGGCATAGTCAATAAAGCAGAAATAGATGTTTTTCTGGAACTCTCTTGCTTTTCCGATCATCCAACGGATGTTGGCAATTTGATCTCTGGTTCCTCTGCCTTTTCTAAAACCAGCTTGAACATCTGGAAGTTCACGGCTCATGTATTGTTGAAGCCTGGCTTGGAGAATTTTGAGGATTACTTTACTAGTGTGTGAGATGAGTGCAATTATGTGGTAGTTTGAACATTCTTTGGCATTGTCTTTCTTTGGGATTGGAGTGAAAACTGACCTTTTCCAGTCCTGTGGCCACTGCTGAGTTTTCCAAATTTGCTGGCATATTGAGTGCAAGCAACTGGAATTCCATCACCTCCACTACCTCTGTTCATAATAATGCTCCCTAAGGCCCACTTGACTTCGCATTCCAGGATGTCTGGCTCGAGGTGAGTGATCACACCATCGTGATTATCTTGGTCCTGAAGATCTTTTTTGTACAGTTCTTCTGTGTATTCTTGCCACTTCTTTTTAATATCTTTTGCTTCTGTTAGGTCCATACTATTTCTGTCCTATATTGTGCCCTTCTTTGCATGAAATGTTCCCTTGGTATCTCTAATTTTCTTGAAGAGATCTCTAGTCTTTCCCATTCTCTTGTTTTCCTCTAGTTCTTTGTATTGATCACTGAGGAAGGCTTTCTTATCTCTCCTTGCTATTCTTGGGAACTCTGCATTCAGATGCTTATATCTTTCCTTTTCTCCTTTGCTTTTTTGCACTTCTTTTCAATGGGGATGGTCTTGATCCCTGTCTCCTGTACCATGTCACGAACCTCCGTCCATAGTTCTTCAGGCACTCTGTCAGATCTAATCCCTTAAATCTATTTCTCACTTCACTGTATAATCATTATGGATTTGATTTAGGTCGTACCTGAATGGTCTAGTGGTTTTCCCTACTTTCTTCAATTTCAGTCTGAATTTGGCAATAAGGATTTCATGATCTGAGCCACAGTCAGCTCCCGGTCTTGCTTTTGCTGACCGTATAGAGCTTCTCCATCTTTGGCTGCAAAAAATATAAACAATCTGATTTCGGTGTTGACCATCTGGTAATGTCCATGTGTAGAGCCTTCTCTTGTGTTCTTGGAAGAGGGTGTTTGCTATAACCAGTTCATTCTCTTGGCAAAACTCTATTACCCTTTTCCCTGCTTCGTTCTGTACTCTACATTCTGAAAACCACAATCACAGAAAACTAACCAATGTAATCACATGGGCCACAGCCTTGTCTAACTCAGTGAAACTATGAGCTGTGCCATGTAGGGCCATCCAAGATGGACGGGTCATGGTGGAGAATTCTGACAGAATGTGGTTCACTGGAGAAGGGAATGGCAAACCACTTCAGTATTCTTGCCTTGAGAACCTCATGAACAGAATGATAAGGCAAAATGGTAGAATACTGAAAGATGAACTCCCCAGGTCAGTAGGTGCCCAATATGCTACTGGAGATCAGTGGAGAAATAACTCCAGAAAGAATGAAGAGACGGAGCCAAAGCAAAAACAACACCCAGATGTGGATGTCACTGGTGATGGAACCAAGGTCTGACGCTGTAAAGAGCAATATTGCATAGGGACCTGGAATGTTAGGTCCATGAATCAAGGCAAATTGGAAGTGATCAAATAGGAGATGGCAAGAGGAATGTTGACATTTTAGGAATCAGTGAACTAATAGGCTTAATCCTCTCATTTAAAACTGATCTAGAGACTTCCCTGAGGGCTTCCCCTGTGGCACAGTGGTAAAGAATCTGCCTGCAGTGCAGGAGATACAGGTTCAATCCTTGGGTCAGGAAGATCCCCTGGAGAAGGAATGGCAGTCCACTCCAGTATTCTTGGCTGGAAAATTCCATGGACAGAGGAGCCAAGGGGTGGCAAAGAGTTGGACTTGAGTGAGCACAGATAAACTTCCCTGGTCGTCCAGTGGTTAAGACTCCAATTTCCAAGGCAGAGGGGACAGGTTCAGTCCCTGGCCTGAAAACTAAGGTCAGGGAATAAGATCCTGCATGCCTCACTCACAGCCAATAATAATAAAATGATAAGGCTGGTCTATTGAGAAGGATGATATGGGAATGATATTATTTCCAAAAGGATAGTTGGAGGATTAAATGTTTTAGACATCTAAAATACAATGTTTTCTGGCTAATAGAAATGTTAACTAGTATTATTGCTGCATTGTTATTTTAATATTTGGGAATTGGCCTTAAAGTTTTTAAAATGAGAGATGGATACCCCTCTTCCTCTAACTTGAGTTGTTAAGACTGATGTGTGTTCAGTGCAAGAAAGGTGAGAGGTGCCTAATATTTAAGTAGTTGCTGTGGCATCATTTGTTATTTTGTTATACTCAAAGGCTTGCTTTACTTAACCAGTGTAAACAGGATTTATAGGAAGAGTTAGGTAGGAAATCTGTTTCCTGATAGGTGGTAGTGACCTGTGCTGTTTTCAGTGAGGTGTACTGAAGGAGAGAGAGGCTGCAGCCATTGTTTTAGAGCAGCTCTTCTTCCAAGGTTATCTTTCCTTCAGAAAATGTAGCTGGTTTTGCTTTTTCTGCTTGCCTATGCCAAGACCAGTTCTTATGAACTAGAGGTGGTGGTAAAAGTGTAGTTGCTAAATGTATGTGCTGAGATTTCGCTGGCTCTCTGAGTGCCTCTTGCCTTTAGTCTTACAGGCAACCCCCAGACCGGGTATTACTCTCATTTTCCAGGTAGAGAAAAACTTTCAGGGAGCTAAAGTAACTCACATACTAGGCCTGTAGCATTTGAAACAGTTTCACTGTGGATTGCCTAAAACATTTTCTCCTGGAATGCCTTCTGCCTTACTGGTAGCTCCTTCATACTGAAAACAAGTGACCCCAACTCCCTCTCTGTGGTTCTAGTCTTATTTAATCCAACTGCCTACTTGACGTTTGTATTTGGAATATCAGTAAGTGTCACCAACTTGACATGATAGAAGCATGACTTGTGATGTAGCTCCCCAACCCACCACCAACTCCCTGCTTGCTCAATAAATGGCACCACTGCCCACTCAAGTGCACAAGCTGAGTATCTAGAAATTATTCATCATTCCTCTTTTCCCTTCGCTCCCCGCATCCAATTTCATCAGCAAGTCCCATACATACGCTGTATCCATTCGCTTCTCTCCATCACCGTAGCCTACTACTCCAGGTTAGTAACATCTCAAGGCTCCTACGTGCTTCCAGCTCCCACTTCAACCTCTGTTATCCACAAAACAATTACAGTAATTTTGAAGTGTGATTCAGATCACATCACTTCCCTGCTTAACACTCTAGTAGCACTTCTTCAAACTGCGAATAAAACCCAGTTTCCATTGCCCAGGTTTGTACAGTCACATTCGGCCAAGCTCTGGACTGCCTGTTAGGTTTCCTTTCCCTTCCTGTTACTCCATTCCAGTCGCATGGTCTACCTGTTCCTCCAGTAAGTAAACTCATTCCCACCTTTTAGTTCCTTTACATTAGCTATCCCACTGCTAAGAGAAGTTTCTTTATTATACTTCAGATTTTAGATATCTTCCCAGGAGGCATTTCTATGTTCCCAATCTGAGATAGCTACCAAGTCACTCATTACATCATCATAGTTTATTCTTGTACAAATCACAAATCTGACGTTTCATTATTTTTCTGTATTTGTTGGTTTGCAGTTTGTCTCCAATGTCAGAAAATGAAATGCATTCAAATAGAAAAAGAAGTAAACATACCTAATAAAGAATACTGGAGTGGGTAGCCTATCCCTTCTCCAGCAGATCTTCCCAACCCAGAAATTAAACCAGGGTCTCCCGCATTGCGGGCGGGTTCTTTACCAACTGAATATGAGGGAAGCCCATATCTAATCACAGACGACATTATCTTGTATATAGAAAATCCCAAGAAATCCACCAAAAAAAACTATTAGAACGTGTAATTAAGTTCAGGATGTCAGGACACAAGATCAATATACAAAAATCCATTTTTATACACTAGAAAAATATGAAAATAACATTTTTAAAAACCCCTTTATAATAACATCAAAAATAATAAAATACTGAAGAATGAACTTAACAAAAGAAATGTAAAACTCTTAGAGGAAGACTCAGGGGTAAATCTTAACAGCTTTGGATTTGGCCATGGATACTTAGACATGGCACTAAAAGCACAAGCAACAGCAACAAAAGTAGATGAATTGGACTTTACCAGGTTGAAAACATTTGGATTCAATCAAGAAAGTGAAAAGACCACCCATAGGATGGCAGAATATATTTACAAATCATGTATCTGATAAGGGACTTATATCCAAAATATGTAAAGAACCCTTAAAACTCAGCATTAAAAAGACAACCCACTTTTTTAAATAGTAAAGGATGTGAATAGGCATTTCACCAAAGAAAATGACTGGCCAAAACTGCTTGAAAAGATACTCAACCTCATTAGCCATCAAGGAAAGGCAAATGAAAGCCACAATGAATCACCACTGTTTACCATGTAGAATGGTTATGAGCAAAAAGCCACCTAATAATGTTTCCAAGAATGTGCAAAATTGAAATCCTCATGCACTCCTGGTCAGAATGTAAAATGGTGCAGCTGTTTTGCACTTTGCGAAACAGTCTGGAAGTTCCTTAAAAAAAAGTAAACAAGAGTTACTGCTGTTTATCTACCAATTTACCCTAACAAATATATCATTTTCTATGTAGTCTCTTCTTGTGTTTACCTGTACATCATATACACACAGTGCAGTATTATCTGCCTCTTTTTTTAAACAGGTGGAGAAACTGAGTCCCAGACATGGCAGTTTGTCTAAGAGGACCAGAAAAGAATGACCCGAGTAGTATGCTCTGGGTGACAATAATACTGTGTTAAACCGGGTAACGTGTGTGAAGCACTTAAAACGTGTCTGGCATATGTTAAGTGTTCAAAAAGATGTGAAACATTATTAGGTCATTATTATTTTGAAATAACTATATATATTAGGCTCATTCCCATTTTTTGGCCTTACCTCATGCTGTTCCCCCCATCTTGATTGCTCATGTGCTTTTTGCTACCTGTTGAAGTTTTCCTCTAGCTCCAAGTCCCTACTCAACTCTAACCTCTTCCATGAATCTGCTGACCTCTCTCTTCTCTGAATTGTGTTACACTCACAACATGGCCACAGTTTAGCAGTCAGATGTTCTCACTGCTCTTGTTGATGTTATTGATCTTGACTCCCTACACCTCTAATGCTGTTAGTAAAATTATATATGAAACAAGCAATACAGGGTTCACGTTTGTTCTTTTTGAATGGTGGGTTGTTGTTTTAGACTATGCTTATCTATAGATAATATATTTCCCAAATTAAAATGAGGCAACCAGAAACTACTGCTCATTGAAATTATGAGAATTTAAAAAAAATTAAGAAATAGTGAAGCTTCAGCAAGAAATGCAGGCAACTGTCAAAAAAGGGGTCTCTAAAGTGTATTCATTTCTAACAATAAGTAGTGATATGATAATATGATAGTGTTTAAGTGTATGGAGTCATATACTCAGGGAAGAAACATGACTTTTACCCAGTAAGTAGCGTAGCTGAATTTTTGTTAAGTGACATCTATCTTTGTCCAACAAATCAGGGTAAGTCTCTCTGATGGTGGTTTTGGAGTAGGTAGGTCTAGGTTAGTATTTTTTTTTAATGAGTTTATCAGTTGTTTTTTTTTTTAATTTATTGGCTGTGCTGGGTCTTTGTTGCCGTGTACAGGCTTTCTCTAGTTTTGGTGAGCAGGGACTACTCTCTGGATGTGGTGTGACGTCTTCTCATTGTGGTTGCTTCTCATGTTGCGGAGCACAGGCTCTAAGGGCACGTGGGCTCAGTAGCTGTGACACAGGGGCGTAGTTGCTTTGAGGCATGTGGAATCTTCCCAGACAAGGAATTGAAGCCACATCCCCTGCATTGGCAGGTGGCTTCTAACCATTGGACCACCAGGGAAGTCCTAAGTTACTATTTTTTTAAATTATTTAAATTGGAGGCTAATTACTCTACAATATTGTGGTGGGTTTTGCCATATATCAACATGAATCAGCCACAGGTGTGTGTGTATTCCCCAACACTGAACCCCCCTCCCACCTCCCTCCCCACCCCATCCCTCTGGGTTGTCCCAGAGCACCGGATTTGGGTGCCCTGCTTCATGAATCAAACTTGCACTGGTCATCTGTTTTACATATGGTAATATACACGTTTCAATGATGTTCTCTCAAATCATCCCACCCTTGCCTTCTCCCACAGAGTCCAAAAGTCTATTCTTTACATCTGTGTCTCTTTTGCTGTCTTGCATATAGGATCATCATTACCATCTTTCTAAATTCCATATGTATGAGTTAATGTACTGTGTTGGTGTTTCTCTAACTTACTCCATTCTGTATAATAGGCTCCAGTTTCATCCACCCCGTTAGAACTGACTCAAATGCTTTCTTTTTTATAGGTGAGTAATATTCCGTTATGTGTATGTACCACCATTTCTTGTCCATTCATCTGCCAATGGACATCTAGGTAATAGTGCTGCAGTGAACATTGGGGTACTTGTGTCTCTTTCAATTCTGGTTTCCTCGGTGTGATTGCCCAGCAGTAGGATTGCTGGCTTGTATGGCAGTTCAATTTCCAGTTTTTTAAGGAATCTCCACACTGTTCTCCATAGGGGCTATAACAGTTTGCATTCCTAACAGGGTAAGAGGGTTCCCTTTTCTCCACACCCTCTCCAGCATTTATTGCTTGTAGACTTTTTGATGACAGCCGTTCTGACCAGCATGAGATGATACCTCATTGTGGTTTTGATTTGCATTTCTCTGATGATGAATAATGTTGAACATCTTTTCATGTGTTTGCTAGCCATCTGTATGTCTTCTTTGGAGAAATGTCTGTTTAATTCTTTGGCCCACTTTTTGACTGGGTCATTTATTTTTCTGGTATTGAGCTGCATGAGCTGCTTGTATATTTTAGAGATTAATTCTTTGTAAGTTGTTTCATTTGCTATTATTTTCTCCCATTCTGAAAGCTGCCTTTTCACCTTGCTTATGGTTTCCCTCATTGTGCAAAAGCTTTTAAGTTTAATTAGGTCACATTTGTTTATTTTTGCTTTTATTTCCATCACTCTGGGAGGTGGATAACAGAGGATCCTGCTGTGATTGATTTATGTCAGAGTGTTCTACCTATGTTTTCCTCTAAGAGTTTCATAGTTCCTGGTCTTACATTTAGATCTTTAATCCATTTTGAGTTTATTTTTATGTATGGTGTTAGAAAGTGTTCTAGTTTCTTTCTTTTACAGGTGGTTGACCAGTTTCCCCAGCACCACTTGTTAATAAAGAGCTTGTCTTTTCTCCATTGTATATTTTTGTCTCCTTTGTCAAAGATAAGGTGACCATGTGAAAGTGAAGTTGCTCAGTCTTGTCTGACTCTTTGCGACCCTATGGACTATAGCCTACCAGGCTTTTCCATCCATGGGATTTTCCAGGCAAGAGTACCAGAGTGAGTTGCCTTTTCCTTCTCCGGGGGATCTTCCCGACCCAGGGATCGAACCCAGGTCTCCCTCATTGCAGGCAGACGCCTTACCCGCTGAGCCACCAGGGTCCATAGGTGCATGGATTTATCTTTAGGCTTTCTATTTTGTTCCATTGATCTGTATTTCTGTCTTTGTACCTGTCTTGATGACTGTAGCTTTGTAGTATAGTCTGAAGTCAGGGAGGTTGATTGCTCCAGTTCCATTCTTCTTTCTCAAGATTGCTTTGGCTATTTGAGGTTTTTTGTGTTTTCATACAAATTGTGAAGTTATTTGCTCTAGTTCTGTGAAAAATACTGTTGGTAGCTTGATAGGGATTGTGTGGAATCCATATATTGCTTTGGGTAGTATACTCATTTTCACTATATTGATTCTTCTAGTCCATGAACATGGCATATTTCTCCATATCTTTGTGTCATCTTTGATTTCTTTCATCAATGTTTTATAATAATTTTCTATATACAAGTCTTTTGTTTATTTAGGTAAATTTATTCCTAAGTATTTTATTCTTTTTGTTGCAATAGTGAATGAGATTGTTTCCTTAATTTCTCTTTCTGTTTTCTCAGTTAGTATATAGGAATGCAAGGGATTTCTGCATATTAATTTTGTATCCTGCAACTTTATTATATTCATTGATTAGCTCTAGTAATTTTCTTGTAGTGTCTTTAGGGTTTTCTATGTAAGGATCATGTCATCTGCAAACAGAGTTTTACTTCTTCTTTTCCAGTTTGGATTCCTTTTATTTCTTTTTCTTCTCTGATTGCTGTGGCTAGGACTTCCAAAACTATGTTGAATAGTAGTGGTGAGAGTGGGCACCCTTGTCTTGTTACTGATTTTAGAGGAAATGCTTTCAATTTTTCACCATTGAAGATAATGTTTGCTGTGGGTTTGTTGTATATGGCTTTTATTATGTTGAGGTATGTTCCTTCTGTGCCTGCCTTCTGGAGAGTTTTGATCATAAATGGGTATTGAATTTTTTCAAAGGCTTTCTCTGCATCTCTTGAGATGATAATCTGGTTTTTATCTTTCAGTTTGTTAATATGGTGTGTCACATTGATTGATTTGCAAATATCTAAGAATCCTTGCATCCCTGGGATAAAGCCCACTTGGTCATGATGTATAATCTTTTTAATATGTTGTTGGATTCTGTTTCCTAGAATTTTGTTGAGAATTTTTGCATCTGGGTTCATCAGTGATATTGGCCTGTAGTTTTCTTTCTTTGTGGTATCTTTGTGTGGTTTTGGTATCAGGGTAATGGTGGCCTCATAGAATGAATTTGGGAGTTTACCTTCCTCTTCAGTTTTCTGGAAGAGTTTGAGTAGTAGAGGTGTTAACTCTTCTCTTAATTTTTGGTAGAATTCACCTGTGAAACCATCTGGTCCAGGGCTTTTGCTTATTGGAAGATTTTTGATTACAGTTTCAATTTCCGTATGGGATGGGTCTGTTAAGATTTTCTATTTCTTCCTGGTTTGGTTTTGAAAGGTTATCCTTTTCTAAGAATTTGTCCATTTCTTCCAAGTGGTCCATTTTATTGACATATAACTGCTCATAGTAGTCTATGATCTTTTGTATTTCTGTGTTGTCTATTGTGATTTCTCCATTTTTCATTTCTAATTCTTTGATTTGATTCTTCTCCTTTTTTTCTTGATGAGTCTGGCTAACAGTTTGTCTATTTTATCTTCTCAAAGAACCAGCTTTTAGTTTGTTGATTTTTGATATAGGCTCCTTCATTTCTTTCTCATTTGTTTCTGCTCTGATATTTATGATTTATTTCCTTATACTAACTTTGGGATTATTCTTTTCTTCTTTTTCTAGTTGCCCTTAGGTGTAAAGTTAGGCTGTTTATTTGATGTTTCTCTTGTTTCTTGAGGTAGGCTTGTATTGCTATGAAACTCCCTCTTAGCACTGCTTTTACTGAATCCCATAGGTTTTGAGTTGTGTTTTCATTTTCATTTGTTTCTATGTATACTTTGATTTCCTTTTTGATTTCTTCCATTATCTGTTGGTTATTCAGAAGTGTGTTGTTTAGCCTCCATAGATTTGTATTTTCAATAGTTTTTTTTTTTTCCTGTAGTTGATGTCTAATCTTACATCAACTTGTGATCAGATACATTGATATATAGATACATTGTGGCCAGAAAAGATGCTTGAAATGATTTCAATTTTTTAAAATGTAACCAAGGCTAGATTTATGGCACAGGATGTGATCTATCCTGGAGAATGTTCCTTGTACCTTTGAGAAAAAGGTGAAATCCATTGTTTTTGGGTGAAATGCCCTATAGATATCAATTAGGTCTACCTGGTCCATTGTATCATTTAAAGCTTGTGTTTCCTTGCTAATTTTCTGCTTGGTTGATCTATCCATAGGTGTGGCTGAGGTATTAAAGTCCCCCACTATTATTGTGTTCCTGTTAATTTCCCCCTTTATCCTTGTTAGCATTTGCCTTATGTATTGAGGTGCTAACTTAGTATTTTTTTAAAGGTCAGGTGACTGTTGTGAGAGAGGCTGAGAACTTTATTATGTGACATGCCATCTTTAAGTGACTACCACTGGAAACCTCAGCCGAAGTTGTGTTCAGGAGCATAAAAAAAATCAAGAAAGCATATACTCTGATGTTTTCAGAATATATGAACGCATATATATTGCACTACGTCTGTGCTACAGTACAGTGCGCTCTCCAGAGTGCTGCCGTAAGGTGGCGCCATAGTACAAGAAAACCATAGTTTAAGTCCCATTAAGCTTGATGCTTGCTTAGTCTTCCTTGCCAAGTACACATATGCATATTGGTTGTAGAGGGAAACAGAATATTGAGGAAAAAACTGTTAAAAGGAATTTTAGCTAAAATACATAAGGAATCCTAGAAGGCAAATGAGAAAAATGAAGAAAAGGATTAAAAAAACAAAACAAGGAGCACCACTTAATATATCAAGTTTAAATTTCACTCCCTTTCTTCAATACCAGAATTGCCTATTCCCATAACAGTGCTTTTATATATTTATTCTATAGGTCTATTATTCCCATGCATGTTGTTATACTTTTACTACATATACTATATATCCACAACATAAAATACTATTTAAATTTAGTATAATGAACTCATTCTATGTAGCTCATTTGATTTTTTATGCTCTGCATTTTTGAGATTTATACATTTTTGAAACAGATAACTTTTGTTTATTTATTTTAGCTACTCCATAGTCATCTATTCTGTGAATCTACAAAAATATGTGTTTATTTCCTGTAAATGGGCATTGAGTTTATCTAAAAAAATTTTTTTGTAAAATAACACTGCAGTAGAAACATTTGATCATTGTCTTTGTGCATCTGTGAGTTGCACGAGTCAACCAATCTCCAGAGTTGCCCCACCGCCTGGCCTGCTAGCATACATGTGAAGGTCCCCATCATTTCTGCTTTGTCACCAACAATGAAGGTTATATCAATTAGGATGACTAAATTAAGCCACAACAACCAAGAACTGGGCTTCCCAGGTGGTACTAGTGGTAAAGAACCCATCTGCCAATGCAGGAGACAAGAGGCGTGGGTTCGATCCCTGGGTGGGGAAGAGCCCCTGGAGGAGGGCATGGCAATCCACTCCATTAGATTTGGACACAACTGAAGCGACTTAGCACACGGGCACACAACCAAGAACCACCAGAGGCTTAATTCCAGAGTTTATTTCATGCTGCAACTGCAGTGCAGGTCAGCAGTGAAAGGCTGTTCATTGCAGTCACTCAGGGACCTGGCCTGAGAGGATCCATCCTGACACATGTTCTGAGAGGGAGGGACAGAGAACTAAAGGGCTTCTACTCTGGCTGTGAAAGTTTATGCACAGAAGTGACACACATCATTTCTGCTCACATTTAATTGGCCAAAACAAATCATGTGATCACCTCAGAGTTCTAGTTTCTCCCTTGAGAGTCTGAATGTTTGTGAATGGTTACCACATACTGATAGACTTTAATTTTTATCAGTTCAGTGAGTATGAAACAGTGACTTGTTATTTTTTTTGTATGTCCTTAATTGCTACTGAGGTTGGGCATATATTCAGATGTTTTTTGTCCATATGTGTTTACTCTTTTGAAAACTGCCTGTTTTTATCCCTTGACCACTTTTCTATTGAGTTTTTCAAATCTGATTTTGTAGCATATCTTTATAGTTTGGCTACTAATCCTTTATTGATTCTATCTTCCAGACTGTGGCATTGCTTTCCACTTTGTTTAAGGATCCTTTGTTAATGGAATTTAATTTTAATGCGGGGCTTCCCTGGTGGCTCAGAGTAGTCATTTTTGCCAAATTTTTTTTTCTTTATGGTTAGTAGCTTCTGCATCTTATTTAAGAAATCCTTTCTTTAGGACTTCCCTGGTGGTCCAGTGGCTTAAGACTCTAAGCTCCCAGTGCAGGGGTCTGGGTTGCATCCCTGGTCAGGGAACTAGATCCTACATGCCACAACTAAGGGTTTGAAGGCTGCAGCTGTAGATCCCGAGTGCTGCAACTAAGATCCAGAGTAGCCAGATAAATGAATATTGCTTTTTTAAAAGGAATCCGTTCTTGTTCAAAATTTATAGGAATAGTTACTAACAGAAGTTTTAAAGTTTTGTGTTTTCACACCTAGCTCTTTAATCTACCTGATATTGACTTTGGCTGTGCTATAAAGTGAGGATCTGATTCTTATTTTTTTCCATTTAAATATAAAATGATTTCAGCCTCATTTTTAATTTATAATGGTGCCTGTCATATAGTGTCATGTTTCTGAGTATGTATAAGCTTTTCCAGGATCCTACCTTTTTCCATTGGTCTTTGTCTAATCCTGTGCTAGAACTACACTGTCTTAATTTACTATGGCTTTATAAAGACCTTTGTATCTGATTAAGTCCAATCACCTTGTTCTATTTCTTTCTTATTTTTAAAAATAGTTTACATGGTTTAAAGATTAAAGGCTATAAAACAATTGTATGTCGGCGAATAGAAACCGTATTAGGTGTTTTAATGTTGTGCTGTGCTGCGCTGTACTGTACTGTGTTACTCAGTCGTGTTCAACTCTTTACAGGTTCATAGACTGTAGCCCGCCAGGCTCCTCTCTCCATGAGGATTCTCCAGGCAAGAATACAGGAGTGGGTTGTCATGCCTTCCTTCAGCAGAATCTTCCAAGCTAGGGATTGAACTCAGGTCTCCCACATTTCAGGCAGATTCTTTACCAGCTGAACCACCAAGGAAGCCCAAGAATACCGGAGTGAGTAACCTATCCCTTCTCCAAGGGATCTTTCTGGCCTAGGAATTGAACCAGGGTCTCCCACTTTGCAGGCAGATTCTTTACCAGAAGAGCTTCCAGGGAAGCCCAGGTGTTTTAATAAATGGGTGTCAATACTAGAAAGCAGGCAATGGAGAATTTAAAAAATGAAAAGAAGTTATTGAGGTACAAGAGTATTTGCAGGTACAACCACCACCCTTAGGACTGAGAGAACAAAGTGAAGAAGTTTTCTATTTATCATTTTTCCTTTTACTTGGTGAATGATGTATTTTGGTCCTTAAAGGCAATGGCACCCCACTCCAGTACTCTTGCCTGGAAAATCCCATGGATGGAGGAGCCTGGTGGGCTGCAGTCCATGAGGTCACTATGAGATGGGCACAGCTGAGCGACTTCACTTTCGCTTTTCACTTTCATGCATTGGAGAAGGAAATGGCAACCCACTCCAGTGTTCTTGCCTGGAGAATCCCAGGGACGGGGAAGCCTGGTGGGCTGCCATCTATGGGGTCGCACAGAGTCGGACACGAATGAAGCGACTTAGCAGTAGCAGCAGCAGAGAGTCTTTACGTTAAGCTTCTCAAGTTTAACAATCTAATCTTTCATGACTTTAGATTCTGAGTCATGTGTAGAAAGGTCTTTCACATTTAGAAGCTATAAAGAAATTCTCCGTGTTTCCTTGTAGGAAGTGTATGATTTTATTTTTCCCATTTAAGTATTTGATTCATTTGAAAGTTTTCATGGTATAATATGTGAAGTATGGATGCAACTTTGTGTTTCTTTCAGATGATTTCCCAGTTTCCATGCTGACGGTAAATAACGCATATTAGAATTCTTTGCCCCACTAGTTTGAGATGCTGAATTTTTTACACACTGAATCCTGGTTTAAGGTAATTCTAACTGCAAACCCCCCAAAGGGCTCAAGTACAATAGAAGTTTACATGTCATTTGAGTAAATTTCAAATACGTATTCTTCATTAGCAGAAAGCTTCCTGAATTGGTAATTTGAGGACCCAGGCTCTTACTATCTTCTGACTCCACACTTTTTAAAACAGGCTTCCCAGAAGCCATGCTTATCAGAGGACGGGGATAGAGGAGACGATTATGTGTGGGCAGGCCTGGTAATGGCTTACATGACTTTGCCTCAAATTCTGTTGCTTTGAACACAATCACATGGCCTCACCTGTTTTTCCATAAATTTCTTTTTTTTAATTTTTAAAAATATTTATTTGTTTTTGGCTACACTGGATCTTCACTGGTGCTCACAAGCTTTCTCTAGTTGCAGTGAGTGGGGGCTATTCTCTAGTTGAGATGTGTGGGCTCCTCATTGCGGTGGCTTCTCTTGTTGCAGAACACAGGCTCTAAGGACTGTGGGCTCAGTGGTGCTTGGGCTTAGCTACCCCACAGCATGTGGGATCTTCCTGAACCAGGGATTGAACCCATGTCCTCTGCATTCCAAGGCAGATTCTTAATCTCTGAACCACCAGGGAAGTCCCATGAATTTCATTTCTAATTAGCATTTCCTGTTGCCCTCTTTTTTTTAAGATTTTTTTTTATGTAGACCATTTTTAAAAGTCTTTATTGAATTTGTTACAATATTCTGTTTTATGTTTTGGTTTTTTGGCCCCAAGGCATGTGAAATTCTGGCTCCCCAACCAGGAATCTTCCAATTCACCATCTGAATTGGAAGATGAAGTCTTAATCACTGGACAGCCAGGGAAGTCATTCTCTCCCTTAATCTTGTCAGAGGCTAATATATTTTATCAGGTTTTCAAAGAACCAGCTTTTAGGGAAAAAAAAGCCATTGGATGAAGAAATTTAAGATTATGACCCATTCTCCCTCACCCTCAATCCCACTCCCACAAACCAAAATGTTTGAAGATCAATACAGAGGCTGACTTTATTTTTGAGGGCTCCAAAATCACTGCAGATGGTGATTACAGCCATGAAATTAAAACACGCTTACTCCTTGGAAGGAAAGTCATGACCAACCTAGACAGCATATTAAAAAGCAAAGACATTACTTTGTCAACAAAGGTCCGTCTAGTCAAGGCTATGGTTTTTCCAGTAGTCATGTATGGATGTGAGAGTTGGACTGTGAAGAAGGCTGAGCGCCGAAGAATTAATGCTTTTTTTTGTTTTGTTTTGTTTTCCAGTTTTTTTTTTTTTTTTTACTTTACAATATTGTATTGACTTTGCCATACATCAACATGTATCCGCCATGGGTGTACATGTGTTCCCCATCCTGACCACCCCCCTTCCACCTCCCTCCCCATACCATCCCTCTGGGTCATCCCAGTGCACCAGCCCCAAGCTTCCTGTAACCTGCATCGAACCTGGACTGGCGATTCGTTTCTTATATGATATTATACATGTTTTAATACCATTCTCCCAAATCACCCCCCCCCACACAGAGTCCAAAAGACTGTTCTATACATCTGTGTCTCTTTTGCTGTCTCGCATACAGGGTTGTCATTACCATCTTTTTAATTCCATATATATGCGTTAGTATACGGTATTGGTGTTTTTCTTTCTGGCTTACTTCACTCTGTATAATAGGCTCCAGTTTTATCCACCTCATTAGAACTGATTCAAGCTGTGGTACATATACACAATGGAGTATTACTCAGCCATTAAAAAGAATACATTTGAATTGATGCTTTTGAACTGTGGTGTTGGAGAAGACTCTTGAGAGTCCCTTGGACTGCAAGGAAATCCAACCAGTCCATCCTAAAGGAGATCAGTCCTGAGTGTTCATTGGAAGGACTGATGTTGAAGCTGAAACTCCAATACTTTGGCCACCTGATGCAAAGAGCTGACTCATTTGAAAAGACCCTGATGCTGGGAAAGATTGAGGGCAGGAGGAGAAGGGGATGGCAAAAGATGGATGAGATGGTTGGATGGCATCACCAACTCAATGGACATGGGTTTGTGTAAACTCCAGCAGTTGGTGATGGACAGAGAGGCCTGGCGTGCTATGGTTCATGGGGTCACAAAGAGTCGGACACGACTGAGTGACTGAACTGACTGACTCTTACGAAATGCATGAGGTGAGTTACAGACCATGTTTGCTAATGTGAAAAAAAGTTTTCTCATTCCAAGATAATGAAATTTTTAAAAATTTAGTACAGAGAGCATTTTTTAAGAGCCCAGCTGGCAAGACTATACAGTTACTTTGTAAATACATAAATTTTCCCAAATTTGCAAAGCAGTTTATAAAAGATTCTTGTCAAAACTCCACTAGCTAGCAAGATGACAAACTATTTCTCTCTCTTTTTTTTTTAGTTTGGAGAAAGAAATGATGTATGTTGCAAAATCCTTTGTGTGTGTGTGCTTAGTCGTTCAGTCATGTCTGACTCTTTGCAACCCAGTGGACTATAACCTGCCAGGTTGCTCTGTCCATGGAATTTTTCTTGGCAAGGATACTGGAGTGGGTTGCCATTTTCTCCTCCAGAGGATCTTCCCAACCCAGGGATGGAACCCTCCACCTGCATTGGCAGGCGGGTTCATTACCACTGCACCACTAACATTCCATAAACTTGTGTAATATGTGGCATAGTGAAACCCATATTTTCTGTATTAAACTGTGCATTATAGAGACAGAGGGCCCGGACAGAGGTAAATGTAACCTGATTATATCCTGTGATAATACTATAAAAGCTCTGTTAAAGAATAATTATGGACTGGTAATTTCCTGTTAAACTACAATTCTGTCTATTGTATTTTTGTTTTCTATTTCATTAATGTTTGTTTTTTACTTGAACATATACAAAAAGCAGCCTTTGTTCATGGATAGATTTACAATATTATAAAGTTGTTCATTTTCCCTCAATAAGATATAAAGTTGGTATAATTACAATAAAAATATGTTTTTCATGGAACTAGATGAATTGATAATGAAGTTTATATGGAGAAAAATATGCAAGAAGAGCTAGGAGAATCTTGAAAAAGAAATGGAATGTAGTGTGCAGAATAGACTGGCCCTATCAGATGTGAAAGCACTCTATGAAGTCTCTACAACTGAAGCTGGGTGTGGATCTACTAGAATCTAGAAATAGGCTCAAGAAAATAAAGAATTTGAGTATATAACAAAGGTAGCATCTCAAACCTACTGGGAGAGATGGACTTTTAACAAATTAAGCCTTGGGACAACTGAATATTTTGAAAATGACAGATTTACAGTGTACCTGATCATATACTAGAATAGAATCTCAAAATATCAGAGAGCTATTTGTAAATAATTAAATCAAAAAGTATAAAAAATGTGTATGAATTCCTTTATAATCTTGGAGTGGGGAAAGCAATAAAGAAAAGACTGGTGACTACTTTTTAAAATAACTTCATGGCATAAAGAAAATGAATAAATAAGTCAGGAAAGATTGCAACTTGGAGAAAATATTAAAGGCTTTATTACAAAGGGCTAATCTCACTAATATATAATACTTATTTAAAAATCAAGATAAAAATATAAAAGACAAAAACTGATGAAAACAGAACAAAATAGACAATTCACAGAAAAAGATATATGAATGGCCTTCAAACAAACAAAAGATGCTGAGTGTATTATAGGAGAAACGCAGCTTAAAACTACACTGAAGTATCAATTCTCAACTTTCAAAATGACAAAAAAAAAAAAAAATTGAAAAGAATAAAATGGTACTACCTTAAGGAGGGGAATTTGGGAATGTCTAGGCAATGGCACCCCACTCCAGTACTCCAGCCTGGAAAATCCCATGGACGGAGGAGCCTGGTAGGCTGAAGTCCATGGGGTCGAGAAGAGTCGGACACGACTGAGCGACTTCACTTTCACTTTTCACTTTCATGCATTGGAGACGGAACTGGCAACCCACTCCAGTGTTCTTGCCTGGAGAATCCCAGGGATGGGGGAGCCTGGTAGGCTGCCGTCTATGGGGTCGCACAGAGTCGGACACGACTGAAGTGACTTAGCAGCAGCAGCAGCAGCAAATATACATGTGCATTTATCCTTTGACCCAGCAATGCCACTTCTGGGCTTCCCTCCTAGCTCAGTCAGTAAAGAATCTGCCTGCAATGTGAGGGACCTGGATTCAATTCCTGGGTCGGGAAGATCCCCTGGGGAAGGAGATGGCAACCCACTCCAGTATTCTTGCCTGGAGAATCCCATCGACAGAGGAGCCTGGCAGGCTACAGTTCATGGTGTCTCAAGAGTTGGACATGACCTAGCAACTAAACCAACCATGCCACTTGTAGGAAATTACTATGAAATTACATCCTGACAAATGTAAAACGATACAAAAGTAAAATTTGTCATTATAGCACTATTCATTCACAATAACAGTAATGTGAAAACAACTCAAATGTCCATCAGCAGGAAACTGGTTGAATAAATAGGGCACCAACAAATTAGAGCTATCTTCTCCAGTATTCTGGCCTGGAGAATTCCATGGACTGTATAGTCCTTGGGGTCACAAAAAGTCGGACATGGACCAACTTTCACTTTCAACACATTAGAGTACTGACTAGCCATTACCAAGAACAAGGGCAAAGATTATTTCTATGAATTTTTTAATCTGGTTTTTATTTATTTATTTTTGGCTGTGCTTGATTTTCATTGTGATAGAGGCTTTTCTTTTTTCTTATTTTTTCTCTAGTGTGGTGAGCGGGGACTACTCTCCAGTTGCAATGCACAGGCATCTCATGGCAGTGGCTTCTCTTTTGGAGCATGGGCTCCAGTAGTTGTCAGGGCTTCAGTAGTTGTGGCACATGGCCTCAGGAGAGCTCCCGGGCTCTAGAGCACAGGCTCAAAAGTTGTGGTTCATGGGCTTAGTTGCCCTGAGGCATCTAGGATCCTCCCAGATCAGGTATCAAACCCATGTCCCCTGCATTGGCAGGTGGACTACTCACCACTGAGCTACCAGGGAAGCCCTATTTCTGTGAATTGATGTGGGTGTATTGAGCAGAGAAGCAAGAAATGTATAGAGTAAGAGTCTTTTGTTTAGGAAATAGAAGTAAGAAATTCATAGACTATTTTTAAATAATATACTCAGTTTTACTTAACAACATATCCACATTAGTTCAACAATAAATATGTTTATTTTTGCAAAAAGAAACAGAAGACATCAACCAAAAAAAAAAAAAGACAAAACTGATTATCTATGGGGCGCAGGAATAAGGTGGAGAGGTTAGGAAAAGCTAGGCTTCTCTGAGCATAACTCTTTACATAGTTTTGATTAAAAAAAAAAAACAATTTTATTTTGAAATCATTATGTTGAAGGAAAAAATGGGACATGAGAGGGTGGTCGTGTCCCGGGGTCTTGAGTGAGTCCCTGGGGTCAGCCACCAGGTGAGAGTTCTTGACTTTGTGAAGAAAAGAATTCAAGAGCAGGCCATTGTAAAGTGAAAAGTTTATTTAGAGAGATATATACCCCACAGACAGACTGTGGGCCGTCTCAGAAGGTGAGAAAACTGGAAAAGAGAGATCACTAAAGAAATCTTTAAAGATTATTCAATCAAATTAAGAAGCATTGTGTGGCAGATAATGTTGGGTTGCTTACCCAGCAGCCATTCCCTTCCTTCTTTGCTAATAGAATTCCAGATTTTCTCAAGTGTTAAGTGGTAAGATGCTTATAAGGGAAGCCAACCCTTCACTAGCCCCAGAAGGTGAATTTTGATTAATCCAGGCTAGTAATGGTGATTCAACTTCCCTTGCCAGTGATTCATTTAAGAATGAGCATGTGATTGTGGATAATGAGAGGTGAGGCAAAGTCTGTTGTAGCATTTCTGGGAAATTTTCTCTGCTATTTAAAAATAGGTGTGAGTAAGGGATGCACTCTTCTGCCCTTTCAGACCTCAGGATTTTGTAATGTCATAACATGAAGCTTGGAATTGCTGAAACCATATTGCAATCATGAAGAAAGCCAAGAGAGGACAAAGTTGCTACACTGAAAAATGGACTTCAATTTAATGAAAGTCTTTGGCTAAACTACTTCAGGACATTTTGTAAGAACATGCTTTTTTTTTTTTTCTTTTAATTGTTTCAGATAGTTGAGTTGGATTTCCTGTTACTTGCAAGCAAATACATCCTCAGTTCAGTTCAGTTCAGTTCAGTCGCTCAGTCGTGTCCGACTCTTTGCATCCTCATGAATCGCAGCACGCCAGGCCTCCCTGTCCATCACCAACTCCCAGAGTTCACTCAAACTCAAGTCCATCGAGTCGGTGATGCCATCCAGCCATCTCATCCTCTGTCGTCCCCTTTTCCTCCTGTCCCCAATCCCTCCCAGCATCAGAGTCTTTTCCAATGAGTCAACTCTTCGCATGAAGTGGCCAAAGTACTGGAGCTTCAGCTTTAGCATCATTCCTTCCAAAGAACACCCAGGACTGATCCCCTTTAAAATGGACTGGTTGGATCTCCTTGCAGTCCAAGGGACTCTCAATAGTCTCCAACACCACAGTTCAAAAGCATCCATTCTTAGGCACTCAGCTTTCTTCACAGTCCAACTCTCACATCCATACTTGACTGCTGGAAAAACCATAGCCTTGACTAGACGGACCTTTGTTGGCAAAGTAATGTCTCTGCTTTTGAATATGCTATCTAGATTGGTCATAACTTTCCTTCCAAGGAGTAAGCGTCTTTTAATTTCATGGCTGCAATCACCATCTGCAGTGATACATCCTAACAGATCCAAAAGCATTCTTGACAAAAAAAAAAAAAAGGGAAAAAAATAGTTCTAAGGAATTCTGGCCAAGATAGTAAATATAAAAAATGATTTCTAAAACCAATTGATTTAATCTTTTTAAAAGTTTATTTTGAAATAATTCAGAACTTACAGAAAAAAATTAGCACAGAGAATTCCCATATACACCCAGAGACCACATTCAAGTTTTGTAAATTGTCCCAATTATATTTTTTATATTACCTGTAAAGGATCCAGTCTAGATTCATGCCTTGTACTTAGTTGTCATGTCTCATCACACTCTCTAAATCTGGGACAGTTCCTGAGTCTTTGAGTTTCATGCCCTTGACATTTTTGAAGATTATAAAACAAAGGAATTTTATAGACTGTCCTTGATTTGTATTTGTCCAGTAAACCCTCATATCCTACTGAGTGGCACAGTGGCAATTTATTGGTGCTATTAAATTTGATCATTTGTGTAAGATCTTATCTTCTAATCTCCATTATGAAGTTATTTTTCTTCTTTGTAATTAAAAGTATTGTATGTGGAAATACTTTGAAACTATACTAATATCTAGTTACTCATCACATTTTTATCAATTAGTATTGGAACCCACTGATTATTCTTCCTTCAGTCAACTACTACTATGATAGTTGCCAAATGGTATTTTTCTATTTCTTTCTTACTATAAGAAAAAGCTGTCTCTTATCCACATATCTGATTCATTTGTCTATAACATGCATCCTTTTTAACTCAATGAGTTATATAAATATCAATTTGATGCTCAAATTATCCCAGACTTGACCAGCAGGAGCCCCATCAAGCTGGATACTGTTTCCTCTTGACATCTCCCCATCATTTATTTTTAGGACTTCCATCTTCTCAGCACAATAAGAGCTTCCAAGCTCAACTTGTGTGTTCCCTGTTCCACTCTGGAATCAGAGTCTTCAAGGAAGACTGGTTCCTTTTAGTGATGAGTGGTGTTTAGAAACCAACGTCTGGGTCCTAGATGTGTTCATTTCTACTGGGATATTTCTGCTTCTGGGCCCACTCTGTGGTCAGAGCTAGGAAATATAAATATATACTTTACTTCCGTATTTATTTCTGTACTATTCACCTATTTATAAACTGTTAATTCACACTGGTAATGCCAAACCCATTTCAGTACTGCAGGATTCATCTAACATTTTACCTTTTTGTTTTTGTTTCTGGCTACCATTATCTGAAATATATTTTCTCATGTACTGAATCACCCATATGAGCCAATCTCCTAACCACCCCCATGCTGCCCCACCACTCTCTCCAATGCTCTCCTCACAATGGGTTGTGATGACCTGCTGCCATAGTGTTAACCCTGTTGCCCTGCTCTGATCCCATCCTTCTACGGACCACCATTACATTTTCACTTGTGAAAGCAATTGATTCTGAAAATAAATAGCACAGGAACCTTTTCTTTGCTAATAAACAGATCCTATGTGAAATCAAGAAATCACTCAAGTTTATTTAATTTTTTAATATTTGAATGGTGGTATTCAAAAAAGTATCCAGTCTAAAAACACTGTTGGCTTTTAAAAATACATTTAAAATATCTTGAACAGGCAATAACAGGAGTAAATCACAAAAATATTATACCATGCAAAAACAAAAACCAAACCCAGGTATGAAAGGAGTCTTTACATACTGTGTTTTACATACTGTGCCCACTTTGGCACCATGTATATTAAAACTAGAACTGTACAGGAAAGATTAGCATGACCTCTGTGCAAAGATGACACAGATTTATGAAGAATGCCTCTATTTTGTTATATGTATTTTACCATGCTAAAGAACAATAAACTAGAAAGAGTATATATTGTAACATTTCATCTAGATGAAATCTGGAAATAGGAAAAATTGAATCTATAGTAACAGATAGCATATCAGTGGTTGCCTCATTCAGGGGGATTTGCTGCAGAGGGGCATGAGGGGAACTATGATGGAAATGGAAATTCCATTTTGGGGTGATAGAAATGGTCTATAACTTGATTATAGTATAAATTTGTCAAACACTTGAAATGCTTTTTATTATATGTAAATTATATTTCAACTAAGTTATTTTTAAAATATTGAAATTATAGAATTATAAAGAGCTAGAAAGGATCTAAGTGTCTCCTACTTTTTCAGATGATAAAAATTGAGGTCTAAAGAGGCTAAATCATTAGACCAACGAGTTGGAGGATAGACTTAAGTTTTCAAATTTCAACTAGTTCAGTATCTTTCTATGCCTGTGTCTTCTTTTCTTGACATGACAGGATGCCTGACCAGAAAAGTACTCTGCAAAAGATCAAATTTGTGTTTTTCCTTTCACAGTACAGGTTAGGGTAGAGAGTGACAGAGGGAAGCTTTACTTAGGATAGGCAAGCAATAAGGAGCTCTGAATGGACATTCAGAAAGGGAGAAAGGCATAGCAGGACTTTCTGTGTTTTACTATAAAAAATTTTTTTAACTGCCTCATTTTTTTGGCAAGTGGTGCTTGCTGTAGAGAAAGGAGAAATGGTGGTTCTGGAACTGCTGCACATTGAATCATCCTGACCCAGCCCTCCTGTGACTGTGTGTGACCTGCTCAGGTTGATTGTGAAGAGTGGGCCCTTGGGAGGTCAAATGTGGAACATCCTTGGCAAACAAACTAAGTTATCTTCCTTGCTCAGCCTCATAGCAGGAATATAGACCTACAAGGGCCTCATCTACAAGCAATGAACAAGCACTGCCTTTTGGATCAAGGGGGATGGCTTTCCAAAAGTGACAGTGTGAGATGAGAAACTATGGCATTAGCCAATTGATCAGGCTCTAATTAAGAGAACATAGCCCACTATAACCTGCATAAGTCATTGTTTGTGATATCTGGGCAATCTATGGGGGAGTGTTCTCCAGGTGGGATATAATGGGCATCCTGCTAAAAGGGCTTTGGGTGGTTAAGCAGTTGTTCAAAAAAAACAAAAGCATTGCAAATACATAGGTACTTGAGTTTGTGAAGCAGGTTATAGTAATTTTACTGGAAATGTTAATTCATCCATGCAGCAGTATTTATGAGCAAATACTTACTGTGTGTCAGTCCTGTGCCAAGAACTAGGGATAGTGGCTACACTCCTAGAGTTTAAGGGGTGGAGATAAGATACTTCACAAAATAGACTGCTGTGCAGTGGGGAGCATGAGTTCCAAGAGGAATTCAGAGAATAGACCCCTAATCTACCCATCAGGTGAGGGGAGGGAAGATCAGGAGATGCCTCTCCAAAGAAAGTAACATTTGAGGTATAGAGCTGAAGTAGAGGCTATTCATAGGAAAGGGATGGCATTGTTCTAGGAAGGTGGAGACAGAATAAAGAAAGCCTGGAGATAGGATTTGAATCTCTCATGGAAAAGCAAGTGTAATAGTTTGATGCACCTGGAATAGAGTCAGAATAGCAGGGAAAGATGGAGAAGGCAATGGCACCCCACTCCAGTACTCTTGCCTGGAAAATCCCATGGACGGAGGAGCCTGGTAGGCTGCAGTCCATGGAGTCTCGAAGAGTCGGACACAACTGAGGGACTTCACATTCACTTTTCACTTTGGTGCATTGGAGAAGGAAATGGCAACCCACTCCAGCGTTCTTGCCTGGAGAATCCCAGGGACAGTGGAGCCTGGTGGGCTTCCATCTATGGGGTCACACAGAGTCGGACACGACTGAAGCAACTTAGCAGCAGCAGCAGCAGGAAAAGATGTGAGATGAAGCCCTGGAGACATAGGCTTTGATCCTAAGGACAATGATGAACCACTGAAGGGTGTTAAATGAGACAGTGGCATGAATACAATGTCTAGAATATTTTTTCTTGTTTTTTTTTTTTTTTTTCTGGAAAGAATGGACCAAAGAGACTTGATATACATGGTGACCATTAAGACACTTGGTGGATTGAGTGAGAATGATGGAGGGAAATAGATTTGAGTTAGGAGAGACAGGACTTCCCTGTTAACTCAATTGGTAAAGAATGCACCTGCAATGCAGGAGACCCCAGTTCAATTCCTGGGTCAGGAAGCTCTGCTGAAGAAGGGATAGGCTACCCACTCTAGTATCCCTGGGCTTGCCTTGTGGCTTGGGCTTCCCTTGTGGCTCAGCTGGTGAAGAATCTACCCACAATGCAGGAGGACCTGGGTTCGATCCCTGGGTTGGGAAGATCATCTGCAGAAGGGAAAGACTACCCACTCCAGTATTCTGGCCTGGAGAATTCTATGGACTGTATAGTCCAAGGGGTTGCAAAGAGTCAGACACAACTGAGTGCCTTTCACTTTAGGAGATACAACTTTTCAGGACTTGATTGGGTTTTAGGGATGAGGGAAGAGAGAGAAGTACTGGATGATGCACAGTTTCTGACAGATGATACATCGGAATAATTATAACATTTTTATGCATATATGTGGAGAATAACACTCTAGGCAACCCTTGCTATCCAAACTCAGGAACTTGATATTCAAGAAAATTTTTGGGTAATTTCTTTTTGTCTCAGTTCAGTCGCTCAGTCATGTCCAACTCTTTGTGACCCTATGGACTGCAGCATGCCAGGCTTCCCTGTCCATCACCAACTCCCAGAGTTTGCTCAAACCCATGTCCATTGAGTTGGTGATGCCATCCAGCCATCTCATCCTCTTTCTACCTAAACTCCTGGTATCAGTTGAAACTCAAGAACAAATAGATTTGAATAATGTGATTTCTTTGGATTTCCTACCTAAATCTAGGAACAGAATTCAGGATTTAGATAGTAGCGTATTTGTAGTATATTTATTTATTTTTAATATTGTCCTGGTTGTACCATGCAGCATATGGGATCTTAGTTCCCTAGCCAGGGATCAAACCTACGCCGCTTGTAGTGGAAGTGCAGAGACCAACTACTAGCCAGCCAAGGAAGTGTTCCTGGGTTCTGTTTTTTCGTTTGTTTGAATTTGGTTGTGCCGGGTCTTTGTTGTTGCGCACCAGCCTTCTCTAGTTTTGGTGATCAGGGATTACCCTTTGTTGCAGTGCATGGGCTTCTCATTTTGGTGGCCACTCTTGCTGTGGAGCACAGACTCTAGGGTGCATGGACTTCAGGAGTTGCAGCACGTGAGCTCAGTAGTTGTAACTCCTGGGCTCTAGAGCTTGGGCTCAGTAGCTGTGGCACACGGGCTAAGCTGCTCCACAGTAGGTGGAATCTTCCCGACCAGGGATCAAACCCATGTCCTCTGCACTGGCAAGTTGATTCCTATCCACTGTACCACCAGGGAATCCCCTGGTTCTGCTTTTTAAAGAAAGTTTTGTTTTGTCCTGTTCCTTGTCATGTAGGTTCAATATTTTAGATTTAAAAATTCTATATAATGAGATATGAAGTTTATATTTTAATCAGTTGGTATTTAGGAGAGAGCTCCCAAGACATATGGCATATTAAATGTATTTGTATGACAAATTTAAACTTTTAAATATGAATAGCTCTATTTTTTAGTATTTTAGTTTCACATAATTGGCATGTTAAGAACTAAGGAAATATATTTTCTGTCAAGTGACCAGTTTGACAAAAATCTATTATCTTTACAAAAACCAATACAATTTTTAAAATACTCAGCGCCCATTGTAAGATTTCAATAAAGAAAACAAAACAAATTTGATTTTAGTAACAAAACACTTTTAGCAGAGTTTTAAAATAAAAATTCCATATTCACTTCTGATATAACAAGGACTTTTATCACTATTTGACTTATATGACTATCATATTTTTTTTTTCTCAAATTTGACTTAAAATGTATGTGAAAATATCTGAAAAATATCAGTGATGATTCTCTGGTATTCCAACATAGTTTTTCAGAGTCAGAGGTGACAATATATATCAAATGTCAAGGACATTTTGAGATTTGTGAGGTTTCAAAATGTTGAAATATGACTGAAAACTGCAATAATATTTATATGGGATTGGATAATAGGAAAATAATTTTAATGTTTTCTCTCTTAGCAAGAATTCCATCACTAGAGTTCCCTTCCATAAAGCAAAAACATAAGTTTTTCTATAGACCACCAGACACATTTGGACCTCTATCTAGGCTATGTAGGTTTCAGATAAGTTTATACTTACATGTAATGTATCTATCACCTACTTCTCAGCATCTCCTAAACTCTCACAACATCCACCCCTCTTCAACTAATGCCCCATCCCACTCCATTTTTTACTGAAAAAAAAAAATCCTTTCATTATATATATATGATTTACCTACACCTGCAGCCACCTTTTCCTTGCCTCCTGCATCAAAATTGACTTTGTTTCTGCCTGGATCCTTTGGGTTGCCACCTTGCCAAGAATGCCACTCCCCTCTCCTACATCAGCTCTATCAGGATATGCCATTCCCAGATATGCCTTTTTGGTATATTATTTTCAGCCAAAGGCACTTAAGAAACAGCAGATGCAGAAAGAGCTCTTTGACCTCCTTTTTTTTCTACCTAAAAACAGGCCATAAAATTTCCCAAGAGATACATGTGTTCCCCATCCCGAACCCTCATCCCTCCTCCCTCCCCATACCATCCCTATCACTCTTACATAACTTCTGGATAATATGTAAGATAAAATAAAAAATATTTTTAAATAAAAATAAATAAATAAAAGCATATTGCAAATATATCAGACTGCAAAAACAGTTTGTTGGGCAATTTAATTTGTTTACACTAGTACTTCTTTACTGAAACATATGAGTCAGCTTATAGCATAAAATAAAATATCAAAATATAAATCAGAAATGTAAAATTCAGGATGAAAGTAATGTAAATCTAAAATAGAAAGTTATGATTCAAGAAAAGATACTAGAATGAAATGATCTTTAAGGCTCTAAGGCTGAATATTTGCTTCTAAACTTCCTGGTAGTCAAAGTGACAGAGAAAAAAAAATCAGGTCCCTCATTTTTAATTTTCTAGAATGGGGAAAAAATTATACTACATCTCTAGAGAAAGTAAAACCTTTCCTAGTGTATTCTCTACAACATGTTTCTTCTAGAGATAAGTTGAATATAATTTAAATCCTGTGTATTTAGTTTACTACTTTGATTGGCAGCTGTTTATTATTTTGAATAAATATTGAAATGTCTGTTTTCATGAAATTAAAAAAAAAATTTCCCAAGAGAAAGGTGTTCTCCATGTATCAGGAAGAGAAGAAAACCCTTATCACCATAGACTGGGAATCAATGCTGAAACAGATCTCTACAAACAAACTTACTACATAAAATAACTCATCTATTTCAGCCTGCCCCCATACATGCCATAGCCACTTTCTTATACTTTATTATACCAGCTCAAACCTCTTTGTCATTTCTTCACAAGTTTATTGTGTCTTTGTCTAAAAGTATAAAAGCTTTCTTCTAATCTGGTCACTTCTTCTTATCTTCAGTCTCTTGTGAAGGGGCCATGTGCATGTAAAAGTTTAACAAAACTTGTATGCTTTTCTCCTGCTCATCTAAACGTCAGTTTAATTCTGAATTTGAACCCGGAGGATAGAGAATTTTCCCCCTCTCCACACCCATCAGCTTCAAAACATGTCTCAACTCATACTTCAAATCATTCCTCTTGACTCAACATTTACCCTTCAGACACTATTCCATTTTGCCATTCTCCCTCACAGAAAAACTTGAATTTTTCTTCAGCAGTGGTCTTCAAAGTTTTTTTTTGTTTGTTTGTTTGTTTTGCCTTCCCTGGGAGATTTGGTAAAGCTATGTATCCCCTTGGCACATAGCTTTTCAGTTTTTAGTTTCCCCTTGGCAAACATTTTTAGTTTAACATTTAAATTTTTTCATGCTGTTTATATAGTTGGAAAGGCTGTAATTTCCAGAATATTGTATGTATTAGTGTTTTAACACTGCCACATCGTTCTTTAAAATATATTCAGTACATCTAAATATGATACTCATCATTCACTAAAAAACCAAAAACAATTTAAAAAGCTCATCTTTAGCACACAAATTTTATTATTTAAAATCAATAAAATTATTAATTTAAAAAATAATTATTCATTATTCTTTTTAACTCCTAGTTCTAATTTACTTCCCTCACAGAATTTTACCCTAATATATCTTTTGCTTCAAAGTCTTTTATTGATTACCTGTCATACTTCTTTGAAAAACAGTATATAAAATTAACATGTTTACAGTTTTCCTGTGACCAGAAGCCTCTAAAAGTTAAACAGTGTCTCATGGGTTCATTGTAATTATTAAAACCATAACACAGCAAAATCACACTGAAGTAAAGTTTTATTAGAAATTCTATCTTTTTAAAAAAGTATTTATTTGGCTACACCAGGTCTTAGTTGAGGCATGCAGGATCTTTAGTTGTGGCATGCAAACTCTTAGTTAGGGCATGTTGGATGTAGTTCCCTGACCAGGGATCAAACCCAGACCCCCTGAACTGGGAGCCTTAGCCACTAGATCACCAGAGAAATTCTGGAAATCCTATCTTAATGAAGCGAGTAGACTTTTTTTTTTAATTGGCTTACATATTTTCTCTCATTTTTTGTCTTTTTTTGGCCTCATGGCTTGCAGGATCTTAGTTCCATAACCAGGGAACAAACCTGGTCCCTTGGCAGTGAAAGCTTGGAGTCCTAACCACTGGATCACCAGGAATTTTCCTGATTGGCTTATATTTTTGAGCATAGCTTACTGCTCAGAACGCTGGGCTCAGCATCAGTTTACATTCCAATTTTTCATTTTTATGTGATAAGAAACTTGTTCACATTACTAAGTAGAAGTAGAAGAAATTGATACAGCAATATCAATCATTTCTTTGGACTCTTAAGTTAATGCCCCAAATGACTCTTGTACTGTCATCACATTGTTATCTGTCATCTTCAATTTGGTTGAAAGGAAAAGACTATGAAAACACCCAATGTTCAAAATAACTTTGAATGTCCGGATTGGGGAGACTCTTCTGAACAGGCACTGTTGGGTCCTGGCTGCAGTCAATAGTTTCTGCTTTCTCAATTCATTGTTCAGTGTTGTGAATTGTCCCCTTTGCTTGTCATCCCTGGACATTTTACATCCTGGGCAACATGCTATTGTTACACAAAGAGATGTATGCCTTCTTTTGTAAGAAAGAGAAAAGGAGTGACTGTGAAAGCTGACATGGGAAAGGGGAAGCTGTACCCGTAACACAGGCCTGCTCTTGGGAAGAGTGGTTTTAGGAAAACACAATTTTAGAAAAGAGTTCATATGAAACTGAGGACCTGAAAATTGGTCCCTTGGAAAGTCTTTGTATGCCCTAGTTTGAAGGCCACTGGTATACACATGCTTTTTCTACTGATTCCTATTCTCTTAAAATCCACCCTAATTGCATCTCTGTCCCCACAGGCCACTGAACATGCTTTAACAATGGCCATCAACAATATCCACGTTGCTAAATTCCAATAAACATTACCTAAGAAATAGTTAAAGCTTCAGGAAAAAAGATAAAAAGAAATTCTAATGTAGCTATTAAAGAATTTACCCTCACAGTGGTCAAACACAGTAAGTGCATTTTATAACTAAACATTAATAAAGACCAGGATACAGGATACACTAGTTTAAGGACAGATCGCCTGGTCCAACTGGCTCCAACCAGGAGTGTCGTGGTGGTGCAAAGCTGCATTTACACAGCCAAGGCTTCAGTCCATTTTCTGAAATATGCTATCCTATTAGAGCTTTGATGAAGCATCTGGCTAGGTATGGACAGCTGAAATGGTAGGAAAAGCTGAGCACTTCGAATAAACCTTGGCTCAGCCATCACCATCTCCCCCACTTTGTAGCAGGTACCATCTGACATTCCAAACTTATTTAGAAAGATACATTTAAAATATGAAGGTAATGCTTGGCAGGACTTATTTAAAAAATTCTCTGGTCCCTAAAGAAACTTCTTCGGGCCATATATAACCAGCTATTGAACACAAGATGCTTTTCAGGGTGAGGAGAGTGGAGCTAACATAGCTTATTGGGGACAAGGTCTTTGAGCATCCAGAACCACCTCTCTAAGGCTTTAAAAACCTTGGGCACTGTCTCCAGAGCTTTCAAAAAGTCTCACAAAATGCAGAAACATGACTGGTGCAGCATCCTTTTGGGAGTCAATGGTACCTTTTGGTAATGTTTAATTCTCCATCTCATCAACCAAACTGGAAAAGCATCTTTTTCTCTGTGAATAATAGATTCCCGCCACCCCCGCTCCCCAGCCTTTTCTTTTTACGCGTCTCTTTCTCTGTCTAGTAAGTATATAGTTTACTGTTAAACTCCTGACACGTTTTAAAGTCCTTTATCATCTATTTCGTCCTCAATATAAAGCATCAATTTGAAACACTCGCTTTAGATACTGTTTAGAGAGGCTGTGATGAATACCCGCTGATGTGATGCAATGGGGTTTTTTGTTTGTTTAAGAGCCATGGGAAGAAGTCTGGTTTTGTAGTGGAATTCCTTCTTCAAGTCGGGGACGTTTTCCAACAGCAGGTGGCCAGGTGATGCTCACAGCGTCCGCAATGCACAGGTACAAACGGCCTTCAGTTTTTTGTGGGAAATGTCCCAGTAGGACGGGTTTAGGAGCATGCGCAACAGATGTTCCGTTAGGAAACCGCTGAGCACGTGCACACAGGCATGCGCTGTCGGATCCTGGCTCCTGTCAACCGCGGCAGGAGAATCGTGTGTAGCTCACCACTCCCTCCCCCGCCCCCCCCCCCCCACCCCCCGACGCCTTGACCGGATTCCAGACTCCTGGAAGAAAGGCTGGCATATTTGTTTTTATGACTAGAGTTTTAACATCTGTTTTTCCTTCTTGAATAATTTTCCCCCAAATACAAATATATATTGAATACTATTGTAAAATATCTAACAATTTACATTCAAAACCCACTAGAAAAATAGGCAAAGAACCAGGGAACAAAGACTTCACAGAAAAATGATTACAAATAGGCCTCAAATATACAAAAATATGTTTAGTATCAGTTGTAATGAAAAAGTGAAAGTGTCCTCTTTGCGGCCCCATGGATGGTAGCTAGCCAGTCTCCTCCGTCCATGGAATTCTCCAGGCAAGAATACTGGAGTGGGTTGCCATTCCCTTTCTCCAGGGGATCTTTTAGACCCAGGGATGGAACCCAGGTCTCCTGCATTGCAAGTGGATTCTTTACCAATGTAGCCACCAGGGAAGCTGCACGGAGTTACTGTTATGTACTTACTGGCTTGGCAAACAAGAAAATGTCTGGAGATATACTCTGTAAGAGGATATGGGGAAACAGGCACTGTCTCAGTGCAGATGGAAGAGGAGAATGTCACAACCCTTAGTGTTTACCAAACTGTAGGTGTATTTACACTTTGATTCAACTAAGTCCGTCTTTGAGGAATTCTTAACTATAGTCACACTTGCTTACATATGAAATGATGTATGAGCCTGTTGGTTGTAATTAGGTTGAAAATTACCCAAATAACCATCAGAGGGCTAATTTTAAAAACTGTAATAGATATGGACAGTGGAGCATTATGCAGCTGTGAGAAAGAATGAGGAAGTTCCCTGTGTACTGATATGGAAAGATCTCCAGGATGTCTTCCTAAGTTAAAACACTCTTGTACTTGGGCTTTTTAACTTAGCAAGTAAGATATGCCTTTTGTGTAGGAGAGGAGAATAAGATTTTATGATCCTTTCCTGTTTCCATATAAATAAATTCTGGGAAGATACACAGAAAACAATCATAATTTCTTGTGGGGTGGAGGGAAAGACAGGGTGAAGGACTTCTCGATGCATGTGTTATAATTTATTGGTTTTTGAACCAGGTGAATGTTATCCACTAGAAGTAAAAAATTATAACTTTTAAAATATTCAGAAATATGTACTATAAAAGATGAAAACTGTCCCCTTCCTTCTAAAGATAACTACTATTAATAAGACCAAGAGCTTTGGTTTTAAAAAACCCTTTTCCAGGACTTCCCTGGTGGTCTAATGGTTAGGAATCTACCTGCCAATGCAGGGGATACAGGTTTGATCTCTGGTCCAGGAAGATCCCACATGCCACAGAGCAACTAAGTCCCTGCACCACAACTATCTTCTTCCAACATCTTATGTGATTTAATCTTAAATGTATTTAAAATTTTTAATTATCATACTGAAATGAACTGAACTGAATTATCATACATGTTACTTACATGCTTCAGAAATATGGAGGAAAGGGTTTTTTAAATTTTTATTTATTTAAGGAAAGAGTTTTTAAAATTTTTGGCTGTGTTGGGTCTCCATTGCTGTGTGCAGGCTTTCTCTAGTTGTGGAGAGTGGGGCCTACTCTTGATTTTGGTGCTGGAGCTTCTCACTGTAATGGCTTCTCTTGTTGCAGAGCATGCGCCCTAGAGCATGCCTTCCAGTAGGTGTGGTGCAGGGGCTTAGTTGCTCCGTGGCATGTGGGATCTTCCTGGACCAGGGATCAAACCTGTGTCCCCTGCATTGGCACATGGATTCCTAACCTCTGGACCACTAGGGTAGTTCAAGGAAAGGGTATTTTAAAATAGAAAGCTCTTGGTCTTTTATATTTTTAAATTTATCCACCATTTATATTTGTTAGCCATTTGAATATCCTCTTGTGTGAAGTGTCCATTCAAGTTTTTTGCCCATTTTCTGTTGGGTTGTCTTTTTCTTATTTACAGAAGTTCTTTATACTTTCTGAACATACTTCCTTTGTACATAAACACTTTTGGCTTCTTTTTTCACTTTAATATATTTTGATGAACAATAGGTCTTTATAAAATATTTATTTTTAATCGGAGGATAGTTGCTTTACAATACTGTGTTGGTTTCTGCTGTATAGCAACATGAATCATTCATAGGTGTACGTGTGTCTCCTCCCTCTTAAACTTCTCTCTCACCTCCCACTCCATCCCACCCCTCTAGGTTGTCACAGAGCACCAGATCTGAGCTCCCTGTGTCATATAGCAAATTTACACTGGCTATCTAATTTTAAAAATGAACAGAAAGTGTTAATTTTAATATGGTCTAACTATCTTTCCTTTTTTTAATGAGTGGTGCTTTTTCTTTGGTACTGTTTAATCTGCCTTTAAACCTATTTATTGAGTTCTTAATTTCTGGGTTAGTTGCCAAATTTGTCTTTTCTCTTTGAACATATTAAGCATTGCTACTTTAAAATCTATGTCTGATAACCCCACTCTCTGGTTCCCCTTTGGGTGTTTTTTTTCCCTTGATTTTTGAGTACATCAACTTGTCTCCTTGTATGCCTGGCTATTTTTTTTTTTTTTTGAAATGTGTTTATAGAGATAATTTGAAGCCTCAAAGTAGTGCCCTTTTCCTCAAGAGAGAATTCATGTTTCCTCCTGACAGGTGGCTAAGGACACTACCAATCTCAGAGCTACTTGCTGCTGCTGCTGCTGCTGCGTCGCTTCAGTCGTGTCCAACTCTGTGCAACCCCATAGACGGCAGCCCACCAGGCTCCCCTGTCCCTGGGAATCTCCAGGCAAGAATACTGGAGTGGGTTGCCATTTCCTTCTCCAATGCATGAAAGTGAAAAGTGAAAGAGTTACTTAATCCATTCCAAAACTGAGATAATTCAGAATTGGGCGTTAGTGCTTATGAGGCCCTGTTCAACCTACTCCTAGAGTGTGACCCTTTGCATCTCAACCCAAAACCTGAGGATTTGCTTTAGATCATGTTCCCAAACCCCATGAGTCTGTACAAAGCTCTGTTTAGCTTCTCATCTGCATCTTCTGAAACTGGAAGATTGGCAGAACCCCAAATACTGGACTCAGCTACCTAGACTTCTGTCTTTCTGTTTTCTCCTGAATCTTGGCAGATAAGTCTTCATGGCCTTATTTGCTCTCGTATGCTTTCAAACAGATATTTTAAAATAGTCATTTCCAGTTGTCTTTTAGAAAATTGGTCCAAATTGCTTATTCTGCAGAACTTTTTTTTTTTTATAACTTAAAAAAGTGCTTCAAGACTTCTTTAAAGGGAAAAAATGGTCTTTAGTTTTATGTTCTTTTTTCTTTGGGTTTTGAGAGTAAGACTGGGTCTTGGAGCTTTATTGATATGGTAATTTAAAAAATAATTTGAAATATTTTACAACTGATTTTCAGACAGACTTTTTATAAGCTATTATTGCTCTTTAAACCAGATGCTCTCAGGACTTAAGTGCTGTGTGTTGAGGTCATGGGTGGCAGAGTTGAGTTAGAAATAGAGGGTGGTTGGAGTACCTTCAAGTTGATTTTGATAACAGAGTGTCTCTTTTGTACTAACACTTCTCTGTCGTCATCTCTAGCTCTCAGTAGTGTTTCATGCAGGTGACCACTCTATTCTTCATTTTCTCTGAGACCTTGTTCGTCTGCTCTTTTTCTCTCTCATTTTTAATCTCTGTTTTGCTGACTTATTTTCCTTTTCCCAACCTCTGGTTCCCTAGTGCTTAATCTAGAGGTCTCTTATCTATCTAAATTGTCTTCCCAATTAATCTCATGCAGATCTATGAGGTTAAATATTTTCTGGACAGAAAAATCTCAAATTTACATCACCAGATATCTTATCTTCTATCCCATTACCTCCTTTTTTCCATTAAAAAGTTGAGGTATAACTTACATACAGTGAAGTGCACAAATCTTAAGCATACAGCTCAATGAATTTTACATCCATGCAGCCACCACCTAGATCTACACGAGGCATTTCTATCATGCCAGAAGGTTCCGTTGTGGCCTTTCCATTCAATACCCCCTTCTCAAAGATCTCTGTTCTGACTAAAGTTTTGCCTGTTCTTGGACTTCATATAAATGGAATCAGGAGATCCAACCAGTCCATCCTAAGGGAGATCAGTCCTGGGTGTTCACTGGAAGGACTGATGTTGAAGCTGAAACTCCAATACTTTGGCCACCTGATGCGAAGAGCTGACTCACTGGAAAAGACACTGATGCTGGGAAAGACTGAAGGCAGGAGGAGAAGGGGATGACAGAGGATGAGATGGTTGGATGGCATCACCGATTCGATGGACGTGAGTTTGGGTAAACTCCGGGAGTTGGTGATGGACAGGGAGGCCTGGCCTGCTGCAGTTCATGGGGTTGCAAAGAGTTGGACACAACTGAGTGACTGAACTGAACTGAACTGGACTGATACAGTGTCTATCTTTTTGTGTCTGGCTCCTTTCACTCAACAAAATGTTTTAAATATGTATCTGTGTTGCTTGGTATATCAGTAGTATATTCTTTTTATTACATAGTATTCCATTATATGAATATTCCACAGTTTGTTTATTCATTTTCCACTTGTTAGATGTTGCTCTTCCCCCAGGTATATTTTACTATTATGAATAGAGCTGGTATGTTATGAACAATTTTGTACATCTTTTTTTTTTTAAGATGTATATTTATTTCTCTTTATCCCACCACACTCTTGGAAGATCTGTTTGGATGGCTTACATAGTAAAACATTCTAAGAGAGAAACAATGACCTTGACTTTTTCAAGTTCTTAAATTCAGTAACAGTTTTTAAAAAAAGAAACCTAAAATGAAGGGTTACAAATATGTGGAGATAATTGAAATCATCAGTTTACAGAAAATTATAATTTTCCAGTCCTATGTAAATTTTCAAGAAAACTTGCAAATGCAATGATTTTCTTTCTTCCAGGCACTTGCAAATCATTAGCAACTTCTGGATCAGGTGAAGCAATAGGTGTGCACAAATATTTGGTTTCTTTATGCTGGTTGTAATTGCACCAGGGGGACAAACAGCAACATGTGCAGTGGCTGAGACACTCTCAAACCACAGATCCAGTGCCTTCTGTTGACTACTTCAGCCTTCTTCAGTGATCTTATTCTTTTCCTTTACTTCCTGGATACTCAGAGTGTGGTCCTCAGACCAGGAGCATCAATTTCACTTAGGAGCTGCATTAGTTATTTTCTGTTGTGTGACAATTTATCCCAATATTTATCAGCTTAAAACAACACACTTGGGAAACAGGATATTCACATGCAAAAGAATGAAATTGGACCTTATCCTACACCATACACAAAAAGAATTTCAAAATATATTAAACACTTAAGAATCTTAAGCTGTTAAAATTAAAAATTAAAATTCTTAAGGGAAAATCTTCATGACACTAGTCTTGGCAATGGTTTATTGAATATGATGCCAAAAGCACAGGCAATGAAATAAAAAATAGACAAGTAGGACTACATCAAACTAAAAAGCTTCTGCCCAGCAAGAGCAACAATCATCAGAGTGAAAGGCAACATACAGAAAGGGAGAAAAATATTTACAAACCATGTATCTGATAAAAGATTAATATCCAAAATACATAAGGTACTATTGCAACTCAATGACAAAACAAAACCACTATCAACAACAAAACCTATTCGCACAACATCACTAATCAGGGAAAGGCCAATCAAAACCACAATGAAACATCACTTCACACATGTTAGGATGGTCAGTATCAAGCAATCAGTCAACAAGGGTTGGCAAGGTTGTAGAGAAACTGAAATATTTGCACACTGTTGGGTAGGAATGTGAAATGTGCAGTTGTTGTGAAAAACAGTATGGAAGTTCCTAAAAAGTTAAAAATAAGACTACCATTTTTGTTCTTGATTTAGTCACTAAGTTGTGTCCAATCCTTTTGCAACACCATGGACTGTAGCCTAACAGGCTCCTCTGTCCATGGGATTTCCCAGGCAAAGAATATTGGAGTGGGTTGCCATTATCTTCCCCAGGGGATCTCCCTGACCCAAGGATCAAACCCAAGTCTCCTGCACTGGAAGGCAGATTCTTTATCACTGAGCCGCCAGGGGAGCCCAAGACTACTATATGATCCAGCAATCCCATTTCTGGGTATTTATCCAAAAGAATTCACATCAGGATCTTGAAGACATATTTTCATTCTCACACTTATTACAGCACTTTTCACAACAGCCAATAGGTATGGAAACCACCTAAATGTCTATTGTCCAATGAATGGATAAAAAACAGTGGTATATAGGGACAGTGGAATATTATTCAGCATTAAAAAGGAAGGAAATTCTGCTATATGTGACAAAATGAACTTTGAGGACATTATGCTAAATCACAGGAGGATAAATACTGCATGATTCCATTTATATGAGGTACGTAGAAGAGCCAAACTCTTAGAAGCAAAAAGAATGGTGACTGCCAGGGGCTTGGAGGAGGAGAAATTGGGCATTAAAAGTACAACATGTAAAAAGTTTCAGTTAAAAAGTAAAAATTCTAGAGATCTGCTGTACAACATTGTGTTTATAATTAACAATACTGTAATGTACACTTAAAAATTGTTAAAAGGGTAGATCTTATGTTAAATATTTTGAGCATCAGTTTCTTAAAAGTATTTTCTAACAGGTCAATCTGCAGAGCTAATTTGGCTAACAGTAGTTTACCATCAGGAGCATGATCCCCAAGGGTATTGTGATTCTTCAATCTCAGGACAAGGGACCATCATACTAAGTACTCAAAGATAGATACTGCACAAATGAAAACAAAATTAGGTCCATAATTTTATGGGTGCATTTCCACAATAGGCAAAGTCACTTCAGTTGTGTCCAACTCTTTGCGACTGTATGGATTGTAGCCTGTCAGGCGCCTCTGTCCATGGGATTTTCTAGGCAAAAATACTGGAGTGGATTGCCATGCCCTCCTCCAGGGGATCTTCCTGACCCAGGGATAGATCCCAGATCTCCTGTGGCTCCTGCACTGGCAGGTGGGTTCTTTAGCACCACTAATAAGTGTTTTTAATTCCCAAAGGAGAGAGCAGTATCTTACTTTTATGTCATTTCTCAAAAAAATTGTTCTCTGAGAAATCTGACATGGTTTTGACTTAAAACTGAAAATACATCTATTACTTAGAACAATAGAGAATGAAAAGCACTGTAATGAGAAAGGAGGCAATTTCCAAAAGATTGACACCACCCTTCTGTAAGTAGCACATTTCTCACTAGAGGGAGCTCAGGACCCACTGATTAATGGCTAGAGAAGCTAACTAAAATGTCATTTCACTCTAGGATGAATGATTTGTTTGAGTAAATATGACATCAATTTCTAAAACCTGGGAATATTTCATATGCCAATTTTCTTTCAATTATTAATCTCTGCAATTTTAAATTATATGAGATGAATAATGCAAAGTTTCCTAATAAACTTTTATTAATTTAATAAATTAGTATTGTCCTGGAGAAGGAAATGGCAACCCACTCCACTATTCTTGGGTGGAGAATCCCATGAATAGAGGAACGTGGCAGGCTATAGTGTGTGGGGTTACAAAGAGTCAGACATGACTAAGCGAATCTCTGTCTTATTATTGCTCTTTAAAGCAGAAGCTATTCCCTTCTCCAGGGGATCTTCCTGACTCAGGAATCCAATCCAGGTCTCCCACATTGCAGGCAGATTCTTTACCAGCTGGGCCATAAGGGAAGCCCAAGAATACTGGAGTGGGTCGCATGAAGCGAGACACGACTGAAGCAACTGAGCACGTACGAAGACTAGTGCACAGGTGTTCATAGCAGTTTTGTGTGTAACAGTAAACAAACAAAATCCCCCTGATAGTCATCAACAGAAAAATGAATAAGCACATTTTATACATACATACTGGCTTTTCCAGTAGTCAGGCAGGATGTGAGAGTTGGACCATAAAGAATGCTGAGCACTGAAGAATTGATGTTTTGAATTGTACTGGAGAAGATTCTTGAGAGTTCCTTGGACTCAGTCAATCCTAAAGGAAATCAACCCTGAATCTTCATTGGAAGGACTGATGCTGAAGCTGAAGCTCCAATACTTTGGCCCCCTGATGAGATGAGCTGACTCATTGGAAAAGACCCTGTTGCTGGGAAAGATTGAGGGCAAGAGGCTAAGGGGAAGACAGAGGATGAGATGGTATCACTGACTCAATGGACATGAATCTGAGCAAACTCTGGGAGATAGTCAAGGAGAGGGAAGCTCGGTGTGCTGCAGTCCATGGGGTTGCAAAGAGTTGAACACAACTTAGCAACTAAACAACACAGCAACAACAATACATACATACAATGGAAAAACACTTTGCAATGAAAAGGAATGAATAACCGATGCATGAAAGCATAGATGAATCTCAAAATAATTACACTGAGTGAAAAAAAGACAAAAGAGTACATACCGTAAAACTGCATTTACATAAATATCTAGAAAGTGCAAACTAATCTATAGTGACAGCAGATCTGAGGCTACCTGGGGATGGACAGGATGTGGGGAAGAACAAGAGAGAGATAACAGAGGGCACTGAAGATGTTCAGTCTCTTGATGTTGGTGACAATTTCATAGCAAAACATCAAAGTGTACACTTGACAAATGTGAAATTTATTGTATGTCAATTCTATCTCAATAAAGCTGTTAAAATTTGGAAATGAGAAAAAACAATAAGATAGTATTGTAAATGGGGGCTTTCCTGGTAGCTCAGCTGGTAAAGAATCCACCTGCAATGCAGGAGACCCCAGTTCGACTCCTGGGTCGGGAAGATCCCCTGGAGAAGGGATAGACTACTCACTCCAGTATTCTGGCCTGGAGAATTCCATGGACAATTTAGTTCATGGGGTCGCAAAGAGTCGGTATCGTGGGGGCAAATAAGATATATGGCATTATTCATGCTCTCTTGGGGGAAAAAATTCCTAGTGTTCATGAGACAGAGCAAATGATACAAGGTAGCAATGATTATGGGTACCTGGAAAGGCTTTTTGTTCCCTCGTTGCTCTTTCTCTATTTCTATAGGTAATTCTGTGGGGTTGTCCTTATCTCTGCACTTCTTTTTAAACAACAACCATTTTTTCTGATATATATTGTTTTCTTCTGGACCAAAGTATTTAACCAGGCTTGACTGAAGCTTTGATGCCTGGAAGCAACCATTTGATTTTTATCTGTGCACCTATCATTTATGTGCAGATTTTGCTGTGTAGATTTTACTGCTTAGCTTTAAAAGACAATCTCAGATACACCCATACCTGAGTTGTTGTTGCTGTGTTCTTTTTTTTTTCCTGGTCTGTTTGTGTCAATTAAAGAAAATAGTCACAACCTAGAGGTTAAGAGCTATGTTTTATTTGGTGGGAATTTTTAGGACTTCAAGCCCAAGAGACAGCTTCTCAAGTAGCCCTAAAAGAACTGCTCCAAGGAGGTGGGGGAAGGAGTCAGATTTGAATTGATCCTCAGTGATCAATGAGGAATGATTGATCAGAGAAAAACAGTAGAATGGGAAACATTTGAGATCTCTGCAAGAAAATTAGAGATACCAAGGGAACATTTCACGCAAAGATGGGCACAATAAAGGAGAGAAATAGTATGGACCTAACAGAAGCATAAGATATTAAGAAGAGGACGCAAGAATATACAGAAGAACTATATGAAAAAGATCTTAATGACCCAGATAACCACGATGATGTGATCACTCACCTAGAGTCAGATATCCTGGAATGTGAAGTCAAGTGGGCCTTAGGAAGCATCACTATCAACAAAACTAGTGCAGATGATGGAATTCCAGCTGAGCCATTTCAAATCCTAAAAGAGGATGCTGTGAAAGTGCTTCAATCAATATGCCAGAAAATTTGGAAAATTCAGCGGTGGTCACCGGGCTGGAAAAGGTCAGTTTTCATTTTCATTCCAATTCCACAGAAAAGCAATGCCAAAGAATGTTCAAACTACCACACAATTGCACTCATCTCACACACTAGCAAAGTAATGCTTAAAATTCTCCTGGCCTAGGCATCAACAGTATGTGAACCGAGAACTTCCAGGTGTTCAAGCTGGATTTCAAACTGGATTTAGAAAAGGCAGAGGAACCAGAGATCAAATTGCCAACATCCATTGGATCATAGAAAAAGCAAGGGAATTTCAGAAAAACATTTACCCATGCTTCATTGACTACGCTAAAGCCTTTGTGTGGATCACACAAACTGTGGAAAAATTCTTAAAGAGAAGGGAATACTAGACCACTTTACCTGCCTCCTGAGAAATCTGTATGAGGGTCAAAAAGCAACTGTTAGAAACTGACATGCAACAATGGACTGGTTCCAAATCGGGAAAGGAGTACATCAAGGCTATATACTGTCACCCTGTTTACTTAACTTGTACTCAGAGTACATCATGCGAAATGCTGGGCTGGATGAAGCACAAGCTGGAATCAAGATTGCCAGGAGAAATATCAATAACCTCAGATATGCAGATGACACCACCCTTATGGCAGAAAGCAAAGAGGAACTAAAGAGCCTCTTGACAAAAATGAAAGAGGAGAGTGAAAAGGCTGACAAACTCAACATTAAAAAAATGAAGATCATGGCATCTGGTCCCATCATTTCATGGCAAATAGATGGGGAAACAATGGAAACAGTGACAGGCTTTATTTTCTTGGGCTCTAAAATCACTGCAGATGGTGACTGCAGCCATGAAATTAAAAGACGCTTGCTCCTTGGAAGAAAAGCTATGACAAACCTAGACAGCATATTAAAAACAGACATTAGTCAACAAAGGTCTGTCTAGTCAAAGCTGTGGTTTTTCCAGTAGTCATGTATGGATGTGAGAGTTGGACCATAAAGAAAGCTGAGTGCTGAAGAATTGATGCTTTTGAACTGTGGTGTTGGAGAAGACTCTTGAGAGTCCCTTGGACTGCAGGGAGACCAAACCAGTCAATCCTCGAGGAAATCAGTCCTGAATATTCACTGAAAGGACTGATGCTTGAAGTTCCAATGCTTTGGCCGCCTGATGTGAAGAACTGACCTATTAGAAAATACCCTAACGCTGGGAAAGATTGAAGGCAGGAGGAGAAAGTGATGTCAGAGGATGAGATGGTTGGATGGCATCACCGACTTGATGGACATGAGTTTGAGCAAGCTGAGGGAGATGCTGATGAACAGGGAAGCCTGGCATGCTGTGGTCCATGGGGTCACAAGGAGTCGGACACAGCTGAGCAACTGAACTGAACTGAATGCAACAAAGCGCAGGTAGTCTTAACCTCAAAAGTATTTTTGTGAATCAGAGAAAACCAGATATCTCAAGTTAAGGAATTTAGTGTTTTTCTATGTGTGGGAAAATGTAAGAGTTTGGGCTCACTGAAATAATTTCTTTCATATACATCTCAGCTATCTCTGGCCAGTACCTTGCTTTCCTCAGTACTCACTGTTTCAGTTTCAGTTCAATCTCTCAGTCATGTCCAACTCTTTGCAACCCCATGGACTGCAGCACACCAGGCTTCCCTGTCCGTCACCAACTACCAGAGCTTGCTCAAACTCATGTCCATCAAATTGGTCATGCCATCCAACCATCCCATCCTCTGTCATCCCCTTCTCCTCCTGCCTTCAATCTTTCCCAGCATTAGGGTCTTTTCAGATGAGTCAGTTCTTCACATCAGGTGGCCAAAGTATTGGAGTTTCAGCTTCAGCATTAGTCCTTTCAATGAATATTCAGGATTGATCTCCTTTAGGATGAACTGGTTGGATCTCCTTGCAGTCCAAGGGGCTCTCAAGAGTCTTCTCCAACACCACAGTTTAAAAGCATCAATTCTTCCGCTCTCAGCTTTCTTTATAGTCCAGCTCTTACATCCACACATGACTACTGGAAAAACCACAGCTTTGACTAGACAGACCTTTGTTGGTAAAGTAATATCTCTGCTTTTTAATATGCTGTCTAGGTTGGCCATAGCTTTTTCCCAAGGAGCAAGCATCTTTTAATTTCATGGCTGCACTTACCATCTGCAGTGATTTTGGAGCCCCCCAAAATAAAGTCTGTCACTGTTTCCCCATCTATTTGCCATGAAGTGATGGGACCAGATGCCATGATCTTAGTTTTCTGAATGTTGAGTACTCACTGAAGAGCAGCTAAAGCCGGATCACAGGTATTATTTTCTTCCCAATTGCTCTGGAGAGCTGGAATCACTGATCACTGCGACATCCTTGTTGATTGATACAAGAAATGCTTCATTTCTCCTTTGTTTTAATTCTTGTTTGGAGAGAGAACTTCACTCTCCCTAGAAAGTAGAAGAGTAGATCCAGTCCCAGTCCAGAATGTGGGCATAATGCCTGATTGCTCGAAAGCGTTTGTACAAGGGAGCCTGTGAGCGCTGCTCTCCACGGCAGAGTCTGCGAGAATTTCTCAGCGACCATCTGCTCAAGCTCACCTTGCAAAGCAAAGAGAACGCTCTACATCCCCATACCTCATCCCTGGAACCCTAACTCTCGAGCAGATTGAAAGCAGCAAAGCACGCCTGCGAGGGGCGAAGCTGACGTCTAAGCTGGGCGGGCCCTATGCAAGCAAGCAGTGGAAAGGCAGGAGCGCCTGCCTGGGTACTTGCCCTAGAGGGGCGGGGTTAACCGGCGGGAAGAGGAAGCTGCGCCGGGCGCTGGGTCCTCGGCCATGGCTCACAGGCCGAAAAGAACGTTCCGGCCGCGCCGAGCAGATTCTAGTGACAGCGACGGCGCCCAGGAGACATCTGCTGAACCCGGGGCGACGGGGGAGCAGGCGGCCCGGGACCCAGCGGTGGAAGGGCCGCCGTCTGGAAGAGGCCACGCGGAGGTGGCTGAACTGCTCCGCCGAGGCCGGGGCCGCCGCCGCGGCCGGGCCTGGGCTAGTTCCCGGCACGCCGCGAGAGCGGCTCCGCGCTTGGACGAATCCTCGGACGTCCCAGGTGACGCTGGGCAGCAGAGTGGGCGGCCGGAGCGGGGAGTGGGGAGGGTGAGGCAGAAGTCCGCGGGACTGTCTAAAGGTTTCCGTAACGCGGTGCCTACTACGGCAGCGTTGAATCGCGGAGATGCGTGCCTGTGAACACTGGCCTGCTGCCTGTATGTCCATATTCGGCCGCTTGGGGGCGTAGAAAGAATCCTGCGCGGTTTGGGCTTGTGTTTGCATCATCAATGGAACCCTCACCGGTGACAGCTTTAAGTGTTACTCTTGATGCTTACGGAGAACCTAAATTGTCACCCAAGAGTTAAAAAATTCCTAATACTCTTAGGTAGGCGGAAGTGCTTTCTGTCCCCAATTCTTTTCCTCGGAAACACTTAACCAAACCTGGGAAACTTAGGTGAGAGACCTTGGGACTTTTTTTTTTTTTTAATCGGTTATGTAAAGAAAAGATAAGCATAGCAGTATGTGTCACTAACAATAGATTGCGCTTCCTTTGTGGCTCAACTGGTAAAGAATCCGTGCGCAATGCCGGAGACCTGAGTTAGATCCCCGGGTTGGGAAGATCTGGAGAAGGGAAAGGCTACTCACTCCAGTATTCTGGCCTGGAGAATTCCATAGACTGTATAGTCATGGGGTCGCAAACAGTGGGACACGACTGTGCGACTTTCACTGATTGGTGACTCTGTAGACTACCAATAAAGTGTTAAATGCAATGCAGCAATTTTGAAGTACCTTTGCCTTCTTGAAAATAGGACTCAGACAGCATAAAGTTGTTTACATGAGATGTATTCTAGTTTGAACTGGAGTTTAATAAGAACATAGTTAGAAATAAAACTATATAGTTAGAGAAAGAAATAAAAACACAGAAACAGACTTGGAAGGAACTCGTGTAAGTGGGGTCTTGAAGTATAAATACATTAACTTCTGACTCAGACACACATAAAAATATTTGAGATTATATTTCAGTCTAAAAGGAACTTCTAAAAATATTCCATCGTGAACTTAGTAGTAAAGTCTCTAGAAGCAATCAGCTTCTCCAGTTAAATGCCGCTTTTTACCTACTTTGTCTGCAATCCATGGCACTCCAGAATACATAACACCCAGGCTTAATGAACTGAGGTTAATCCCTGCTCTGTTAATATGAGTAGAATATCCAGTTTGTCACCTGTGGATAATGTCACCAGTAGAATGAGAATTCAACATTTCTGATTTGTCACAGGATGAAATACCATGCAGAAAACAAACCTTTGTTGCTAATATGTTAACGTGTTTTTTTATTATTATTATTTTCAAGATGGTATGATTTCAATAAAGTATCTGTAAAAATATATATATATATATATAGTTTTTGGTTATATAGTCTTGAGGTAGGAATATTTTAACCCCAGTATTTTTAGTCCAAGTGATTTTGTTGATTTCTTAGTCATTGTTCATAATCACCTGTTTGTCTGAAGTTTTCATGGTTTTTTTAAATATTTTTGTGCTTTATGTAAGTCATCTGGTTAAACTTTGGTTCTCAAACTTTTTGTTCTTACCCTTTTGGTCTTAAAGTTTACCCTTTATACTCTTTAAGAATAATTAAAGATCCCAAAGAGCCTTTGTTTCTGTGGATTGTATCTATGATGTTTATTGTTGTTCAGTTGCTAAGTCATGTCTGACTCTTTTGTGATCCCAAGGACTATATAGCCTTTCAGACTTCTCTGTCCATGGGATTCTGCAGGCAAGAATACTGGAGTGCCATATCCTTCTCCACGGCATCTTCCCTACCCAGGGATCAAGCCTGAGTCTCCTGCTTTGGCTGAGGATTCTTTACCACTGAGCCACCAGAGAGGAAGCCCCTATAAGGTTTACCATATTAGAAATTAAGATGCATTTTAATTCTTTTTTAGAGTTAACTCATTACATGTACGGGTAAGAAACATTTTTATGAAAAATAATTGTTTTCCAAAAAATAGTAAGAATGACATTGTTTTCAGTTTGCAAATGTCTTTAATGTCTGGCTTATCAGAAGACAGCTGAATTCTGAAAGCTGTCTCTGCATTCAGTCTATTGAAATATATTGTTTTGTTTGAAAGTGTGAAGAAAACCACAGATAGGTGATTAAGAGTATTTAAAGCCTTTTTAGTTTTGAGAGTATTCTACTTTGGTATTACAATGAAGCTGAAATCGTAATAGGTTTTCAAAGGTTAGTTTGCAACGGATGTCAGCTGAAAAAAAAACACACAATGTGAGAGTTGTGAGTTAAGTTTTGTTTGGGGCAAAATGAGAACTGTAGCCCAAGAGACAGCATTTCATATAGCTTTGAGAAACTGCTCCAGAGATGTAGGGAAGAGATCAGTATTATATATGATTTTAGTGAAGAGGGGTTGTGCAGTCAAAAACACATTTTATCAGAAGCTTGCTGCCAGTCATGAGGAGCGAATGTCACCATTAATGATTTTAGTACTTTTCTAGATGTGAGGGGATGCAAGAACTGGGCTCATAAAATCTCCTGAAAATACCTGTCTGAAGGCCTGTTCTGCCAGTTTTTCGAAAGCACAGAGTGCCTCATTCCTGATCTCTACCCTGAACTCCTTTCAGGATGTGTTGAAGATCGGTGACTATAGCAGTTTGTGATTTAATCCTTGTATAGGAAGCAAGTGCCAATTTCTATGTGATACGTGGAAGCTGAAACCATATCATTTTGTTATGCTCGATTAGATTAAAATCCATCCATGTGTTTTGCACTCTAAGTGAATCTTTTACCTATTCATGATTGATAGCATCTTCGTTCCCTAAGAGGACTTCCTGGTGGCTCAGACGGTAAAGCGTCTTGCTTACATTGTGGGAGACCTGGGTTCGATCCCTGGGTTGGGAAGATCCTCTGGAGAAGGAAATGGCAACCCACTCCAGTACTCTTGCCTGGAAAATCCCATGGACAGAGGAGCATGGTGGGCTACAGAGCATGGGGTTGCAAAGAGTCGGGCACGACTGAGCAACTTCACTTTCACTTTCATTCCCTAAGCAGGGTTCAAACCTGCACTCCCTTCATTTGAAGGCTCAGTCTTAGCCACTGGGCTGCCAGGGAAATCCTTAAGGAGCATTTTTAAGATAGAGTAGTTATTTATGCAACTTAAATCTTAAGGTTATTCACAAATATTACAAAATAATTGTGAACCAACAAGTCCTTTTTTGTCAATAATACCATGAATTCCTTAACGTTTTGCTCATTCAGTCCTGATAACACTTCTATGAGATGTTCTTTCTTAATCAGATCAGATCAGATCAGATCAGTTGCTCAGTCGTGTCCGACTCTTTGCGACCCCATGAATCACAGCACGCCAGGCCTCCCTGTCCATCACCAACTCCCAGAGTTCACCCAGACTCACGTCCATCAAGTCAGTGATGCCATCCAGCCATCCATCCTCTGTCGTCCCCTTCTCCTCCTGCTCCCAATCCCTCCCAGCATCAGAGTCTTTTCCAATGAGTCAACTGTTCATATGAGGTGGCCAAAGAACTGGAGTTTCAGCTTTAGCATCATTCCCTCCAAAGAAATCCCAGGGCTGATCTCCTTCAGAATGGACTGGTTGGATCTCCTTGCAGTCCAAGGGACTCTCAAGAGTCTTCTCCAACACCACAGTTCAAAAGCATCAATTCTTTGGCGCTCAGCCTTCTTCACAGTCCAACTCTCACATCCATACATGACCACAGGAAAAACCATAGCCTTGACTAGATGAACCTTTGTTGGCAAAGTAATGTCTCTGCTTTTGAATATGCTATCTAGGTTGGTCATAACTTTCCTTCCAAGGAGTAAGCATCTTTCTTAATACTATCTTTGTTTATTGATTAATTGACTGTGTCCTTTCCAGAATCACACAGTGGAAATAGATCCATGATTTAGTTTGAGACTGCAGTGCCCATTATAGTACTTCTTACCACCAGCCTAAATTCAAGAGTTGGATTTCTCCATTTAGTAACTTTGTGATACTGGACATGTTATTTAGCCCTTCCAGTCCCTAGTGTCCTCATCAGTAATAGTATTTACTTTATTGAATTGTGAGAATTAAATGAAATATATTTTGTAAAACAGACTTCAGTATGCCTAGCACATAGCAAGTATACATTAAGTGTTCTTTATCTACTTATTTACTACCACTGTTCATCTTTTCTCTTTTAAATATTCCTTCATTTTTTTGTCATTTACTTTTTTCTCTTTTTGTTTTTTCCCTTATCTCTTTTTGTTGCATTCTTTAATAGTGTGTATTTCATGTTATTTCACTAGTTAAGTAGATAATGCAAATAGGATATATTGTTGCATATTTATTAGGCTGTTGATTTCAGAAAGAAAGGAAGTTAAAGAAAGGTCTGCATATCTGCTTTAAATATGTGGAGTAAAATTAAAACACCGTATTTTACATATGCTATGTGTTGTGTAGAATCTCAGTTATTGATTCCAACATCCTGACTCTTTCTTGTTATATTCAAAAAATGTCCTGTTAGAATCCAGAATGGTTGATCTTTCAGCCGACGAAGAGGATGGAGAACACCATTCTTCAGAAAGTAAAGATGATCAGAGTTCATCTCCCAACAGCTCTAGGACTCTGGAGGATGAGTTTTCATCAGTAGGTCAGTAATTTTTGTAATTTTGGTTAAGAATTTTGTTTCTAATATTAGTATTTTTCTATACCAGTGGTTCTTGTTTTTGATAAAACGCTAGTGAAGTATGGGGCAAGTAAGTTATTACTAATGATTGTCAAGGGACCAAAATTGGCTGTCATTTTCATTACGTAACATGCCCAAGGTCAGATGGGCTTATAAGAGGCAACACTAGGATTCCAACCTAGGGAGTCTACTGCAGAGCCTATATCCTTTCTTTTGTTGTTTTGTTTCGGATTTATTTACTTATTTTATTTTATAATAGCAGTTGCTTATTATGTCCCACAATTTTGTGGGTCAAGAATTTGGGCAGAGCTTAACAGACTAACTGTGTTCCATATGGCACTAGCTGAGCAGTTTGGGGCTAGAGAAGGGATCTTGCCTTATACATCTCAGGTTCAGCATAATGTTTACCTGAGCATAGTTAATAATCTATAAATGCTGAAAAAATTAATGATAGAGAGCTGAGTTCCACTCCTCGCCCTGCTTTTAAATAGCTGAGTTAGTCTAAAAGGATATTGAACTACTCTGGGCCCTGGCTGCCTCAGAGCCTGAATTTTTAACCATTGTGCTCTACTGAGTGATTCATGCCATCTTTCAGTGTCTGAAAGATGGTAAGAATTTGTCTATGAGGATGTTTCAGGTACAGGATGCAGCATTATATAAAAACCTAGGGAAGATAACCAGAGTAATGTGCAGAGAGCTAAAAAGTAGTTGTTGGGCTGAAAATGCTTGGTTAAGGTTTAAGAAAGAAGACGAAAGTTAGATACCGATTGAAGTCAGATAATCCAGGGTTTTGAGGAAACTACTGAAAACTTTATGCAAATAGATGACATGACCATTTTTGTGTCTTAGAAAGATAATTCCATTCAAGGGTTGGCAAATTACCACCTGTTTGCCAAATCTGGCCCACTATCTGCTTTTGTGAATAAAGTTTTATTAAAGCCATGCTCATTTAATTGTGTATAGTCTGTGGCTGCTTTTGCACTGCAATGGCAGAGCTGAGAAGTCATTATGGAGACTTTATGACCCAAAAAGCCAGAAATATTTCCTTGGCCTACTCTAATTCAAGGTTCTTAACTTCTCTTGTGCTGTGGACTCTCTTCAGTCTCATAAAGCCTAAGACCCCTTCTGAGCAAAACAAAATGTATAGCTTTATAAAGAAAACAAATTAATTTGAAATATAATTTTTAATATATATTTTTAAAGATTTATAATATAGTAGCAAGTGCTTTATTAACATATGAAATAACAAGAACCAGAAGTTCTTGTAATTTTTTTTCTTAAACAAGTTCATTAAGCTACAGAAGTACTTAGTGATGAAGCCAGTATTAAGAATTGAAGTCTAGTAAACAAGTAAAGTTTTGTCCAGACTCTAGATATGGTGCTGTCCAGTAAAACTTTCTATGAAGGTCCTGGTTCTTCACCATCCAGTACATTATCCACTAGCTACACATGGCTGTAAAGTTCTTGGAATGTGGCTAGTGTGACTAAGGAACTGGATTTTTAGTTTGCTTAAATAGTCACATGTGGCTGGTGGTTACTGTATTTAACATGCTGCTATAGAAAATGGCAGATTAGACAGGGTAAGGCAGTACTTGTAAAGTGTTGGTAGCACTGGGAGCCTAAGGAGAGAAGGCAGAAGTTGGAAATGTATTGGATAATTTTTGATTATTGTAGTCCTAAGGTCATACCTGTATAGATAGAGTGCCTGATGAACTATGGAATGAGGTTCGTGACATTGTACAGGAGACAGGGATCAAGACCATCCCCGTGGAAAAGAAATGCAAAAAAGCAAAATGACTGTCTGGGGAGGCCTTACAAATAGCCGTGAAAAGAAGAGAAGCTAAAAGCAAAGGAGAAAAGGAAAGATATAAGCATCTGAATGCAGAGTTCCAAAGAATAGCAAGAAGAGATAAGAAAGCCTTCCTCAGCGATCAATGCAAAGAAATAGAGGAAAACAACAGAATGGGAAAGACTAGAGATCTCTTCAAGAAAATTAGAGATACCAAGGGAACATTTCATGCAAAGATGGGCTCGATAAAGGACAGAAATGGTATGGACCTAACAGAAGCAGAAGATATTAAGAAGAGACGGCAAGAATACACAGAAGAACTGTACAAAACAGATCTTCACGATCCAGATAATCACGATGGTGTGATCACTGACCTAGAGCCAGACATCCTGGAATGTGAAGTCAAGTGGGCCTTAGAAAGCATCACTATGAACAAAGCTAGTGGAGGTGATGGAATTCCAGTTGAGCTATTTCACATCCTGAAAGATGATGCCGTGAAAGTGCTGCCCTCAATATGCCAGCAAATTTGGAAAATGTAGCAGTGGCCACAGGACTGGAAAAGGTCAGTTTTCATTCCAATCCCAAAGAAAGGCAATGCCAAAGAATGCTCAAACTACCGCACAATTGTACTCATCTCACATGCTAGTAAAGTAATGCTCAAAATTCTCCAAGCCAGGCTTCAGCAATATGTGAACCGTGAACTTCCAGATGTTCAAGCTGGTTTTAGAAAAGGCAGAGGAACCAGAGATCAAATTGCCAACATCCGCTGGATCATGGAAAAAGCAAGAGAGTTCCAGAAAAACATCTATTTCTGCTTTATTGACTATGCCAAAGCCTTTAACTATGTGGATCACAATAAAATTGGAAAATTCTGAAAGAGATGGGAATACCAGACCACCTGATCTGCCTCTTGAGAAATTTGTATGCAGGTCAGGAAGCAACAGTTAGAACTGGACATGGAACAACAGACTGGTTCCAAATAGGAAAAGGAGTACGTCAAGGGCTGTATATTGTCACCCTGCTTATTTAACTTATATGCAGAGTACATCATGAGAAATGCTGGACTGGAAGAAGCACAAGCTGGAATCAAGATTGCCAGGAGAAATATCAATAACCTCAGATATGCAGATGACATTACCCTTATGGCAGAAAGTGAAGAGGAACTCTAAAGCCTCCTGATGAAAGTGAAAGAAGAGAGTGAAAAAGTTGGCTTAAAGCTCAACATTCAGAAAACGAAGATCATGGCATCTCGTCCCATCACTTCATGGGAAATAGATGGGGAAACAGTGGAAACAGACTTTATTTTTTTGGGCTCCAAAATCACTGCAGATGGTGACTGCAGCCATGAAATTAAAAGACTCGTAGTCCTTGGAAGGAAAGTTATGACCAACCTAGATAGCATATTCAAAAGCAGAGACATTACTTTGCCAACAAAGGTCCATCTAGTCAAGGCTATGGTTTTTCCAGTGGTCCTGTATGGATGTGAGAGTTGGACTGTGAAGAAGGCTGAGCGCCGAAGAATTGATGCTTTTGAACTGTGGTGTTGGAGAAGACTCTTGAGAGTCCCTTGGACTGCAAGGAGATCCAACCAGTCCATTCTGAAGGAGATCAGCCCTGGGATTTCTTTGGAGGGAATGATGCTAAAGCTAAAACTCCAGTCCTTTGGCCACCTCATGCGAAGAGTTGACTCATTGGAAAAGACTCTGATGCTGGGAGGGATTGGGGGCAGGAGGAGAAGGGGATGACAGAGGATGAGATGGCTGGATGGCATCACTGACTCGATGGACGTGAGTCTCAGTGAACTCTGGGAGTTGGTGATGGACAGGGAGGCCTGGCCTGCTGTGATTCATGGAGTCGCAAAGAGTCAGACACGACTGAGCGACTGAACTGAACTGAACTGAGTCCTAGGGTGTTATTGCAAGATGAAAACTTGCCTTGTAAGGAACATTTTATTTTTTCTTTCATTCTGGAGAGGAAAGAAGAAGAAATGAGATAAGTTTAAGGAAGTATATATAAGATACAGTGTGTTTATTTTTGTTGTTGTTGTTGTTCAGATGATACATCTGTTAGAATGATCCAGTACTGGAATGTCTGCTTTGAGATATTCATTGTTGCAGAGACTGCTTACCAATGGGGCATAGTATTAATCTCTATTTTTTTAAATTGAAGTATAGTTGACTTACGGTATTAGTTTCAGGTGTACAGCAAACTGAGTTATATATATATTTTTCAGATTATTTTTGCATTATAGGTTATTTTAAGATATTGCATATAGTTCCCTGTGCTGTACAGTAAGTTTTTATTGCTTATCTATTTTATATATAGTAGTTTGTTCAATCTCATACTCCTAATTTATTTCTCCCTGACACCCTTCCCCTTCTGATGAACCTAAGTTTTTTTCCTACATCTGTGAGTCTTTTTTTTTGTTTTGTTCTTGCCTCCTTTGTCAAGATTAATTGACAGTAGGTGTGTGGTTTTATTTCTGGGCTCTACTGTAGCTCTGTAGTATTATCTGAAGTCTGGGAGAGTTGTGCTTCCAGCTTTCTTCTTTATCCTCAGGATTGCTTTGGCAGTTCTTTTGTGGTTCCTTATAAATTTTAGGATTATTTGTTCTAGTTCTATGAAAAACAGTCATTGGTAATTTGATAGAGATTGCATCAAATTTGAAGATTGCCCTGGATAATATCACCATTTTAATAATATTAATTCTTCCAATTCAAGAGCATGAGATATCTTTCCCTTTCTTTGAATCATCTTTCCTTTGTCAATGTTTTCTAGTTCTTAGCATTTAGGTCTTTTGCCTCCTTAGTTAGGTTTTTTCCTAGGATTTTTTTAATATGATTTTAAATGGGTTTGTTTACTTTCTCCCTCTGATATTTCATTGTTAGAGTAAAAAAAATACAACAGATTTATGTGTATTAATCTTGTAGCCTGACTATCTTACTGAATTTATTTATTCTGATGGTTTTTATGTAGAATGTGTGGGGTTTTCCATATAGAGTATCATGTCATCTATGCAAAATGATAACTTCATCTCTTCAATTCCAATTTGGATATGTTTCATTTCTTTTTCTTGTCTGATTACTGTGACTAGGACTGCCAAAACTATGTTGAGTAGAAATGGTGAGCTATTTGTCTTTCTCTGCGTAACTTACTCCACTTAGTATGATAATCTCCAGATCCATCCATACTGCTTGCTATAAATGGCATTATTTCTTTGTTTTAATAAATCTCACAAATATCATATGATATTGCTTATATGCAGAACTAAAAAGTGATTCAAATGAGCTACTTACAAAACAGAAACAGACTCTCAAACTCAGAGAATGAGCTTGTGGATTCAGGGGGGAAGGGTGAGGGGGGTAGGTATAGATTGAAAGTTTGGGACTGATGTATATACACTGCTGTATTTAAAATAGATAATCGAGAACCTACTGAATAGCACAGGGAACTCTGCTCGATACTCTGTAATAACCTAAATGGGAAAATAATTTGAAAAAGAATAGCTACATATATATGTATAACTGAATCACCTCACTGTATATCTGAAACTAACAACATTGTTAATGAACTGTACTCCTATGTGAAAGTGTTAGTAGCTCTGTCATATCCAACTCTTTGTGACTCCATGAACTGTAGCCCACCAGGCTCATCTGTCCATGGGATTCTCCAGGCAAGAACACTGGAGTGCATTGCCATTCCCTTCTCCAGGGGGTCTTCCTGACCCAGGGATGGAACCCAGGTCTCCCGCCTTGCAGGCAGATTCTACACCATCTGAGCCACCAGGGAAGCCCATACTCCTATATAAAATAATAAATAAATACATAAGAAGCACAATTCTTAGGTTTCATTCCTTGAAGAAAAACCAAGTATACATAGCACTGTTGTATAAATTATTACATTTCTTCAAATATGAACAGGATTAAATCTTATGATTATTTTATGAGATGTTTTTCTCCTTTGGGGCTTCCCAGGTGGCGCTAGTGGTAAAGACTTCACCTACCAGTGCCGGAGATGTAAGATACACAGGTTCGATTCCTGGGTTGGGGAGATCCCCTGGAGAAGGAAATGGCACTCCACTGTAGTTTTCTTGCTGGGAGACTCTCATGGACAGAGGAGCCTGCCAAGTTATAGTCCATAGGTCACAAGGACTCAGACATGACTAAGCATTTGAGCAAGAACTATAGAACATATAGTCGTAGTCACCACCTTCAGCAGTGGTTTTACGTTGCTTACTAGAGGTAAGATGATAGAATGTAAAAGCTTGGTCTTTGGAGTCAGGCAAGTACACAGAGCACTGTTGTGTAGAATTATTACATTTCTTTAAATATAAGCAGGATTAAATCTTTTGTGATTATTTTATGAGATGGTAATATGTTTTTCTTCTTTGACCCAAGTTCTTCACAATGTATTAGAATAAATTCCGGATGTGTACTGACTAAGAAAAAAAAAGATGATAAGAATGGACATCCTTTTCTTATTCAGAACTTAGTGAAAAGACATTCTTTTCATCGTTGAGTATATTGTAGACTATGGGTTTGTCATAAATAGATTTTATTATATTGAGATACATTCCCTCCATACACACTTTGGTGAGAGTTTTTTATCATGAAAGGATACTGAAGTTTGTTGAATGCTTTTTTTGCATCTTTTGAGATAATCATGTGATTTTTTACTTTCCTTTTGCCAGTGTTGTGTATGACACTAATTTATTTGCAGATATTGAACTATCCTTGTCACTCTAGGATGAATCTAACCTGATCGTGGTGTATAATCTTTTTTATGTATTGTTGGGTTTGATTTGCTAATATTTTGCTGAGGACTTTTGTATCTATATTTATCAAAGATGTTGCACTGTAATTTTCTTTTTTTTTGGTTGTGTCTTTGTCTGGTTTTGGTATCAGGGTGATGGTGGCCTTCATAGAATGAATTTGGGAGTGTTCCCTTCTCTTCAGTCTTTAAGAAGAGTTTGAGAAGGATAAGTTTAAGTTCCTCATTGTATGTTTGGTACAATTTCCTAATAAAGCTGTCAGGTCCTGGGTTTTTGTTTATATGGAGTTTTTTTTTTTCTTTTAATTACTGATTGTGTTTCACTTCTAGTGATTGGTCTGTTCAGAATATCTATATCTTTTTTATTCAGTTTTGGCAGGCTGTAATGTTTTAGAAACTTGTTCATTCCTTCTTGGTTGTTGAATTTGTTGGCATATTGTTCCTAGTATTCTGTTATGATCTTTTGTATTTCTGCCGTATCAGTGTTATTTCTCCTCTTTCATTTCTTATTTTGTTGATTTGGTTCCTCTCTGTTCTTGGTGAACCTGGCTAGAGGTTTGTCAATTTTGTTTATCTTTTCAAAAAGGCCACCTCTTGGTTTTTATTGATCTTTTTATTGTTCTTTTGATTTCTGTTTTATCTATATCCTCTCTAATCTTTCTTATTTCCTTTTTTCTGCTGATTTTGTTGTTTAGTCTCTAAGTCATGTCCGACTCTTTGTGACTCTGTGGACTGTAGCCCACCAGGCTCCTGTCTATCCGTGGGATTCTCCAGGCAAGAACACTGGAGTGGGTTGCCATTTCCTTCTCCATCTGCTGACTTTGGGTTTTGTTTTTTCTTTTTCTAATTTTTTTAGGTGTTAGGTTAGGTTGTTTATTTGAGATTTTTCTTGTTTCTTGAGGGAAGATGACATCACTATGAACGCCCTGCCCCCACTCCCCCAGAACTACTTTTTCTGTATCCCATCAATTTCATGTGGTTGTGTTTTCATTGTCATTTGTTTCGAGGTATTTCTGACTTTTAGTTCATTGTTGACCCATGGGATTTTTAGTAGCATGTAGTTTAGTCTGCATGTGTTTGATCATTTCCCATTTTTTCTTTCTCTGGTTGATTTCTACTTTTTTTCCCTAGAGATTTTTTTGATGTGAATTCTTTTCTTTTAGTTCACCTGTCACCTTACTGGATTGTCCACTGATGTCAGTGGGGTATTAAAGTCTCTTACTGTTATGTGTTCCTGTCAGTTTGTAACTTTACATCTGTCATTAGGTTGGCAGAAAAGTAACTGGTTTTTACACTGTTGAACTTGGCCATTTGATATTGGAATACATTCTGAAATAAATGTGGTTATGTTACACACCATTTTATTGCACATTTCTTGCTTTGTGTTTTTTTTGCTAATGATTTACTGCTTGCTGTTTATTTTATATTTATTTTAGACTATAGAAATGATGCTTATAGACAAAAAGCAAATTTGAGTGATTTTTTTAAACAAGTTCAAAATGGGTCATAAAGCAACTTGTGAAATCAGTAGTGCATTTGGCTGAGGAACTGCTAACAAACATACAGTGCAGTGGTGGTTCAAGAAGTTTTGCGAAGGAGACAAGAGCCTTTAAGATCAGGAGTGTAGTCCCCAGCCATTAGAAGTTGACAACGACCAATTGACAGCAATCATCGAAGCTGATCCTTGTAACAGCTACACAGGAAGTTGCAGAAGAACTCAGTGTCGACCATTCTATAGTCGTTTGGCATTTGAAGCAAATTGGAAAGGTGAAAAAGCTCGATAAGTGGGTGCCTCGTTTTGAAGTGTCATTTTCTCTTATTCTGCATAACAACAGCAAACCATTTCTCAGACTGTGATGTGCAACATAAAGTGGATTTTATAAAAAAAAAAAAAACTGGTAGTGACCAGCTCAGTGGGTTGGACTGAGAAGAAGCTCCAGAGCACTTCCCAAAGTCAAACTTGCATCAAAAAAAGGTCATGGTCATTGTTTGGTGGTCTGCTCTCCGTTTGACCACTCTGGCTTTCTGAGTCCCAGCGAAACCATTACATCTGAGAAGTATGCTCAGCAAATTGTAAGCTGAACTAAAAAGCTGCAGTGCCTGCAGCTGACATTGGTCAACAGAATGGGCCCAGTTCTTCTCCATGAAAACTCCTGACTACAATGCATAATCGATACTTCAAAAGTTGAACAAATTGGGCTACAAAATTTTGCCTCATCTGCCATATTGATCTGACCTCTCACCAACTGACTACCACTTCTTCAAGCATCTCAACAACTTTTTGCAGGAAAAATGCTTCCACACCCAGCAGGAGGCAGAAAATGCTTTCCCAGAGCTTACTGAATCCCAAAGCATGGATTTCTATACTACAGGAATAAATAAACGTATTTCTGATTGGCAAAAATGTGTTGACTGAGACAGGTGCCTATTTTGTTTAATAAAGATATGTTTGAGCCTAGTTATAATGATTTAAAATTCATGATCCAAAACTGCTCAGTTAACTTTTGTACCAACCTAATAGTATTTGCTTTATATGTTTAGGTGATCCTAGATAGGGTGTATATATGTTAATGAGTGTAAATCCTCTTCTAGTATTGATTTCTTTATAATTACACAGTGCCCTTTGTCTTTCTTTATAGCCTTTATTTTAAAGTCTGTTTTGTCTGATATGAGTATTGCTACTACCACTTTCTCATCATTTGCATATCTTTTTCCATCTCCTCATTTTCTATCTGTGTGTGTTCTGCACGCTGAAGTGAGTCTCTGACAGATAGTGTATTTTAGGTTCTTGTTTTTTTATGCAGCCTGCCACTCTTTATTTGGAGCATTTAGTCCATTGACTTTGAAAGTAAAATTACTGGTAGTATGTATTTGTTGCCATCTTAAACCTTGTTTTCCAGTTGTTTTTGTACTTGTTTTCTGTTTCTTCTTTTTGTTTTTCCTTTTGTGGTGTGATGTTTTCTTTTGTATTTTGCTTGAGTTCCTTCCTTTTTTAGTTTTTATGAATCTATTCTGTGTTTTTAATTTGTGATTACTGTGGGGTTCAAATATTGATATGTTGACCCATAACTATATCAACTTGCTTTAAAGTGATAGGCATACAAGTCAAATATGTTGTAAAAAATTTACATTTTTATAGTTCCTTCCCCCACATTTAAAATTTTGATCTCATATTTTACATCTTCATGCTTATTCTTTTGCTGTTCATTGTAGTTATAATTGCTTTTACAAGAATATTTTTTAATCTATGAAGTACATAGATTATTTAAGTGATCTTCAATCCTCTTATGGAGAAGGCAATGGCAACCCACTCTTGCCTGGACAATCCATGGATGGAGGAGCCTGGTAGGCTGCAGTCCACGGGGTTGCTGAGAGTTGGCCGCGACTGAGCGACTTTACTTTCACTTTTCACTTTCACGATTGGAGAAGGAAATGGCAATCCACTCCAGTGTTCTTGCCTGGCGAATCCCAGGGACTGGGGAGCCTGGTGGGCTGCCGTCTCTGGGGTCGCACAGAGTCGGATACGACTGAAGCGACCTAGCAGCAGCAGCAATCCTCTTATGTATTTGGCATCCCATTGTGATTTTCCCTTTCCTATAGATTCTTGTTTCTCTCTTATTTAGAGACATTTCAATATTTCTTTTAGGGTAGGTTTAGTAATACTGAATTCTTATAGTTTTTACTTGTCTGAGAAATTCTTTATCTTCTATTCTAAATGATAATCTTGCCAGATAGGGTATTCAGGAGCTTCTCTGGTGGCTCAGATGATACAGAAGCCACCCCTTCCATGTGTACATTAACAATGGGCTATGTGATTCAGCCAGGACTACAGCCCAGACCCTCAAGACTGTCTCCACAGAAGTAACTGGTGTTCTCTCCCATGTTCTATTTGCACTTAGCGTATTTGTATTTGTGGCCCTACTTGGTGCGTGCTTCTGATTGGGAAGTAAGGTGAGGCTTGGGAAGAACAGTGGGGGAGCAGCCATCAGCAACTAGTTCCTTTTCACCCTTACTGTTAGCAAGTCAGCATGCCTGCACTCAAATAAAGTCTAGGCTTCTCCAGCCCCTCTCTCTGTCCCAACAGATTTCTCAGCTGGCAGGGGTACTCCCCAGACAAGAGTCTGACAGTGTGGACCTTCTCTCTTATATGTCTCTCCCAAGAACATGGGTCTTGTCATAATGCCCCCTTTTCTTCCTCTCCTACCCAGTTACAGGGAGATCTTTCTTGCAGCTTTGGTTGTGTAGATTTTCTAGTTTCCAGTTGGTTTTCTGTGAGAATTGTTCCACTTGTAGATGTGTATTTGATGTGTTTGTGGGGAGAGATGAGCTCCTACTCTGCCATCTTGATCACCCTCCTAACCACTACTTTTTAGGTCAGATGATATATATGAAAATTATTTATGAGTTATAAATCTGTAAAAATATGTTTTTATTATTATAAAGCAATATACTAACATTATTAATTCATCTTATGTCTGAACAGCATCTGCTATGTGGGAACCCTTGAGCTAGGTGTTAGTTATAGACAGGACAGGATGGAAGAGTCTTCCTTGAGCTTTTATTTCTTTATTGTAGCTTGAGAGAGGATTAGCTTTATGTAACACTAGTTTTCTGACTATTTAGTCCACTGCTTGTGATTTATTGATTAAACCCCATCAAGTCACCGGTAGGTGAAAGTGTTAGTCACTCAGTCGTGTTTACCTCTTTGCAATTCCATGGACTGTAACCTGCCAGGCTTCTCTGTCCATGGGGTTCTCCAGGCAAGAATACTGGAGTGGGTTGCCATTTTCTTCTCCAAGGGAATCTTCCTAACCCAGGGATCAAACCCTGGTCTCCTGCATTGCATGCAGATTCTTTACCATCGGAGCCACCGGGGGAGAGACTGATAGGTGAATCACTTCCAGTTCAAGTGTTTTTGTTTCTGTATTCATGCACTTGAACCTAAGTGTATCATCATAACCCTGGTTCAGTTCAGTTCAGTCACTCAGTCATGTCTGACTCTTTGAGACCACATGAACCGCAGCACGCCGGGCCTCCCTGTTCATCACCAACTCCCAGAGTTTACCCAAACTCATGTCCATTGAGTCAGTGATGCCATTCAACTATCTCATCCTCTGTCGTCCCCTTTTCCTCCTGCCTTCAATCTATCCCAACATCAGAGTCTTTTCAAATGAGTCAGCTCTTCGCATAAGATGGCCAAAATATTGGAGTTTCAGCTTCAACATCAGTTCTTCCAATGAACACCCAGGACTGATTTCCTTTAGGATGGACTGGTTGGATCTCCTTGCAGTCCAAGGAACTCTCAAGAGTCTTCTCCAATACCACAATTCAAAAACATCGGTTCTTTTGCGCTCAGCTTTCTTTATAGTCCAACTCTCACATCCATACATGACCACTGGAAAAACCATAGCCTTGACTGGGTGGACCTTTGTTGACAAAGTAATGTCTCTGCTTTTTATATGCTGTCTAGGTAACTCCTTTCCTTCCAAGGAGTAAGCATCTTTTAATTTCATGGCTGCAGTCACCATCTGCAGTGATTTTGGAGCCCCCCAAAATAAAGTCAGCCACTGTTTCCACTGTTTCCCAATCTATTTGCCATGAAATGATGGGACTGGATGCCATGATCTTAGTTTTCTTAATGTTGAGCTTTAAGCCAACTTTTTCACTCTCCTCTTTCACTTTCATCAAGAGGCTCTTTAGTTCCTCTTCACTTTCTGCCATAAGGGTGGTGTCATTTGCATATCTGAGGTTATTGATATTTTTCCCGGCAGTCTTGATTCCAGCTTGTGCTTCCTCCAGCCCAGCGTTTCTCATGATATACTCTGCATATAAGTTAAATGAGCAGGGTGACAATATACAGCCTTGACATACTCCTTTTCCTATTTGGAACCAGTCTGTTGTTCCATGTCCAGTTCTAACTGTTGCTTCCTGACCTGCATATAGGTTTCTCAAGAGGCAGGTCAGGTGGTCTGGTATTCCCATCTGTTTCAAAATTTTCCACAGTTTATTGTGATCCACACAGTCAAAGGCTTTGGCATAGTCAATAAAACAGAAATAGATATTTTTCTGAGACTCTGTTGCTTTTTCAGTGATCCAGCAAATGTGGGCAATTTGGTCTCTGGTTCCTCTGCCTTTTCTAAAACCAGCTTGAACATCTGGAAGTTCACAGTTCACGTATTGCTGAAGCCTGGTAGCACATTAAAATTCCCTGGGAACTCTAAAGATTGGGGCAGTTTGAAGGCAGGAGGAGAAGGGGATGACAGAGGATGAGATGATTGGATGGCATCACTGACTTGATGAACATGAGTTTGAGCAAGCTCCAGGAGTTGCTGATGGACAGGGAAGCCTGACGTGCTGCAGTTCATGTTGCAAAGAGTCTGGTCACAAAGAGTCGGACACAACTGAGTGACTGAACTGAGGGAGCTGTAAAACATACTGTTGCTCAACTTTGCCTCAGATCAACTGAATTTAGATCCCATATTTTTGATGGGAGCCTAGTTATCAGATTATCAACCTTTCCAGGTGGTTCTAATGTGTAGCCAACGTCAGGAAATGCTAACATTATCCTGAGTGTTTTGAGAAGTTGAAGAGACACCTGCATCATTTTCCTGGTACTATTTTACAAAAAATTCTAGTCAAGTAAGTCACTTGATTTGCTTCTCCTTGTTTTTAATGAGCATGTTGGTTTCTAGTGTTCACCACTGACTGCTTCATAATTAAACAACCACTTCATGATCTTCTTAGTTCTGGTGTCAAGTATATTCTGTAATTTCTAAGAACTGTTTCTCTGTTTTAAAAATTAGAGTGTTTTTCATCATGACCAAGTGGGTTTTATTCCAGGGATGCCAGGATTCTTCAATATTCACAAATCAATCAATGTGTTATACCATATTAACAGATTGAAAGATAAAAACCATATGATTATGTCAATAGATGGAGAAAAAGCCTTTGACAAAATTCAGTATCCATTTATGATGAAAACTCTCCAGAAAGCAGGTATAGAAGGAACATGCCTCAATATAATAAAAGCCATATACAACAAACCCACAGCAAACATTATCCTCAATGGTGAAAAGTTGAAAGTATTTCCTGTAAAATCAGGAACAAGACAATGGTGCCCACTCTCATCACTACTATTTGACATAGTTTTGGAAGGCCTAGTCACAGCAATCAGAAGAAAAAGAAATAAAAGGAATCCAGATTGGAAAAGAAGTGAAACTCTCACTGTTTGCAGATGACATGATCCTCTACATAGAAAACCCTAAAGATGCCACCAGAAAATTACTAGAACTAATCAATGAATATAGTAATGTTGAAGGATATAAAATTAATACACAGAAATCCCTCGCATTCCTATACACCAACAATGAAAAATCAGGAAGAGAAATTGAAGAAACAATCCCATTCACCATTGCATTGAAAAGAATAAAATACTTAGGAATAAATTTACCTACAGAAACAAAACACCTGTATATAGAAAACTATAAAACACTGATGAAAGAAATCAAAGATTACACAGATAGATTGAAAAACATACCATGTTCATGGATTGGAAGAATCAATATAGTGAAAATGAGTATACTACCCAAAGCAATCTATAGATTCAATGCAATCTCATCAAACTACCAATGGTATTTTTCACAGAACTAGAACAAATAATCTCACAATGTATGGAAACACAAAAAACCTTGAATAGCCAAAGCAATCTTGAGAAGGAAGAATGAAACTGGAGCAATCAACCTCCCTGACTTCAGACTATACCACAAAGCTACAGTCATCAAGAGAGTATGGACTGGCACAAAGAAAAAAATATAGATCAGTGGAACAAAATAGAAAGCCCAGATATAAATCCACGCACTTATGGACACCTTGTCTTTGATGAAGGAGGCAAAAATATACAATGGAGAAAAGATAGTCTCTTCAATACGTGGTGCTGGGAAAACTGGTCAACCACTTGTAGAAGAATGAAACTAGAATACTTTCTAACACCATACACAAAAATAAACTCAAAATGGATTAAAGATCTAAATTTAAGACCAGAAACTATAAAACTCGTAGAGGAAAACATAGACAAAACACTCTGACATAAATCACAGCAAGATCCTCTATGACCCACCTCCCAGAGTAATGGAAATAAAAACAAAAATAAATGGGACTAATTAAACTTAAAAGCTTTTGCACAATGAAGGAAACTATAAGCAAGTTGAAAAGATAGCCTTCAGAATGGGAGAAAATAATAGCAAATGAAACAACTGACAAAGAATTCATCTCCAAAATACATAAGCAGCTCATGCAGCTCAATACCAGAAAAACAAGCAACCCAATCAAAAAAGTGAGCAAAAGAACTAAACAGACTTTTCACCAAAGAAGACATCAGTTCAGTTCAATCACTCAGTCATGTCCAATGCTTTGCGACCCCATGGACCGTAGCACGCCAAGCTTCCCTGTCCATCACCAACTCCTGGAGCTTGCTCAGATTCATGTCCAGTGAGTTGGTGATGCCATCCAACCATCTCATCCTCTGTCATCCCCTTCTTCTCCTGCCTTCAATCTTTCCCAGCCTCGGGGTCTTTTTCCATTAGTCACTTCTTTGCATCACATGCCCAAAGTATTGGAGCTTCAGCATCAGTCCTTCCAATGTATATTCAGCACTGATTTCCTTTAGGATTGACTCATTTGATCTCCTTGTAGTTCAAGGACTCTACAGATGGCAGGTAAACATATGAAAAGATGTTCAACATCACTCATTATTAGAGAAATGCAAATCAAAACCACAATGAGGTGTCATCTCATGCCTTTCAGAATGGCTGTCATCAAAAAGTTTACAAACAATAAATGCTGGAGAGGGTGTGGAGAAAAGGGAACTCTCTTACACTGTTGGTGGGAATGCAAACTCATATAGCCACTATGGAGAACAGTGTGAAGATTCCTTAAAAACCTGGGAATAGAACTGCCATACAACCTAGCAGTCCCATTGCTGGGCATACACACCAAGGAAACCAGAATTTAAAGAGACACATTGTACCCCAATGTTCATTGCAGCACTATTACTGCGATGAACTAGGACATTAACTAGCACAATAACTAGGACATGGAAGCAACCTAGATGTCGATTGGCAAATGAATGGATAAGTAAGTTGTGGTACAATGGAATATTTCTCAGCTATAAAAAGGAACACATTTGAGTCAATTCTAATGAGGTGGATGAAACCGGAGCCTGTTATACAAAATGAAGTAAGTCAGAAGGAGAAACACAAATACTGTATATCAGCACATATGTATGGAATTTGGGATGACAGTTAATGACAATCCTATATTCAAGGCAGCAAAAAAGACACAGATATAAAGAAGAGACTTTTAGACTAAGTGGGAGAAGGCGAGGGTGGGATGATTTGAGAGAATGATATTGAAACATGTATATTATCCTATGTAAAACAGATGACCACTGCAAGTTCAATGCATGAAACAGAGTACCCAAAGCCAGTACTCTGGGAGAACCCAGAGGGATAAGGCAAGGGGCTTCTGGATGGGGGGGACACATGTATACCCATGGCTGATTCATGTTGATGTATGGCGAAAACCATCACAGTGTTGTAAAGCAGTTATCCTCCAATTAAAATAATTTATTAAAAAATAGAATATTTCTATATCTCCAGTTATACGATCCTTTTATTTCTCAAAGAATTTGGACTAATTTGTGAGAAAAGTTAGAAAATTTTACTCAGTGACTTGGTATTCCTGTTAATATTTTGAAGTATTAGAAATGATTATTTCCCTTTCCATTTTGTTTACCTTAGGAAACCATTTGTTTCCTGAGTGTAGAGATAACTTAGCTCATGCATGAAGAAACTTGTTTTGAGTTGAAAGAGTCGATATCAATAAAGTTTGTAATGAATAAAATAAAAAGTAAAATAAGGTTTTATTAAAAGATGTCCTTTAAATATTTTAATCCTGGTAAATAACCTGATTATTTTTTTTATACTTTTTCACTTATATTTGTTTATGTGAGGATTACCGCAGGCCCTTGAGCCTGATCTGAGTGTGTACTGGGTTTCAGTCTCTCACTCCCTGTGTGCCTGGATGCCCAGTGTCTAGGGGCAGGTCACAGTAGGCTGTCCCTTGTACTTTATGTCAGACGGCTCTCCCACCCGTCATTCTGCTCTCCACACTCCACGAGTAACTCCATGCTCAGTCCTCTCCACATCCCTACCTGGGTAATCTCAGAATTTCTGGAAAGGAGAAGTAGCTAGCCCTCAACAAAAAGTCAGCAACAACATGTGATGAATAAGAAACATAAAAGATTAATTGGAGTTGTTTCAGTTTATTTTCTGATGCTTCGAGATTTGCTTCATTTCTTTATGTTATATTTAACCTCTGCCGAAATATCTTCCATTATTGATGCAGATTTTGAATCTTTTAGTTATATCAAAATAATGAAAAAATTGGAAAAATGGTGCTTTTTTCCTTTAATTATGAGGAATATTTCTTTCTTTTGGTATTTTGTTTTCAATGTCCTCCTCTTTGTTCCTTTCAGTAAATATCCCTGATGCAGCTGTTATGCAAGCAACCTACAGAAAATGCAAATTGGCCAGGGCCCAAGAAGACTATATTTCTTTGGATGTAAAACATACCTTCACCAACTCTGGTATGAAGAAAAACAGTGAAGATTCTGAAAGTGAGCCTGATGATTTTAAAGATATAATGCCATTTACCCCAAAGCCTCAAACACTTAGACAAAGAATGGCTGAAGAAACAAGTACGTATTTAATTTATTTATAGTATTTGAATATTAAGGCATTTTTAAGTAGAATATATTATGGTAAGTATATCCATAAAAACATAATGTAGCTTCTCCTATTCTAAAATGTTTTATACCAATATCACTGACATCATGGCTTCTAAAATATTTTACATGTCTGTATCAAAATATTATCAAAGGGTGCAATAATGCTTACTGTTATCTGATCTCCACTTGATCATTCTTGACAGATTAAAAAATTTGTAGAGTTTTTGATAAAATATTTTTGATATTGAAGATTTCCATTGTCACCTTTATAAGATTTTTTAACATGGAAGCATCTATAGGGATTTTAGGTGTCATATATTAAAATCTTCCCTGCTCTAGTAAAAAGTTTTCCTCAACCAACAATCATTAGGTCTCAAAGAATATTTTCACATTTTTCATTTATTAAGAGGAATATTTTACCAGATTTTTGTCACTTCAGATAATACCATTTCTGAATGGTATTTTGGTTCCTATTAACCCAGAAATTATTTTTGATACATATTTAGATTCTCAGGCATAACTGAGAATCTCTGATGTTGGAGAAGACTCTTGAGAATCCCTTGGACTGCAAGGAGATACAACCAGTCCATTCTAAAGGAGGTCAGTCCTAGGTGTTCTTTGGAAGGAATGATGCTAAAGCTGAAACTCCAGTACTTTGGCCACCTCATGCAAAGAGTTGACTCATTGGAAAAGACTCTGATGCTGGGAGGGATTGAGGGCAGGAGGAGAAGGGGACAACAGAGGATGAGATGGCTGGATGGCATCACCGACTCGATGGATGTGAGTTTGAGTGAATTCCGGGAGTTGGTGATGGACAGGGAGGCCTGGCGTGCTGCAATTCATGGGGTCGCAGAGTCAGACACGACTGAGCAACTGAACTGAACTGAACTGATGAAACCAAGTGTTTCATTTTTTCCCAAGCTTTTTCATAAGTGAGACCACCGTGTTTTCAGTGAGACAGTGTGATGATAAGTGCAGATTTTGAAGTCAAATTACTCGAATCAAGGCCTGGTTTCAACACAGTCCTTTGATATAGGACTATGTTATATAACCTCCTGCTATCTAAATTTCTTTGTTTATAGAGAGAGGATACTGATAGTGCCTTCCTCCCAGAATTAGGTATTGGGAAGAAGAATTTAACACATAAAAAGTACTGCTAAGCCACTTATAAGCTCCTGAATTGCTGATTGCTGCTCCTATTAGAATGGCTCAGACAGTAAGGAATCTGCCTACAATCCAATCCAGGGTTTGATCCCTGGGTTGGAAGATCCCCTGGAAAAGGGAACCCACTCCAGTATTCTTGCTTGGAGAATTCCATGGACAGAGGAGCCTGGCAGGTTACAGTCCATGGTGTTGCAAAGAGTTGACACAACTGCAACTTTTCACTTTACTTTAATTAGAATGGAAAAATATGGAATATTTATACTTCAACTTTTTTTTTCTAGCAACTAGAAATGAAGAAACAAGTGATGATAGTCAAGATGAAAAAACTCAAGATATTTGGGAGCAGCAGCAGATGAGGAAAGCTGTTAAAATCACAAAGGTAGTAATTTTTTATACCATATGTATTAGTTTCGTTCCATATGTATTTGTGGTAACAAATTACCACAAACTTGATGGCTTAAAACAACGTTTATTCTCTCTCAGTTGTTGAGGCTAGAAGGCTCAGTTCAAGGTATTGGTAGGACTGTGCTCCTTTTGAAGCCCCTGGGGAAGAATTCTTTTTTCCCCCTTTTTCTTTTTTTTTCTTTTTTAAATTGAAGTAGAATTGACATACAGTATTTTGTTAGTTTCAGGTGTACAAAACAGTGATTGACTTTTAAATACATGATGAATAAATCACCATGATAAGTCTAGTAGCCATCTTTCACCATGCAAAATTATTACAGCGTAATTGACTATGTTCCTTAAGCTGTATATTACATCAGGGATCCCCAGCCTCTGGGCCATGAACTAATACTAATACCTTCTATCAGATCAGTGGCAGCATTAAATTAGGAATAAAGTGCACAACAAATGTAATATGCTTGAATCATCCTGAAACTATCCCCCACACTCCTGATCTGTGGAAAAATTGTTTTCCACAACATCTATGGTGCCAAAAAGATTGGGGAACACTGTGTTACATCCCTGTGACTTATTTATTTTATAACTGGAAGTTTGAACCTCTTAATCCACTTCACTTATTTCCCCCTCCCCTTGGGCAACCACCAGGGTGTTCTTTGTATCTATCAGTTGTCTGTTTTGTTTTGTTTATTACATTCCACATATAAGTGAGATCCAAGAGATTGTCTTTGTCTTGTTACACTTAGCATAATACCTTGTATGTCCATCCATGTTGTGACAAATGGCATGATGTCATTCTTTTCTATGGCTGAATAATATTCCATTGTGTGTACACACCCACACCCACACACACACACACACACATGTATATATGAGACTTATCCAGTGGCTCATTGGGTAAAGAATCTACCTGCAGTGCAGGAGACACAGTAGATGTGGGTTTGATCCATGGGTCAGGAAGATCCCCTGGAGAAGGAAATGGCAACCCACTCCAGTATTTCCTGCATGAGAAGAAATCCCATGGACAGAATAGGCTGGTGGGCTAGAGTCCAGAGGGTCGCAAAGAGTCGGACACAACTGAACCACAAAGTGCGTGCATGTGCGCACACACGCACATACACACACACCACATATTCTTTATCTATTTGCATGTCAGTGGACACTTACGTTGCTTCCTTATCTTGGCAACTGTGAATAATGCTTCAGTGAGCATAGGGTTGCATAGAACTTTTCACATTAATGTTTTTATTTTCTTCAGGTAATTACCTAGAGTGAAATTGCTGGATGATATGGTAGTTCTTTTTTTTCACACGTTGAGGAATCTCCGTGGTGTTTTCCCTGGTTGCTGTACCGATGTACGTCCCATGAACAATGCACAAGGGATCCCTTTTTTCTACACCCTTGCCAACACTTCCTTGTTATGTACGTGGCTATGTCAGGTGTTAGTTGTGGCATGCCCGGACTTTTCTCTAGTCATGGTGTGCAGGCTCCAGAGCACGCAGGCTCATTAGTTGTGGCACACAGGCTTAGTTTCCCTGCAGTGTGTGGGATCTTAGTTCCCCAACCAGGGATCATACCCACTTCCCTTGTATTGGAAGGCAGCCTCTTAATCATTGGACCACCAGGGAAGTCCCATTTGTTGTCTTTTTGATAATAACTGTTTTAATAGGTGTGAAGTGTCTTATTGTGGTATCGATTTGCATTTCCTTGATGAGAAGTGATGTTCAGTATCTTTTCATGTGTCTCTTGGCCATTTTAACTCTTCATTGAAGAAATATCTTTTCCAATCCTCTGTGGATTTTTTGATCAGGTTTTTTTTTTTTATTGAGGTGTATGAGTTCTTAATATAATTTGGATATTAACTATTTTTTAAATATATCATATGCAGATATCTCCTCGCATTCAATAGGGTGCCTTTTTGTTGATGATTTCCTTTACTACCCAAAATGTTTTTAGTTTGTAGTTCCATTTGTTTATCTTTGCTTTTATTGCCCTTGCCCGAGAAGACATAGCCAAAAAAATATTGCCGAGATTGATGTCAAAGAGCATATCATTTATGTTTTCTTCTAGGAGTTTTATGGTTTCAGAAATGATTTTTGTAAGTAGTGTAAGAAGGTGGTCCAATTTCATTCTTTTGCAAAAATGTAGCTGTCCAGTTTTCCTAGCACCATTTTATTGAAGAGGCTGTCTTTTTTCCTGGAGAAGGAAATGGATACCCACTCCAGTATTCTTGCCTGGGAAATCCCATGGAGAGATGAGCCTGGTGGGCTACACTTCATGGAGTCACAAGAGCTGGGAACAACTTAGCGACTAAACCACCACCACTGTCTTTTCCTCACTGTATGTTCTTGCCTTCTTTGTTATAGATTAACTGACCATATGAGCATGTGTTTACTCCTGTGCTATCTGTTCTGTTCCATTGATTTATGTGTCTCTTTTTGTTCCAGTAATATGTTGTTTTGATTACTGTAGTTTGAAATCTGGGAGCTTGATATCTCTAGCTTTGTTCTTCCTCAAGATTTCTTTGGCTATTTCAAGGTCTTCTGTGGTTTCATATAAATGTTAGGATTATTTGTTCTTATTCCATGAAAAATTTCATTGGTATTTTGGTGTGCGTGATCAGTCGCTTTAGTCATGTCTGAATCTTTGCAACCCTATGGACTGTAGCCCACCAGGCTCCTCTGTCCATGGGAGTCTCCAGGCAAGAATACCAGAGTGGGTTGCCATGCCCTGCTCCAGGGATCGAACCCATGTCCTATGTCTCCTGCATTAAAAGTAGATTCTTTACCCACTGGAAAGTCTGGCATTTTGTTAGGGATTGCCTCGAATCTCTCAGTGGAGAATTCGTTCTTGCTTTGTCTAAATTCTATTAGCTCCAGGTATTCCTTGCTTTGTGACCACATAATTTCTGTCTCCACCTCCTTTACATGGCTTTCTCTGTGCCTCTGCTTAATGTGTCTCTTATAAGGATATGTGTCATCAGATTTAGGGCCTGCTTGGATAATCCAAGGTGATCTCATCTTGATATTCTTCACTTAATTACAACCCCAGAGACTCTCATTTCCAAACACAGTTATATTCAGAGGTTCCAGGGGTTAGGACATAGACCTAACTTTGGGAGGCCATCATTCAGCCCACTATACCATGTACATCATGTTCTTTTCCCACTAGATTATAAATGCTTTCCATATATTATAAGCCCCTTGAGGCAACTATATCTTTTTTACTTTTAATTTTACAGTTATAAGTATGTTAGATGCCTAAATGTGACATTCAGACACATAAATAGGGTTAAAACAAAACTAACAACAGAAAGCATTACACTTGGGGTCAAATGTCCTGGATTTGGGTTCTGACTTTACCACTAAAATACACTCTCCATGAAGTCAAGAATTATTAACTATTTTTTTCAGTATTATATCCCATAGTGCCTAATATGGTGAGAGCTCAATAAATATTTGTATACTCTGAGAAAATTATTTCATTTTTCTAAATCTGTTTTCTCAACAACAAAATGGGAATGATAAAGTGGGAATGATAGTGTTACCTATCTGAGCAGGTGGCTATAAGGCTCAAAATTATAATTATTTTAATTAAAAAAATTTTTTAATTATTAAAAACTTTATTTTTAATCTTTTGAGTAGGAGTGCTTTGAAATTTGGTTTGCTCTTTTAAGCAAGAAAATATTTTACAATCTTCATGTTATTAACACTAAAAAGCTAAGTAAAAGTAAGCTTTCAGTTGTAATTTAGAAGTCTCTGAGCCATTCTGTTTTCCAGTTATTTGCAGTCTGAATTATTTTTTTCACTACTACTAATAAGAACAGAAATATTTGCTTGGTTTTTTCTTCCTTTTTTTTCCCTTTCTTTTGATCAGAGATGTTTTTGGTTGTTTTTCTTTCTTTGTAATGTGAAATATACTGTGTTACAACATGTATTACCTAGGAATGCATTCTTTTGCAAGTAACAGAAAACCCAAATAATGGTGGCTTAAAATGAAAAGCTTTACCTACAAACCCACCAGCAGACTTCTATTTGCTATCCTTTCACTCACCTGGAGTTAGATGGCAACTTCTATCATGAAAAAACAAATATTTGGTTTGTTGCTGTTCTTAATTTACTTTATTGAAGTATATCTTATTTATAATATTGTAATTTCTACTGTATAGCAAAGTGACTCAGTATATATGTATATACATATATACATTCTTTTTTCATATTATTTTCCATTATGATTTATCACAGGATATTGAATATAGTTCCCTGGGCTATAGATTAGGACCTTCTTGATTATCTATTCTATACATAAGTTTCATCTGAATCTGATATTTCAAAAGTCCCAATCCGTCCCTTCCCCACCTCCCCTGCCTTGGCAAGCACAAGTATGTTCTTTATATCTGTGAGTCTGTTTCTGTTTCATAGGTAAAACTTCATTTGTGTCAAATTTTAGACCCAGCATTTAAGTGATATCATATGGTATTTGTCTTTCTCTTTCTGACTTCCTTCACTTTGTATGATAATCTCTAGGTCCATTCATGTTGCTGCAAATGACATTATTTCGTTCTTTTTTATGGCTGAGTAGTAGTCTGTTGTATTAATATATATGTACCATTTCATCTTTATCCACTTATCTGTCAGTGGACATTAAGGTTGTTTCCATGTCTTGGCTATTGTAAATAGTGTTGTGGTCAATGTTGGGGTGCGTGTATCTTTTTGAATTATATTTATCTTTGGATATATGCCCAGGAGTAGGATTGCAAGATCATATAGCAGCTTTAGTTTTTGTTTTTTGAGGAACCTCCATATACTACTGACCATAGTAGCTGTACTAATTTACATTCCCAAGAACAGTGTACATTCTCTACACCCTCTCCTGCATTTGTTATGTGTATACTTTTTAATGATGGCTGTTCTGACTGGTGGTCATGTACATGTAGTCATGTACAGATTTGAGAGTTGGACCATAAAGAAGGCTGAGCACCAAAGAATTGATGTTTTCGAATTGTGGTGCTGGAGAAGACTCGTGAGTGTCCCTTGGACTACAAAGAGCTCAAACCAGTCAATCCTAAAGGACATCAATCCTGAATATTCAATAGAAGGACTGATGCTGAATCTCAAGCTCCATTTCTTGGGCTCCCTGATGTGAAGAGCTGACTCATTGGAAAGGACCATGATGTTGGAAAAGATTGAAGGCAAAAGGAGAAGGGGGCGGCAGAGGGTAAGATGGTTAGATACTATCACTGACTCGATGGACATGAATTTGAGCAAGCTCTGGCAGAGGAGGCTGGCATGCTGCAGTCCATGGGGTTACAAAGAGTCTGCTAGTGACTGAAGAACAACATGCTGACTGGTGTGAGGCAGTACCTCATTGTAGTTTTGATTTGTATTCTTACAATGGTTAGCAGTGTTGAGCATTTTTTCATGTGCCTCTTGGCTGTGTGTCTTTTAGAAAAATGTCTATGTAGATCTTCTACCCATCTTTTGATTGGGTTGTTTTTGTTGTTATTGTTACTGAGTTGTATGAGCTGTTTGTAGATTTTGGAATCTCCCTGTCAGTTGGATCATTGGCAAATATTGGGTTGTTCAAAAACTTTGTTCTGGTTTTTTCATGTTTGGCGAACCCAATATTTTCTTCCACACCATAGGCTGTCTTCATTTTGTTTATGGTTTCCTTTGTTGTACAAAAGCTTATAAGCTTGATTGGGTGCTACTTATTTATTTTTGCTTCTATTTCTAATTTGCTTTGACGTAAGAAAATATCTGTACAATTTATGTCAGAGAATGTTTTGCCTATGTTCTCTTCTAAGAGTTTTCTGATATCATGTCTTACATTTAAGTCTCTAAAGCATTTTGAATTTATTTTTTGTGTATGGAGTAAGGGTATGTTCTTACTTTGTTAAATTACATGTGGCTGTCCAACTTTTCCAACACCACTTGCTGAAGAAATTCTTTTCTCCATTGTTGCATTCTTGCCTCCTTTGTCGAAGACCAGTTGGCCATAGTTGTGTGGATTTCTTAGTTATTTTACATTGATCCACATGTCTCTTTTTGTGCCAGTATCACACTGTTTTAATTGCTATAGTTTTATAGGATTGTCTGAAGTTTGGGAGTGTCATGCCTATAGCTTTGCTTGTTTTCCTCAGAATTGCTTTGGCAATTCTGTGGTTTCATATGGATTATTTGTTCTAGTTTTGTGAAAAATGTTATAGGTAATTTGATAGGGATCACATTAAATCTATAGATTGCTTTGAGTAGTATGGACATTTTAGCAATGTTAATTCTTCCAACTCAAGAGTGTGGGATGTCTTCCATTTCTTAAAATCATCTTCAGTTTCCTTTATTAATGTTTTATAGTTCTCAGCATGTAAGTCTTTTACCTCCTTGGTGAGGTTTATTTCTAAGTATTATGTGATTTTAAAAGGGATTATTTTTATTCTTTCTCTTTCTGATAGTTCCTTGTTAGTGTAAAAAAAAAATGCAACAAATTTCTGTGTGTTAATCTTGTATCCTGGCTAGTTCGTGAATTTGTTTAACAGTTATAATAGTTTTTGTGTGGGTTGTAACGGTTTTCTATGTATCATGTTACATTTTCAAATGACAGCTTTTCCTCTTCGCTTCTAATCTGGATGCCCTCTATTTGTTTTTCTTGTCTGATTGCTGTGGCTAGTACTTCCAGTACTGTGTTGAATAGAAGAGGTGAGAGTAGGCATCCTTGTCTTGATTTAGATTTTACTAGGAAGTCTTTCCATTTTTCACTGCTGAGTATTATGTTGGCTGTAGGTTTGTAGCTTTTATTACACTGTAGTATGTTCCCTCCGTACCCAGTTTCTTAAGAGTTTGTATCATGAATGTTGAATTTTGTTAAATGCTTTTCCTACATCTGAGAAGATCATGTAGTTTTGTCTTTTCTGTGTCAAATGTGGTTCAGTTCAGTTCAGTCACTCAGCCGTGTCCGACTCTTTGCGACCCCATGAATTGCAGCACGCCAGGCCTCCCTGTCCATCACCAACTCGCACATTCATTGATTGATTTGTGCATGTTGAGCCATCCCTGTGATCCTGGGATGAATCCAACTTGGTCATGGTATATGATCTTTTTTATGTGTTGTTAGATTCATGCTGCTAGTATTTTATTAGGACTTTTGCATCTACATTCATCAAAGATACTGGCCTGTAATTTTCTTTTTTTATAGTATCTTTATGTGGTTTTGGTATCAGGGTAATAGTGGCTTCATAGAATGTCCTTGGGAGTGCTCCCTCCTTTACAGTCTTTTGGAAGATTTTGAGAGGGATCAGTATGAGTTCTTTTTTGTATGTTTGATAGAATTTGCCTGGGAGCTATTAGGTCCTGGGCTCTTGTTTGTAGGGAGGTTTTATGTTTTTTTTTAATTGCACATTCTATTTCACTTCAAGTGATTGGTCTTTTCAAAGTATGTTGTTTCTTCTTGATTCAATTCTGGTGAGCTGTTATGTTTGTAGAAATTTGTCCATTTCTTCCAGGTTGTTATTTGTCAGTATATAATTGTTCATAGTGTTTTCTTGTAGTTTTTTTGTATTTCTGCAATATCAGCTGTGATTTCTCCACTTTCATATCTCACTTTGTTTATGTGATTCCTCTCTCTTTTCTTCTTGGTGAGACTGGCTAGAGGTTTGTCAGTCTTATTTATTCTTTCAAAGAAACAGCCCTTGTTTTTATCGATTTCTATTATTTTTAATCCCTACTTTATTTCCTCTCTGATCGTTATTATTTTCTTCCTTCTTCTGACTTTGAGTTTTATTTTTTTCTCCTTTTTCTAATTCTTTTAGGTGTTAGATTTTTTATTTGAGATTTTTCTTGTTTCTTGAGGAAGGCCTGTATCACTATGAACTGCCCTCTAAGTGAACTACTTTTACTACATCCTATAGATTTTTATATGGTTATCTTTTCATTGTCATTTTTCTTAAGGTATCTTTTAATTTCTTCTTTGCTTTCATAATTGACCCATTGGGTTTTTTTTTTGTTTGTTTTTGTTTTTGAGGCAAGTTCTTTAGGCTCCAGGTAATTGAGTTTTTTGTTTGTTTTGTCATTTCTATTTCTGTGGTTAATTTCAGTTTCATGCTGTTGTGGTCAGAAAAGCTGCTTCAAAAATTTCTGTACTCTTAAATTTGTTGAGCCTTCTTTTGTGCCCCAATATGTGGTCAACCACAGAGAATGTTACATGTGCACTTGAATGTATATTGCTTTTATATATATATATATATAATGTCCTGAAAATATCAATTAAGTCTAAATGTTCTAGTGTATCATTTAGGATTTCAGTTGCCTTATTGATTTTCTGTCTAAAAGACCTATCCATTGATATGAGTAGGGTATTAAAGTCTCTTACTATTGTATTCCTGTCCATTTCTCCCTTTATGTCTGTATTTGTTCTGTGTAATCAGGTACTCTTATATTGGGTGCATATATGTTGAATGTAATACACTCTTCTTATGTTGATTTTTTCATCATTATATAGTGTCCTTCTTTATCTTTCTTTATGACCTTTGTTTTAAAGTCCATTACTGCTACCCATGTTTTCTTATTATTATTTCTGTTTGCATGAGATATCTTTTTCCATCCGCTCACTTTCAGTCTGTGTGTTGTTCACCCTAAAGTGGGCCTCTTGTAGGTAGCATATTGTGGGCTCTTGTTTTTTAATCTTATCTGCCACTCAATGTCTTTTGATTGCAGCATTTACTCCATTGGCAGTGAAGGTAATTATTAATAGATACATATTTATTACCACTTTATCCTTATTTTCCAGTTGATTTTGTATTTGTTCTTTATTTTTTTTCCTTTTGTGGCTTGATGATTTCTTTTGTGTTATGCTTGTGTTCTGTTCTTACTGATTTTTGTGACTCTGTTGTATGTTTCAAATTTGTGGTTTTACACTCAGTCATGTCCGACTCTTTGCAACTCCATGGACTGTACAGTCCATGGAATTCTCCAGGCCAGAATACTGGAGTGGGTAGCCTTTCCCTTTTCCAGGGGATCTTCCCAACTCAGCGATCGAACCAAGGTTTCCCGCATTGCAGGCGGATTCTTTACCAGCTGAGCCACAAGGGAAGCCCAACTTGTGGTTACCCACACTGTTTTCAAGTATGTTAACCCATTACTATATCTACTTCCTTTAGGCTGATAGTCATATGTCCTCAAACACATTCTAAAATTTAAAAATCTACATATTTTTACATTCCAACTCAGCATTTTATGATTTTGATGTCCTCTTCTACATCTTCATGTTTATGCTTTTGCTGTTCATTTTGTTTATCATTGCTTTCATAAAAAATGTTTTTGTGAAATTTAATTTAATATGTATACTGGCTCATTTAAGTGATTTCCTTTCTATTTTGGATTTTCTCTTTTTTCTCTTTTCTATAGATTATTCCTTCTTTGCTAGGATAGATTAATATTGCTGTTATTCTTTTAGTTTTTTCTCTGAGAAATTCTCTTTCTCCTGTTCTCAGTGATAATCTTGATGTGTAGAGTATGCTAGGTTGAGTATTTTTTTCCTTTCTGGACTTTGAATATATTTTGCCACTCCCTTCTAGCCTGCAATGTTTTCTATAGGGAAATCAGTTAATAGCCTTATGAGAGTTCCCTTGTAATTAACTCTTCATTTTTCTCATGCAGCCTTTAGAATCCTCTCTTTAACTTTTGCCACTTTAATGATAATATGTCTTACTGTATGTCTGCTTGAGTTCATCTTGTCTGAGACCATGTGCTTCTTATGGGCTTCCCAGGTGGCTCAGTGGGTAAAGAATCTGTCTGCAATGCAGGAGATGCAGATCCCTGGGTTAGGAAGATTCCCTGGAGGAGGACATGGTGACCCATTCCAGTGTTCTTGCCTGGAGAATTCCATGGACAGAGGAGCCTGGCAGGGTACATTTTGTGGTGTTCCAAAGAGTCAGACACGATTGAAGTGACTACTGTGCTTCCTATACCTAGATATCTGTTTCCTTGTTTACGTTTGGGAAGTTTTCATCCAAATTTCTTGAAATGCATTTTCTATCCCCTTTTCCCTTTCTTCCTTTTTCCAGTTATGCATAGATTGGCATTCTTTATATTATCCCATAATTCTCACATTGCTTTCATTTTCTTCATTTGGTTTTCTATCTGTTGCTCTGATTGGGTGATTTCCATTATTCCATCTTCTAGAACATTTGTGTGTTCTGCATTATTCATTTTCTATTTATATTGCCTTTAGCTCAGCTTTCATTTTGGCAAGTGAGTTTTCTAATTTTTCTCAGCTCCTCTTTCTAGTTTCTAGTTCCTTTTTAGAGTAGTCTGTATTTCATTTGACAGCCTTTCTTAACTCCTTCAGTATTTTCATTATCTCCTTTTTGAAATCAGTGTTTATTAGACTGAAGAGGTCTGTTTCAATGATTGTTCTTTTAAGGCAATTCTCTTGATCTTTTAATTGAGAGTGGTTCTTCTGTGTCTTCATTTTACTTATATTTCTATTCTACCATCTTGATTGAAGCCTCTGGTATTTTTTTTTTTTTTTTTTTTGAGAGTATGCTGCTGCTGGTACTGCTAAGTCACTTCACTCGTGTCCGACTCTATGTGACCCCATAGATGGCAGGCCACCAGGCTCCTCCATCCCTGGGATTCTCTAGGCAAGAACACTGGAGTGGGTTGCCATTTCTTCCTCCAATGCATGAAAGTGAAAAGTGAAAGTGAAGTCGCTCAGTCATGTCCAACTCTTAGTGACCCCATGGACTGCAGACCACTAGGCTCCTCTGTCCATGGGATTTTCTAGGCAAGAGTACTGGAGTGGGGTGCCATTGCCTTCTCCATTTGAGAGTATATTAGATCATAAATAGAACTAGCTTTAAAAACACTGAAAACCAAGCTTTTGTGAAAAATGAGATTTTATAATTTGCCTCTTGCATGTAAGTTTACAGTTCTAAATTTTAAAACTGTGTGATAATTTTAAAAACATTTTATTACAACCATAAAAAATGTCAGAGGCATTTTAAGCTGGTGAGACATTAGTGTATCCAGTCTGCTTTCATGGTATTAATATTTGGAGGACTAATGAATGTTGAAAACAACACAAATTTTCATATTATTTTTAGGGACAAGACATAGATCTTTCTTACAGCCATGAATCTCAAACAGTGAAGAAGTTTGATGCTTCCATTTCATTTCCACCAGTAAGTTTAGAAATTATAAAGAAGAAACTAAATACTAGGTAAGTAATATTAATTTTAAAATTTACATTTGTTATAGACATTTAGTAGTGAAAAAATTAGCACTATAATATTTTTAATTGAGACTTCCTTTGGTGATCCAGTGGTTTAAAATCTGCCTTGCAGTATAGAGAACTTGGGTTCAGTCCCTGGTCAGGGAACTAAGATCCCACATGCAGGGCAACTACTGAGCCTGTGAGCCACAGCTCAGACCTGACACAGCCATAAATATAAATATATATTCTATTAATTATTAAATGATAATATTAAAGAGTTATAGGAAAAATTAGCATCACCTATGTTACTACACTAACATAACTGATCCTTTTTTGTATATGTCTTTCAGTGTTTATAATAGATATATCATGTAGTTAAAATCAATAAATAATATAAAATCCTGCTTTTTTTAACTTACTATTTTTAATCTGCATTTATCTACATTGTTAAATAGCCCTTAATTTAAAAAAATAATATGCTGGAAGTTATGGCAGCAAGATGGCAGAGTTAGAAGCCCCAGACCTCATTGCCCCATAGAGATATCAACTGAACAACAGCATACTATCCAAAAAACATTTATGAGTACCCCAGAAATCAGGAAGTTGTAGTATCCCAGGGAAGCTCAAAGCCCAGCCACATTGTAATGGGTGAGAAAAGCCATTTCATTCCAACTGCGTCTAGCCATTCTAGCAAGCCAGCACCGCTTTCAATGGAGAGAAAAAAACCGGACTCCTAGCTTTTCCTTTGGAAGGAAAAGAGCAGAACATACATTCTATATTCTAGAGCTACTGCCGAAAGGACTTGTCTCTGTCTCTCTCTTATCTGTCTCAGAGCACTGTTGGAGAACAATCATACATTAAATGCCTGAGGACCACAGAGGACACGAATGAGCTAAGAAGCCTGTTACAGAGCCAGAAAGCTTTAAGTACTACAAACACCAGGGGGACCAAGAGACTATAAAATCCTGAAAAACCCACAAATGTCTGTAATTAGGAAATCTCTAGAAACCCTGAGGAGAATCATCCCCCATGAAAGGTTTAAGAAGACAGTCTTCCTCACACAACACCATTGGGAATCTTTATCCAGGCTAATTGAAATGCACTTAAGGGATACAGTTTCAAATAGGGGGGAAACTGCCCTTACGTGCATTTTCAAATACACAAAGTACAACATAAAGATAACCAGACATGTGAAGAAGCAAGGAAACCTGGCCCAGTTAGAGGACCAAAATTAATTTCCAGAACCAAAAGAAACAGAGGCCTATGAATTACCTGACAGAGAATTCAAAATGATCCTCTTAAGCTTAATGTGCCATAAGAGAGCACAGACAACTAAAGAAATCAGGGAGATGATACATGAACAAGGTTGGAATACCAACAGAGATGGAAACTGTAAAAGAACCAGAGGTTCTGGAGCTGAAAATACAATAACTGAACTGAAAAATTCACTAAAGGGGATCCAAAGCAGACTCTGTCAAGCAGAAGAAACAAGTGATGACCTCAAAGAATAGTCATTTGAAATTACCAAGTTAGAGTAACAAAAAGGAAAAAAGAATGAAGAAAAGTGAAAAAAGCATAAGAGATTTACCTGATGCTATCAAGCAGAATATCATATACTTTATGGGAATCCAAGAAGGAGAAGAGGAGCAGAATGGGACAGAGAGCTTATCTGAAGATATAATGCCCAAAGACTTACCAGCCTGAAGAAGGAAATGGGGATTCAATTTCAAAAGCTAACGGACTCCAACAAGGATTAACCCAAGGAGGCTTACACTGAGACAAACTTTCTAGATACAAAGAAAGAATTAAGTGACAAAACAAAAGGACCTTGTCATGTCCAGGGGAGTCCCATAACATTACCAGGAGGCTTCTCAACAAAGGTCTCCTCTGTTAACAGGCCAGAAGAGAGTAGGAAGATATATTCAAAGTATGAAAGAAGGAAACTGCCAACAGAGATTACTGTATCTACAAAACTATCCTTCATGAAGGAGAAATAAAGACCTCAGATAAACAAAGCTGAGGGAGTTCATCACCACTAGACCTGCCTTACAAAAATTGATGAAAGAGATCCTTCAAGTTGATTGAAAGGATACTGTACAGTAGCATGAGGCATATAAAAATACAGAGTTCTCTGGTAAAGGCAGAATCCTGTAATACTGTGAGCGTGGTATGGCAATCACTTTTAATTCAGAAATTGAATTTAAAAGGTAAAAACACAAAAATGATTATGATATTATGTTAATACATACAAAAATGTTTAATGTAATTTGTGGTATCAATAACAAGAGGTGGCAGGGGAGATGTAAAGGAATAAAGTTTTCATATGAGATTGAAGTTAAGATGTTTTCAGTTTAAAAGAGATTACTGGAATTGCAGTATTTTTTGTAAACCCCATGGTAAACATAAAAGAAATACCTATAGAAGATATGCAGTGGAAAATGAAAATGACCCAGAACACATCACTAAAAAAATAAAATAACAAAACCCAAGGCAGCAAGAGAGGAAGTGGGACAAAATAACTATAAGACAAAAAGCAATTTTAAAATGGCAATCATAAGTCCTTCCATATCAGTAATTACTTTAAATATAAATGGATTAAATTCTATAATCAAAAGATGTACAGTGGCTGAATGGGTTGAAAAGAAAAGCAAGATCCAGCAATTCCCGGGCAGTCTAGTGGTTAGGGCCCATGTTCAATCCTTGGTCAGGAAACTAATGTCCCACAAGCCACCCAAGCCAAAAAAAAAAAAAAAAGGCAAGATACAACTGTATACCATCTGCAAGAGTCTCACTTAGGCTTAAGGGTGTATATGGAATGAAAGTGAAAGTCTTGCAAAAAAGATTCCATGCAAACAGTAAACAAAAGAGACCAGGAGTGGCATTACTTGGAGAAAAGAATTTTAACTTAAAAACTACACGAGACTATAAAAGCCATTGTATAATATAAAAGGATCAATTCATTGGGACAGTATAGCAGTTATATACATATATATGTGTGAGATGGCCTCACTGGCTAATTCTACCAAACATTTAATGATGAATTAACACCATTCCTTCTCAAACTCTTACAAAAACCTGAAGAGGAAATAACATTCCCAAGCTCATTCTCTGAGGTCAGCATTACTCTGATCCCAAAATCCCAAAGATAGTATAAGAAAAGGAAATTAGTAAACCAGTATCTTGATGAATATTGATGTAAAAATCCACAATAAAATACTTGCAAATGTAAGTTAAGAGGATTATACGCCATGACCAAGTGAGATTTATTCCTGGAATATGAGGGTGTTTCATAAGAAAATCAGTGTGATACACTATATAAACAGAATGAATGGTGAAAACCACACGATCATCTCAGCTGATTACAAGAAAAGCCTTTGACGATGTTAAGCATGCTTTTATGAGAAATTGTTAATACTTCAACATAATAAAGACCATATAGGAGTAATGCGATGGTACCCCACTCCAGTACTCTTGCCTGGAAAATCCCATGGACAGAGGAGCCTGGTGGGCTGCAGTCCATGGGGTCACTAAGAGTCGGACACGACTAAGTGACTTCACTTTCACTTTTCATCTTCATGCATTGGAAAAGGAAATGGCAACCCACTCCAGTGTTCTTGCCTGGAGAATCCCAGGGATGGGGGAGCCTGGTGGGCTGCTGTCTATGGGGTCGCAGAGAGTCGGACACGACTGAAGCGACTTGGCAGCAGGAGTAATGGACAGCTAATATCATATTTAGTCATGGAAAACAGTTTTCCCTGTAGGGTCAGGAGCAAGGCAAGGATGCCTGTTCTTGTCTCTTGTATTCAACAAAGTATTGCAAGCCCTAGCCAGAGAATTCAGGTGAGAATAAAAATAAAAAGACATCAAAATAGGAGAGCAAGAAGTAAAATTATCTCTGTTCACAGATAACATGATCTTACACATGGGAAAACCTAAAGACTGCATTTAACACAAAGAAACAAACACAAACCCTGTTAGAGCTAATAAATCTAGCAAAATTGCAGGATGAAAATCAGTTGTTTCTGTGCACTAACAATGAAAAGTCCAAAAATATATATTTAGAAAACATTTACAAAAGCATTAAAAAGAATATAACTTAGGAATTAGTCAAGGGGTGCAAGTTTTATACACCAGAAATTACAAAATATTGCTGAAAGAAATTGAAGACATAAATTAATGTAAAGGTATCCATGATCATGGTTTAGAAAATTTAATACAGTTAAAATGTCCATATTACCCAAAGCAATCTATAGATGTAATGCATTCTCTATCAAAATCCCAATCCATTTTTTGCAGAAATAGGGGGAAAAATCCTAAAATAGATTCAGGTCAGTTCAGCTGCTCAGTCGACCCCATGGTCTACAGCACTCCAGGCTTCCCTGTCCATTACCAACTCCCAGAGCCTACTCAAATTAATGTCCATTAAGTCTGTGATGCCATCCAACCATCTCATCCTCTGTTGTCCCCTTTTCCTCTTGCTTTCAGTCTTTCCCAGCATCAGGGTCTTTTCCTATGAGTTGGTTTTTTGCATGAGGTGGCCAGAGTATTGGAGCTTCAGCTTCAGCATCATTCCTTCCAATGAATGTTCAGGACTAATTTTCTTTAGGATTAACTGGTTGGATCTCCTTGCAGTCCTAGGGACTCTCAAGAGTCTTTTCCAACACCAATACATATGGAATCTCAAAGGACCCAGGAAAGAAAAAATACAAGCAATAAAAGCAAAAATAGACAGTTGGGACTATATGAAACTAGTTTCTGCATAGCAAGGAAATAATAAACAAAGTGAAAAGGTAGCCAACAGAATGAGAGAAGATATTTGCAAACTGTGTATATGATAAGCGGTTAATACCCAAAATATGTAAGTAGCTCATATAATTCAACAACAAACTACCCAACAGAAAGATGGTCAAAGGATTGGAATAAACCTTCCTCGAAGACATACAAGTGGTGAAGGAACATGAAGAGATGTTCAACATCACTAATGATTAGAGAATTACAGAACATAACCTCACTCTAGGGGATCTTCTCAACCCAAGGACTGAACCCACATCTCCTGCAGTTCCTCCATTGGCAGGTGGATTCGTTACTACTTGAGCCATTTGGGAAACTCTGTATGATGTGTTGCAGTGGTGAAGAATCCACTTGCCAGTTTAGGAGATGCAAGAGACACCACTTCAATTCCTGGGTCAATAAGATCTCCTAGAGTAGGAAATGGCAACCCACTCCAGTATTCTTGCCTAGAAAATTCCATGGACATAGGAGCCTGGCAGGCTATAGTCAGTGGGTTCACAAAGAGTCAGACAGGACTCAGCAACTAAGCACACAAACAAAGTAGTCAGACTCTTAGAAACCAGAAGTAGAATGGTGGTTGCCCCACGTGGAGGGGAGTGGAATGGAAAGTTGTTGATCAATGAGTATAGAATTTCACTTCTGCAGGATGAAAGAGTTCTAAAGATCTGTTATACAGCAGTGTGCATATAGTTAATACTACTGTAATGTACTTTAAAATGGTTAAGATTGTAAGTCACATGCTTTTTACTACAGTAAAAAATTATAAGCATATAGTAATATTTTGTTAATCCATATAGTTGGTATATTGCATTTCTATGTTAGATGTTTTGATTTCTAAATTTGTCTATTATAAATAATGTGACAGATAATGAACATTTTGTTCCTATAAGTCATTTAAACTGTAATATTATTTCTTCTTTTTTTTTAATTTTATTTTATTTTTAAACTTTACAATATTGTGTTAGTTTTGCCAAATATCGAAATGAACCCGCCACAGGTATACATGTGTTCCCCATCCTGAACCCTCCTCCCTCCTCCCTTCCCATACCATCCTTCTGGATCGTCCCGGTGCACCAGCCCCAAGCATCCAGTATCATGCATCGAACCTGGACTGGCGACTCATTTCATACATGATATTATACATGCTTCAATGCCATTCTCCCAAATCTTCCCACCCTCTCCCTCTCCCACAGAGTCCATAAGTCTGTTCTATACATCAGTGTCTCTTTTGCTGTCTCATACACAGGGTTATGGTTACCATCTTTCTAAATTCCATATATAATGTAATATTATTTCTTAATATAAATTTCCAGGGAAGGTTAACTGCAACAAAAGTTAGGTTATGTTTTTAAGGTTCTTAGTACAAATACATTTCTAAAGCCTAGCTAACCATTATCTGTTGCTATTAATAGTTATCTCTTGGAGTTCCCTGGTGGTCCAGTGGTTAAGAGTACACCTTGCCAATGTAGGGGACACAGATTCAATTCCTGGTCTGGGAAGATTACACATGTCATAGGGCAGCTAAGCCTGATGTGCCAGGATCCTCTGTCCATGGGATTTGCAAGGCAAGAATACTGCCATTTCCATCTCCAGGGGATCTTGCCTGGAGATCGAACCTGTATCTCCTGTATTGGCAGGCGCATTCTGTACCACTGAGCCACCAGTGAAGCCCATAAGGAGATTAGCAAAAGTTTAATTTTTTTAATTGTTTGATTCAGGTCCAAATATTATGAATTTATTTCATTAGTAGTTAATTCTCTAATTCTAATGTACTCACAGTGTCAAATATAGGTCACAAAACAAAAAAATTCATACCAAATCATAGCATGCTCAAATGGCTTTAATACCAGCTCCTGGGTTGGGAAGATCCCCTGCAGAAGGCAATGGCTTACCCACTCCAGTATTCTTGCTTAGAGAATTCCATGGACAGAGGCTACAGTCCATGGAGTCCCAAAGAGTCGGACACGACTGAATGACTAACACTAACTAACAGATACCTATATTCTAAGGAGTACCACAGATTGATCTAACAGTAATTCCACATGGACTCTTGTGTTTCAAATATAAGACCACTAAAGGATCACAAATTACAAAAAAACCCTTCTTAAGAATATGATTAAGAAGGTTGAATATTCAAACTACCACCAAATTGCACTCATCTCACACGCTAGCAAAGTAATGCTCAATATTCTCCAAGTGAGTCTTCAATAGTACATGAACTGAGAACATCCACATGTTCAAGCTGGATTTAGAAAAGACAGAGGAACCAGAGATCAAATTGCAAACTTCCACTGGGTCACAGAAAAAGCAAGAGAGTTCCAGAAAAAACATCCTCTTCTGCTTGATTGACTATGCTAAAGCCTTTGACTGTGTGGATCACAACAAACTGGAAAATTCTTCAAGAGATGGGAATACCAGACCACCATACCTGCTTCCTGAGAAATCTGTATGCAAGTGAAGAAGCAACAGTTAGAACTGGACATGGAACAACAGACTGGTTCTAAATTGGGAAAGGAGTACATCAAGGCTGTATATTGTCACCCTCCTTATTTAACTTATATGCAGAGCACATCATGCAAAATGCTGCACTGGATGAAACACAAGCTGGAATCAGAATTGCCAGGAGAAATATCAATAACCTCTGATATGCAGATGATACCACCCTTATGGCAAAAAGCGAAGAGGAGCTAAAGAGCCTCTTGATAAAGGTGAAAGAGGAGAGTGAAAAATCTGGCTTAAAACTCAACATTCAAAAAATGAAGATCATGGCATCCAGTCCATCTCTTCATGGCAAATAGATGGGGAAACAATGGAAACAGTGATAGACTTTATTTTCTTGGGCTCCAAAATCACTGCAGATGGGGACTGCAGCCATGAAATTGAAAGACATTTGCACTTTGGAAGAAAAGCTATGACCAACCTAGACAGCATATTCAAAAGCAGAGACATTACATTGCCAACAAAGGTCCATCTAGTCAAAGCTATGGCTTTCCCAATAGTCTTGTGTGGATGTGAGAGTTGGACTATAGAGAAGGCTGAGCACTGAAGAATTGATTGCTTTTGAACTGTGATGTTGGAGAAGACTCTTGAGAGTCCCTTGGACTGCACGGAGATCAAACCAGTCAGTCCTAAAGGAAATCAATCCTGAGTATTCATTGGAAGGTCTGATGTTGAAGCTGAAGCTCCAATACTTTGGCCGTCTGATGCAAAGATCCAAATCATTGGAAAAGACCCTGATGCTGGGCAAGATTGAAGGCAGGGGAAGGGAATGACAGAGGATAAGATGGTTGGATGGCATCACCAGTTCAATAGATGTGAGTTTGAACAAGCTCCAGGAGATGGTGAAGGACAGGGAAGTCTGGAGTGCTGCAGTCCATGGGGTCGAAAAGAGTCAGACATGGAGCAACTGAACAACAGTAACAACAAGGACATTATTAAGACGTCGCTTGTGAAGCTGTGCTGGAAAACTCACCTGAAATGGGACAAGGTCTCCGCCTTGCCTGGAAGCTCCTTTACATCTCTTCAAAGCAGGAGACCCGATGCTCCTGAAAGTGTGAAAAAGCAGTGTCCTGAGCAGCAGCTTGAAGAGAAATGGGAAGGATTCAGTGGTCCTCAAGATAGAGGAGTATCAAAGAAAAGGAGGTGTTGAGCCTAGCAGGGTCCTGCGGAGCTCCTAGGTATTGAGGCCTTTTTTTTTTTCCCCCATCATTTATTATAGGCTAGACTCTAGTTTCCATGACCCTCTCTCTGTTCCAAATGGCAGTACAGTTGCTAAACAAAGGAGGAACAGCAATGAAACCACCCTAGGCAAGATTAAAGGTCCAGAGAAGCTCGTCAAGATTAGGAGACTGGACCAACTAGATCCTGTACTCACGTAGCCTTGTCTAATCAAGACTAGGTTGTGTGCAGTTCCCTTACATCTCTTCAAGGCAGGAGACCCGAAGTGTAAAAAAAGAGCAATGTCCTGAACAACAGCTTGAAGAGAAATGCAAGCAGTGAAACCACCTGAGGCAAGATTAAAGGTCCAGAGATGCTCATCAAGATTGGAAGACTGGACCACCTCAGACTCCGCACATACCCGACCCTTTGAAACATTGCAAAAGAAAGACTGTTACTGCCTATATAAAGTAAGTACACGTATGGAGGAGGAGGGCATTGCATCCCAGTCCAGTACTGTTGCCTGGAGAATCTCATGGACAGAGGAGCCTGGAAGGCTACAGTCCCTAGGGTCACAGAGTGGGACATGACTGAAGAGACTTTGCACGATTATTGTAGCAGGTCACCTAGTTTACAAATTCTGATCGATCCACACTAACTTGTCCTCTAAGACGACCCTGAGATTAGCTGTAGCACCTAAAAATCTCTCCATGTCCTATGCTACCTTTCCCTTTGAAGCCTCTCTTATCGTGGAATTTTCCTTTGCTCCACAGGTCTTATAAACCCAGGTTTATATGATTGTCAGTTTCCTTGGTGGTCTTTATAAGGTAGCTCTGAAAAAATTTTCATTAGACTGCTGCTGCTGCTAAGTCATGTCAGTCGTGTCTGACTCTGTGCGACCCCATAGACGGCAGCCCTGGTGCGAATTCCCAGGTGGGAATCCTGTCCCTGGGATTCTCCAGGCAAGAACACTGGAGTGGGTTGCCATTTCCTTCTCCAATGCATGAAAGTGAAAAGTGAAAGTGAAGTCGCTCAGTCGTGTCCGACTCCTAGCGACCCCATGGACTGCAGCCTACCAGGCTCCCCCGTCCATGGGATTTTCCAGGCAAGAGTACTGTAGTGGGGTGCCATTGCTTTCTCCCATTAGACTGCTACTTACTATAATAGAAATACATTTGTAATATAAAGCAATTTTTATGTTTATTTTCTATTTATTTAGATTAACATTACTACAGGACACTCACCGCTCACATCTAAGAGAATATGAAAAATATATACAAGATATCAAGAGCTCAAAGAGTACCATCCAGAACCTAGAGAATTCATCAAATCAAACTCTAAGTTTTAAATTCTATAAAAGCATGAAAATTTATGTGGAAAATTTAATTGACTGTCTTAATGAAAAGGTATGTGTCTATAAATACTGAATCATTTCCTTTTTATACAGAAATTCCCTTACCATGTGATTTTTTTTTTTTTTTAGTTTAAATCCCATAACTAGGTACTTCATCTAGTATTCTTCCTACCTATTTTTGATGTACTGCTACTGCTAAGTCACTTCAGTCCTGTCCGACTCTGTGCGACCCCATAGACGGCAGCCCACCAGGCTCCCCCGTCCCTGGAATTCTCCAGGCAAGACACTGGAGTGGGTTGCCATTTCCTTCTCCAATGCATGAAAGTGAAAAGTGAAAGTGAAGTCGCTCAGTCGTGTCCGACCCTTAACATGGACTGCAGCCTACCAGGCTCTTCCATCCATGGGATTTTCCAGGCAAGAGTACTGGAGTGGGGATAGTGGAATATTAGGTATTCCCTTAATGTTGGACAGTTAGGTGTTTTTGTAATCATTTTGGAACATGTAAATAGCAATATTTACATGCAAATAGAAGAAATATGGACAGAGGTTCATTACATTGTACAGGAGGCAGTGATCAAGACCATCCCCAAGAAAAAAAAATGCAAAAAGGCAAAAAGGTTGTCTGAAGAGGGCTTACAAATAGCTGTGAAAAGAAGAGAAGCTAAAGGCAAAGGAGAAAAGGAAAGATATACCCATCTGAATGCAGAGTTTCAAAGAATAGCAGGGAGAGATAAGAAAGCCTTCTTCAGTGATCAGTGCAAAGAAATAGAGGAAAACAATAGAATGAGAAAGACTAGAAATCTCTTCAAGAAAATTAGCTATATCAAAGGAACATTTCATGCAAAGATGGGCACAATAAAGGACAGAAACGATATGGACCTAAAGAAGCAGAAGATATTAAGAAGAGGTGGCAAGAATACACAAAAGAACTATATAAAAAAGATCTTAATGACCCAGATAACCACAGTGGTGTGGTCACTCACCTAGAGCCAGACATCCTGGAATGCGAAGTCAAGTGGGTCTTAGGAAGCGTCACTACAAACAAAGCTAGTGGAGGTAATGGAATTCCAGTTGAGCTATTTCAAATCCTAAAAGATGATGCTGTGAAAGTGCTGCACTGAATATGTAAACAAATTTGGAAAACTCAGTATGGATACAGGACTGGAAAAGGTCAATTTTCATTCCAAGCCCAAAGAAAGGCAATGCCAAAGAATGTTCAAACTACCACACAATTGCACTCATCTCACACGCTAGTAAAGAAATGCTCAATATTCTCCAAGTGAGGCTTCAGTAGTACATGAACCGAGAATTTCCAGATGTTCAAGCTGGATTTAGAAAAGGCAGAGGAACCAGAGATCAAATTGCCAACATCCACTGGATCATAGAAAAAGCAAGAGAGTTACAGAAAAACATCTACTTCTGCTTGATTGACTATGCTAAAGCCTTTGACTGTGGATCACAACATACTGTGGAAAATTCTTCAAGAGATGGGAATACCAGACCACCTGACCTGCCTTCTGAGAAATCTGTATGCAGGTCAGGAAGCAACAGTTAGAACTGAACATGGAACAACAGACTAGTTACAAATTGGAAAAGGAGTACGTCAAGGTTGTGTATTGTCACCCTGTTTATTTAACTTATATGTAGAGTATATCATGCAAAATGCCAGGCTGGATGAAACACAAGCTGGAATCAAGATTGCCAGGAGAAATATCAATAACCTCAAATACGCAGATGACACTCCCCTTATGGCAGAAAGAGGAACTAAAGAGCCTCTTGATGAAGGTGAAAGAGGAGAATGAAAAACCTGGCTTAAAACTCAACATTCAAAGTATGAAGATCATGGTATCCAGTCCTATCACTTCATGGCAAATAGATGGGGAAACAATGGAAACAGTGATAGACTTTATTTTCTTGGACTCAATACTCACTGCAAATGGTGACCGCAGCCATGAATTTAGAAGACACTTGCTCCTTGGAAGAAAAGCTATGACAGATTAGACAACATATCAAAAAGCAGAGACATTACTTTGCTGACAAAGGTCTGTCTAGTCAAAGCTGTGGTTTTTCCAGTAATCATGTATGGATGTGAGAGTTGGACCATAAAGAAAACTAAATACAAAGAATTGATGCTTTTTAATTGTGTTGGAGAGGACTCTTGAGAGTCCCTTGTACTGCAAGGAGATCAAACCAGTCAGTCCTAAAGGAAATCAGTCCTGAAAATTCACTGGAAGGACTGATGATGAAGCTGAAGCTCCAGTGCTTTGGCCACCTGATGCGAACAGCTTACTCATTAGAAAAGACCCTGATGTTGGGTAAGATTGAAGGCAGGAGGAGACGGGGATGACAGAGGATGAGATGGTTGTATGGCATCACTGATTCAATGGACAAGAGTTTGAGCAAGCTCCGGGAGGTGGTGATGTACAGGGAAGCCTGGCAGGCTGCAGTCCATGGGGTCACAAAGAGTCGGACATGACTCAGCAACTGAACTGAACTGACTGAAATAGCAATATAAATTTTTAAAATTCTGTCTGTTTAAGAAAAGTTCTAGAAATTGAATTACTAAGTCAAAGTGTCTAAATACATTAAGGCTTATGAAACATTACTAAATTATCCTTCAGAAAAGTTTTATCAGTTTCTAGTGTATTTAGTTTTTATGTATTTATTTTGATCTCACAAGTCATTTGTTTTCTTAACACATACAGTTTTCTTGTAGTGAATTATTTGTGTCCTTTACCCTGCTATCTTCTTGTTCATACCGTGGGTTTGTTTTTGTGGGTTTTTTTCCTTTTTCCCAGTATATGATGAACAGCTTTCTATTGCTTAAAAATTTTAGTGCTTTATCCTATTTGATGTAGGTATACATTCCAATTTGTTTTGTCTTTTGATTTTGTTGAGATGGTTTTTTGATATTTGTTGTTGTTGTTTAGTCACTAAGTTGTGTCCAACTCCTTTTTGACCCCATGAAGCCTGCCAGGCTTCTCTGTCCATGGGATTTCCCAGGCAAGAATACTGGAGTGGGCTGCCGTTTCATTCTCCAGGGGATCTTCTTGACTCAGGGATCAAACCCACATCTCCTGCTTGGCTGGCAGATTGTTACTGCTGTGCTACCCAGGAAGTCCTTTTTTGATATTAGGTGTGCTTTTTGTTTTTTTCTTTTAAATTTTAACTGAAGTATAGTTGATTTACAATGTTGTGTTAGTTCCTGGTATATAGCAAAGTGATTCAGTTATATATGTGTATGTTCTTTTCATATTCTTTTCCATTATGGTGTATTTCAGGATGTTGAATATAGTTCCCTGTGGTGTATAGTAGGATCTGGTTGCTTTTTTGTATATAGTAGTTTGTATCTGCTATTCTCAGACTCCTGGTTTATTCCTCCCCATAGATTGATTTTTATCATATTTTATATTCCACAGATAAGTAATATCATAATATATTTGTCTTTCTCTTTCTGACTTAACTTCATTTAGTATTATTGTCTCTAGGTGTATCCCTGCTGCTGCAAATGGCATTATTATTTTATGGCTGGGTTGTATTCTAGTGTGTGTGTGTGTATACATCTATACAGCACATCATCCTTATCCAGGCATCATTCAGGGACATTTAGGTTGCTTCCATGTCTTGGCTCTTGTAAATAATGTTGCTATGAACATTGGGATGCCATGTATCTGAATTAGAGTTTTCTCCAGATATATGCCCAAGAGTGGCATATATGGAAACTCTAGTTTTTTCAGGATCATATGGAAACTCTAGTTTTTTAAGGAGCCACCATATTGTTTTTCATAGTAGCTGCACCAGCTTATACACCCAGCAACAGTGTAGGAGGGTTCCCTTTTCTCCACAGCCTCTCCAGTATTTGCTATATGTAGACTTTTTGTTGTTGACCTTTGTAACCAGTGTAACAATAGGGGAGAAACTAATCTGGTAATCTTTTAAAAGTAAATTAAAAGTAATGAAGAAAGTAGAGTGTATTTTTAAAGTGATTAGTCTACTTTAAGAAAAGGACAACTCAAGACCCCAATTTAAGGACTTGGTATGTATAAAACAATGATTAACATAAAAATTTTAAAACATCTGATGTCATTGCTAGTAGAGAAATGTGTATCAAAACTACAGTGAGGTATCATATCACACTGTTTTTGTTTTATATATACTAAGTCATCATTTCCTTCTCTTCTATCTCAAAAAAGAATTTTTCTTTTCTAGCCACTTTTATCCATGTTTCTGACTCCAGCCAAGTTAGGTTTTATTATTTATGATATTTATAGCTGTTTTGGTACAATGTTTATTTCCTGGTTTTATTAGTATTATAAGTATTGGAAGCTATGTCTATTCCTCACAATGTTCATTTAATTGAAATGTGATAGTGTTAAAAATGTTTCTGTTATATGAAATTTGAGCATATAATGTGCTTATATATAATTATTTTTTATAATCATTTAATGACCACCCACAAAATGTTACTTATGTATGTATTTCAGATTATCAGCATCCAAGAAATAGAATCAGCCATGCACGCACTCCTTTTAAAACAAGCCATGATCTTTATGAAACGCAGGCAAGATGAATTAAAACATGAATCAGCGTATTTACAACAGTTATCATGTTAGTGTTTTTCATGTTCAATGTGATTTTTTCTTCATTAAGCTAAATTGTTAGCTAAAAGATAAAAATATTTCTATTACTATATAAAAAATGTTTATTGTGTATTTTCCCACTGACCTTTCACCTACCCTCTTCTAAAATTCCCAAACCATTTTAAAATCTGGGCTTCAAAATGTCTTAAATTAAGTCCAAATCTAAAAAAATTAAAATTATGACTTCTAATCACTTAGTGTTTGAAAGAAAATATTTATATGACCATTTAATGATTATTTTGAGATGACGACATAAACATATAGACTGTGTCAGAAGCCTAACTTTATAAATTTTCCACAGATTGATTGTGGAAGTTAAAGAAATTCTGGTGGGTTTCAGTATAGAATCGTCTATAAGATCTCATTATATTAATAAAGAATTGGATGCAGCCCTTTAATTCTCACACTGATTTTGTATTTGCAGAGATGTCTTCCTTTGATTAAGGTGCTGTCAGGGTATAGTGAAAGAAATGAGACCACAACATCAAGTAGATGATAAAAGCAAAATCAGAATGACTCAAATATATGACATTTAGTTGGCCATAAGTTGCAGTATATGCTAAAATAGGAGATAATATGAATGACGTATTGGTAATGTGTTTCTAGAATTTGACCATAGGGACAGGAAAAAAAAAATGGTGAAAACTGCTGAAAAAGAATACAAGGGAAAGAAACTTTATTTTTGTTACTGTTCTTGAGTGCTGAACTATATTCACCAGACAAGGTACATTTTATTAGATTAGCAAACTCAATACCTATTAATATTGTGGTAGAGAGTTAACATTGCAATTTCATTGCATGATGAAATATGCAATTTAAGCATAGTCTATGTATGGATGTTTATATATACAAATATGTATACATACCTAAAATATAACTTTTGTTTTCAAAATGTTTCACTGTATTTCTTTTTAGAATTTACAGTATAAAATCAATTTTATTCATTAACAGGCAAACCTGAGACATCAATAAATAAAAGCTTGGCTATGGATGAAAAAACTCAGTGGATTTTAGAAGAGGCTGAATCTCGAAGGTAACTAAAGACTTAAAGCATCACTGAGCAAGTATTTTTCATAGTTTAAATATAGTTAATCATATAGTATAAATGCCTATAACCTGGCATATTAATCTGTGAGAATGGTGTAAAACCAAAATTTAGTTAAACAGTCCTCTACCCCATGGTTTAAAGACACACTTATGTATTTGAATTAGTTAGAAGGAATGTATAAAGTGGTATTTATCAGGTTGGGACTGTCTCATAGGAAGCTAGTCCTAAATACATTGTTACTCCTTTTTCCAAATTATGGGAGTGTCTAACAAGAATAAGAGAGAGAATCAGTTCAGATTAATGAAGTTAAAATATCAAAAATATTAATATAAAATTGTGTGAAAGTATGATTGTTTATTTCTGGGCATTTTAAGTAATGATGACTTTTACTTTTTGTTTTAAAGCATTTATTTTCATATTTTATTTTTGGTTTATTGCAAAATACAGGGCACGAAGAAGACAAGCAAGGGTTCTTTCTGGGAATTGTACTCATGAAGAAGGAACATCTAGTGATGATGAACTGTCTTCAGCAGACATGATTGACTTCCAAAAAAGCCAAGGTCAGTTATCAAGTTTCTGATGTGTCTTAATTGAAGTACTGAAATGATAGAAAATCTTTGCCATGATTGCCCTTATATTAAGCTATCCAATATAGTTGGGAAAATTCAGAATAAATAATACTTTTTTTTCCTTATTAGACTTGTCTTTAACTCTGAAAGAATGGATAAAATGGAGAAGTAGGATGAGTATTCCTGCATCTTTATAGTTTTTTCCCCTCAACCTTTTTCATCTCCTGTTATAAATGAGCCATGAACATTTTTGGCTTCATTTCTCTGCTACATACTTTCTATTTTATCATTTCTTTCAGTTCTTTAAAATACTTATTTATTTGGCTGTGCCAGGTCTTAACTGTGGCTTGTGGGATCTAGTTCCCTGACCAGGGATTGAACCTAGGCCTGCTGCATTGGGAGCTTGGGGTCTTAGCCACTGCACCACCACGGAAGTCCCTATTTGTTGTTCAGTCGCTCAGTCATGTCCAGCTCTTTGCAATCCCATGGACTGCAGCATGGCAGGCTTTCCTGTCCTTCACAATCTCCCGGAGTTTGAATTTGAATTGAATTTATAGTAAAGTCCATTTTTAGCATTGTAAGGAGGTAAAATATGTACAGCTGAAAGAATGTAGGCTTTACAGTCAAATAGATGAGTTCAAAGAGGGAATCTATTCTGTGTGACCTTAAGCGAATTACTTGACTTCACTGTATCTGATATTGTTGTTTGCTTTTTCTTTGTCTGTAAACAGATAGGCTAGAAACACTTACCTTTTAGGGAAGATAGTTATGATAATGACATGAGATAATGTGTTTATAATGTTTTGGCATATAACAAGGGCTTAATAAATGGTAGATTTTATCAGTATCAGTTGTTACTAAGGTGTTTTTTTTTAATTAAAACTATTTATATGTTAATGTCAAGAATAACTTTCAACTCAGTTGATTACATAAGTTATACATAACTATGTTTATAGGAATCAAACTTAAAGATCACAAATGTAAAATGTGTAATATACAGAGACTCATTTTCTTCACAGGTGACATTTTACAGGATCATAAGAAGATTTTTGAAGATGTACACAGTGATTTTTGTAATATCCAGAATATTTTATTGAAATTTCGACAATGGCGAGAAAAGTTTCCTGATTCTTATTATGAAGCTTTCATTAGTTTATGCATTCCGAAGCTTTTAAATCCCCTAATACGATTTCAGTTGATTGACTGGAACCCTCTTAAGGTATATGAGCTTAACGTGAAAAAAATAATCCTGATCACATTTAGTTACTTCAGTCCTCTTGTTATCAGGTTAACTATAATATAAAATACCTCACCCTTAGGGATGGAATTAATAATCATGCTTTGGAGTAGTCATTTACCATTTCTTGGTTCTCACTCTGTTTTAAGGCTAACACATCAGTAAAGGAAACACTTTAAAAAAATCTTCTGTGATAAGTTGAAGATCACTCAAAAAATAAAGGTAATATTAGACCATAAGACGGAGAAGGCAATGGCACCCCACTCCAGTACTCTTGTCTGGAAAATCCCATGGACGGAGGAGCCTGGTAGGCGGCAGTCCATGGGGTCGCACAGAGTCGGACACGACTGAGCGACTTCACTTTCACTTTTCACTTACATGCATTGGCGAAGGCAATGGCAACCCACTCCAGTGTTCTTGCCTGGAGAATCCCAGGGACGGGGGAGCCTGGTGGACTGCCGTCTATGGGGTCACACAGAATCGGACACGACTGAAGTGACTTAGCAGCAGACCATAAGAATTTTACAATCTGAGTGAAATTCAAAATAGGTACCAAGAGTTCTGACGTTGGAGATGACATAATGGGAATACTTGGCTAGGAAAGCTACAATGAAGATGAGGAATTTAAATGAGGATTTAAAGGGTATATAGAATTTAAATAAGAAGAGAGCAAGGAAGGAAAAGGTGTTTTGTAAAGGTACATGGGGAGAAATAGTAGTCTTGTAGAGACTGCATAGATTGTAAATCAAGAGAAAGGAACTTGTTTTGATAGGTAATGGGAGGAGTGACGTGATGAAGGTAATGATTTAGGAAGCTCTGAGCAATAGGCTAACTTGGAGCGTAGAGAGAAAGAGGTGAAGATAACTGAAAGGCAGTTGCTGTAGCCCAAGTCCAAGGAGATGAGTTCCTCACACAGGGTGATAGTGACATAGCAAAGAGGAAAGAAAGGGTTGATTACAAGTGATTTTATGAAGAATCAATAAACTGCTGCGAATAACCCTAACAAAACATCAAAATAGTGACCCCAAGGTTTGGATTCTAAGTTATTAGGACAACGGTAGTTCCATTCATAGAAATGGTGTCTTTTCAAAGAGGGAAAAGGTTTTCAAGGAAGTTTTACATTATAGACAATGAAATGATGATGGGACATCCATGTGGTTAAGCAAACAGAAATGAGAAAATGAAATTCTAGGAAGAGAGGAGAGCTGAAAATAAAGACTTAACAAAGGGTGAATCCCTTTTGCTTGACTAAGGCGGATCTTCCTCTGCCCTAGTCATCATGCCTTTAGACTTTCTGTTAGGTTCAGGGCCATACAGTGTTCTTAGTTTAGGAACCAGGCTTATCCCTAAGGTAGCTGGTTGGACGACAGCCTAGTTGTTAACCACTCAAGCTGAATTGAGTATTCTGTCACACATAGCAAAGATCTGTTCATTCAGTCATTCATCAAATAGTAATTGGCCATCTGCTGTTTGCTTAATAATAAGATAAGCCACATGCAAAGTATACATTTGTGCCAGTGAGACTTGGGAGAGCCAGAGTGAATTTTGTATAAGGTAAGTATATCTTTAAAAGCAAATACCATGGATATTTTAACTGCTATTGTTATAAATGTATATTTTGTTCCTAACAGTACCTGCCATTTAGTAGGTCCTAAACACAGGGGGGCATTTCTGGACATCAATAAACACGTGAAATATAGTATCCTGTCTCACTGCCTAGACATCATGTGTTAGTCATGTCATGCTGTCTAGCCTTGGTGGTCTAGTACTGTATGTGCGTGAGTGCTGTCGCTTCAGTTGTCTCCAACTCTCTGTGACCCTATAAACTGTAGCCCTCTGTATATGTTGGGTTAAAATATGGAATTATTCTCCTTTGATCCTTAGAAAAGCTCTGGTAATTACTGAAAAAGTTAACTATATAAAGATAAAAATTAAGAATTTATTTATAACTTGGATAATTTTATTTATAAGTTTGATTCCATAGGTTTAAAACAGATGCCATGGTTTACATCTATAGAAGAATTTATAGATTGCAGTATGGAAGATTCAAAGAAGGAAGATAGTTCTGATAAGAAAATCTTGTCTACTGTCATCAACAAAACAGTTATTCCTCGACTTATAGGTACTGTTTTGTAATCTTGATAAAATTAAATTGTTCTTTAGCTAAGTATAAGATCAGTCATTTCTGTTACAGTCACAAATTTTTTTCGTTTTTGAACACAACTGTAATATACAGTAGAAATCAACAGATTTATAATTTAAGCTGATTAAAAACAGCTTGTTTGTGCAAGTGACTGGCTATCAAACTCCTGATACTCTTGGACCTTTAGTATTTGTGACATTCACATTACTTTAATAGTTACTTTTATAAGTCATTTATTAGTGGCACACTTCCATCTCTACTATGTGTATGTCTTTCCCTTAACTTCTCCCCTTACATTTCTTCTTCTTTTTTTTTTAATTTTTATTGGAGTATGGTTGATTTACAATGTTGTGTTAGTTTCAAGTGTACAGCAAAGTAAATCAGTTATACATATATCCACATTTTTTTTTTTTTAGATCCCTGTCCCACGTAGGCCATTACAGAGTTTTGAGTAGATTTTCCTGTGCTGTATTGCAGGTTCTTACTAGTTATCTGTTTTATATATAGTAGTGTGTCTAGTCAATCCGAATCTCTCAATTAATTCTTCCCCACATTTATCCCCTGGTAACCGTAAGTTTGTTTTGTACAGCCATGACTCTACTTCTGTTACGTAAATAAGTTTGTTTGTAGCCTTATTTTTAGATTCCACATAGAAACCATGTCACGTGATATTTGTCTGTCTTTGTCTGACTTACTTTACTCAGTATGACAGTCTAGGTTCATCCATGTTGCTGCAAATGGCATTTTTTGTCTTTTTTATGGCTGGGTGATAATATTCCATGGTATATAATGGAATATTACCACATCTTCTTTATCCATGCCTCTGTTGATGGACATTTAGCTTGTTTCCACGTCCTGGCTATTGTAAATAATGCTTCAGTGAACATTAGGGTGAGTGTATCTTTTCCAGTTATGGTTTTCTCTGGGTTATATGCCCAGGAGTGAGATTGCTGGGTTATCTGGTAGTTCTGTTTTCAGCTTTGTAAGGAAGCTCCATACTGTTCTCCATAGTGGCTGTTGCAATTCACATTTCCACCAACAGTGTAGGAGAGTTCCCTTATCTCCACACCCTCTCCAGCATTTATTGTTTGTAAATTTTTTGATGGTGGCCATTCTGACCTGTGTGAGGTGAGGCTTCATTGTAGTTTTGATTTGCATTTCTGATGTTGGTCGTCTTTTCATGTGCTATTTGGCCATCTATATGTCTTCTTTGGAGAAATGTCTGTTTAGATCCTCTGCCTTCTGAGTTACTTATTGTTTGATATTGAGCTGCATGAGCTGTTTGTATATTTTGGAGATTGATCCTCTTGTTAGTTGCTTTGTTTGCAAATATTTTCTCTCATTCTGAGGGTTATCTTCTTGTTTTGCTTATGGTCCTTTGGTGTGCAAAATCTTTTAAGTTAAATTAAATCCCATTTGTTAATTTTTGTTTTTATTTTCATTGCTCTAGGAGTTGTATCAAAAAAGATCTTGCTGCAATTTATATCAAAGAGTGTCATGTCTATGTTTTCTTCTAAGTTTTTTTAGTGTCCGGCCTTACATTTCGGTCTTTAATCCCTTTTGAGTTTATTTTTGTATACGGTGAGTTTCTTCTTTCTTTAAAAAAACATTACTACATTTCCCTTACTCCTCCTACTAGTACTCAGAGCTGTTGGGCACTGATGTTTGTGCCTCAGTCTGAATTTGTTTTATCTGAAATTATACTTCATAAGGATCTGTTCCACCACGTCACTGAGAATGGATTCTGACTGCAAAGTCTGCAAACTCTTAAAAACTAAAGTAACCTGCTTTATATTGCTTCTCAGCCAACTTGACTAAACTTTAAAGATTTTCCTCAGAATAATTTACAGTGCAATCATGGGGTATCTTGGAAAGATAGTGCTTTTAACCATTTACTTTTAGCTATTAAGCATTATTAATGATAGCATAGAATATATATGCCTCATTTAAGTATTCATCTGAAAATTCCAAATACTTCACTTTCAGTTCAGTTCAGTTCAGTTGCTCAGTCGTGTCCGACTCTTTGCAACCCCATGAATCACAGCACGCCAGGCCTCCCTGTCCATCACCAACTCCTGGAATTCACTCAGACTCACGTCCATAGAGTCAGTGATGCCATCCAGCCATCTCATCCTCTGTCATCCCCTTCTCCTCCTGCCCCCAATCCCTCCCAGCATCAGAGTCTTTTCCAATAAGTCAACTCTTCCCATGAGGTGGCCAAAGTACTGGAGTTTCAGCTTTAGCATCATTCCTTCCAAAGAAATCCCAGGGCTCATCTCCTTCAGAATGGACTGGTTGGATCTCCTTGCAGTCCAAGGGACTCTCAAGAGTCTTCTCCGACACTACAGTTCAAAAGCATCAATTCTTTGGCGCTCAGCCTTCTTCGCAGTCCAACTCTCACATCCATACATGACCACTGGAAAAACCATAGCCTTGACTAGATGGATCTTTGTGGGCAAAGTAATGTCTCTGCTTATGAATATGCTATCTAGGTTGGTCATAACTTTCCTTCTAAGGAGTAAGCGTCTTTTAATTTCATGGCTGCAGTCACCATCTGTAGTGATTTTGGAGCCCAGAAAAATAAAGTCTGACACTGTTTCCACTGTTTCCCCATCTATTTCCCATGAAGTGGTGGGACCGGATGCCATGATCTTCATTTTCTGAATGTTGAGCTTTAAGCCAACTTTTTCACTCCCCACTTTCACCTTCATCAAAAGGCTTTTGAGTTCCTCTTCACTTTCTGCCATAAGGGTGGTGTCAACTGCATATCTGAGGTTATTGGTATTTCTCCCGGCCATCTTGATTCCAGCTTGTGCTTCTTCCAGTCCAGTGTTTCTCATGATGTACTCTGCATATAAGTTAAATAAGCAGGGTGACAATATACAGCCTTGACGTACTCCTTTTCCTATATAAAACCATTCTGTTGTTGCATGTCCAGTTCTAACTGTTGCTTCTTGACCTGCATACAGATTTCTCAAGAGGCAGGTCAGGTGGGCTGGTATTCCCATCTCTTGAAGAATTTTCCACAGTCTGTTGTGATCCACACAGTCAAAGGCTTTGGCATAGTCAATAAAGCAGAAATAGATGTTTTTCTGGAATTCTCTTGCTTTTTCCATGGTCCAGCAGATGTTGGCAACTTTATGGTAGCTCTTTTTGAGCTTCCTGGGTAATTGCATACTGTCCTCTAGTGCTATCTATATCTGGGGTGTTCTTCAATGGCCATGTATCACTCATGAATATCATATTAAATAGTGCAGATGTCAGATGTTTTTTTCTTTCATCACAGAAAGTTCTTTTGGACAGTGCTTTTCTGCTTGATTTTCAATCAAAAAGAACTAGAAGAACAAATCCAGATCTCTTCTTAAGAGCACCAGATCTCTTATCAGAGTAACTTCTGAATATATCTACTTGGCAACTCAAATCCAAAATGCAAAATCACACTTGTCATCTTTGTTTCAGACTTGTTCCTCTTATATTCCTTCTCTAGAAAGTGGTACCTCCACCTACCCACATATTCAAACCAGAACCTCCAAGTCATCTACTCCTGCTTTTTTCTTACCTCTTTATATAAGCAATTGCCACATCTGTTACTTTTTTCCTTTTTCTAACCCATTTTCTATACTTAAGCCATGGTGATCTGTCTAAAAAGTAAGTCTGATTCTGTCATACCTCACTTAAAACACTTTATTCTAAACTGCCTTTAGGTTGAAGTCTAATCTCTTTAACATGGACTTTTCTAGGACTTTCAGGATTTTGTCTCTGTTTAGTAGTTCTCTAGCCCCATCTTTTGCCAAGCTCAATTCCTTCATCCCCTCATCTCCACCTCTACTGGTGGAGGTAGAAGGAGAAGCTATCTTCTCCCTGGCTTTTATGTCTTCTACACTCCATCCACCTGACAAATCCCTTAACCCTATACCTCTTTCATCTAGCTAACTAACTCCTCTTCATCTTTCAGAACTCTATATAGACATCATTTCTAGGAACTGGGTTAGGCATACCTTTTCAGGGTTCCTGATGTACTCTAATCCTTAGGATGGTACCTACATTATAATTGCTTACCTAAGCAACTATACATATATGTATATAATATATTTGTATTTGACATTAGACAAAATTGTTCTGAGGCAACCCTAATCTTACTGCTATATTTCTAATAGTTAATGCTAGGCACATAGTAGACTCTAAGATTATTACAAGCCTAATCTTCTAGATGCCTGAGAAATCAGTTTTATATTTGATTTGGGGTATTTTTTTAACCTATTTAAATTTTTAAAAAAATATTTAACTTATATTTTACAAGAGTCAAGCACAGTTGTTAACTTCAGCATATACATCAGTAAACAAAATAATAATCCCTGATGTTATGGAGCTTTCATTCTGTGAAGGAGATAAACGATGAACAAGTAAAATCTATAGTGTGTTAATTACAAGGGCTGAGGAGAAAAGTAAAGTAAGGGGGAAAGATACAAATTATGAAAGAGGAGTGCAATTTAAAATAGTTTGGCCAGGGAAGGGCTTCCTGGGAAGGTCACAAATGAGCAGATTTCCAAAAGGAAGTAAAGAAGTGGGCCAAATGAATGTCTGAGGTGACAGCATCCTAAACAGCACATGCAAAGGCCCTGAGGCAGGGGCTATCTTGATTTACTTGAAAAACAGCAGATAGGCCAGAGTAACTTTAGTAGAGTGAGCAACAGGGACAGTAAGAAGAGGTTAGCAGGATAACAGTGGCTGTGTCATATGGGGCCTTGTAATCATTTGTAAGGACTTTTACTGTAAGTGAGCAAGAAGCAATTGGAGAGTTTTGAGCAGAGAAGTGACAAGATCTGCCCTATCATTAAAACAGACTTATTCTGGTTCCTGTGTTAAGAATGAACTGTATGCAGATCAATTATGAAGCTTTTTCAGTAATCTAAGCAACGGTGGTTTGACTTGAGTGTTAAAAATGGAGGTGGCTGGAAAGTGGTCAAATTCTGTATATATTTCAAAAGTATTAACACTAACAGAATTTGATATGGATTGTGGAACAAGAGAGAAAGAGAGAAATCAAGAATGACTTAAGTGGTTTTTGGCCTGAGCAGCTGGAAGGACAGAGTTGCCATTTTCTCAAATGGAAAAGACTGAGAGGAGCAAGTTTTGGGTGGGAGGTACGGCAAGAGCTCAGTTTGACACTGTTGGGTTTGAGATGCCTATCATCCAAATGGAGCTGTCAACTAGGCTATTAAATATATGAGTCTAAAGGACAGATCCACGTAGGAGATATAAATTTGGAGTGCATGTAAAGCCACAAAACTGACTTGCCATACTAAGGGTATAAATATAAATAGGAAAGAGAAGGTAAGTGACCTGAGTCCTGAGGTCCAGCATTTAGAAAGTAAACAGGAATACAAGCAAGACAATAAAGGAGACTACAGAGGTCAGTGAGAAACCAGCAGTATCCTGGAAGCCAAGTTTAAAAAAAAAAATGTTGTAGTTATTGCTGTTAAATCAGATGGAGACTAGAATCAGCCGTTGGATTTCGCAATGTGAAAGTTAACTGTGACTTGGTAAGAGTAGTTTAGGAGAACAGCTGGAGGTAAGGCCTAACTGAAGTGATTTCAGGAGTTTGAGGAAAGAAATTGGAGATAGAAAGTTTCAACAGTTATTGAGTAATTTTGTTGTAAAATGAAGGAAAGAAATAGGGCAGCTCTAGAGAGGAAAGTAGAGTCAACAGAGGGATTACTTTTAATACAAGAGAAAAAATTGTAGGGTGATGGAAAAGATCCAGTAGAAGTGATGGTGATACTGAAGTGAGAGGGCAGAATTCCAGGAGCAGAATCTTCAAGTAAGCCAAGGAGTCTTTTGTACAAATAAAAAGTTGGCATTAGCAAGGAGGCTAGTGCTTCATCCATAGAAATGGGAGACAAGTTAGAATTTATGGGCACAGATGCTGCTAGATTCATAGATGCTATGGTAGGAGCTTGTGGAGCTTCTCTTCTGATTGATTCTGTTTTTCTCATCAAATTGGGAATTAATCAACTGACAGTGAGAGCAAGGGTGGAGAAACGAAATCATAAGAAATAATCATCTGGAAGAGTAGAGTCCATTAACTGAGAGCAAGGAGGAAGGAGAAGGCAGGAAATAACTGTCTTGCAAGAGGGAAAGAGAATGGGCCAGAGAAACAAAATGTGATTGCTGGACAGGGTTTTGGTCTCACTGGAGTGTCATGGTGATCAATTTAAAGTGTACTTTTTTCCAGTCATGTTTTAACTGCATGGTTGCAGACACCAACACTGTGACAAGGTGATTTAATTAGAGTTGCAGTTGAGCCATACAAGTTCAGCAAAATGCAAAAAAGACAAGAAAATTGAGTATGTATGCAAATACATAATGTACTGATTGGCATTGATTTTTTTAAACCACAAGAGGAGGGAAGTAGCATTTGCAAAAGGCCTCAATTGTTTATATGTGACCAGCAAAAGTAGTCTAGTAACTAAACTGTGCACCACTGAAAATTTGTTTCAGGCTTTGTAGAATTCGTTTGGGATCCCTTGTCAACCACACAGACAACAAGTTTAGTAACGCAGTGCAGAATGATTCTTGAAGAACATTCCACTTGTGAAAATGAAGTTAATAAAGGCAAACAGGTAATAATGTCTAGAATTATGAATTTCTTGATTTACTTTTAAATCAATATAATTTATTATAAATCTTTGTTTACAGCCGATGCAGAAGTAATTATCAGAACACTATTGATGAAAAATATTTAGGACCGACCATTTTTTGCTCAATATAATTAGTAATATGAAAGGATACACCTTGATATTTCCAAACATTCTTACAGGAATGGTAATCATTATAATAGAATACACAAACATGCAGTAAGACCCAGATTATTACCTTCATTCTTATTAGCGTATTTCTCTCTGTTCAATGGTCTGATTTGTTCAACAGGTCTCATGGCCCAACTACCTGTTTTTCAGGTTTGTGAATGTACGTTGGCCTTGCAGAGATGAACAGGCATAAATACGTTAGTACACATTAATTGCTTCTAAAAGAAAATAAAACTAATTACATTTGTTCTTTTGGCAAACATCTAGTAATAGTATGACCTTACTTTAATTTTAAAAGTAGATTAACATTCAGTATTTTAACTAGTTATCTGTAATCTGCATAGTCAAGAACAGTTAGCTCTTTGAGGATTCAAAATTTAATAGGATAGATTTTCAGCATAATGTAGAATTGAGTTTTACTGAACATAAAACATAAAGAGGAAGGAACTTTTCAGAGGCTGTGGTGAGAGTTTCTTGAATCTTTTATTGCAGTACTCTTTTTTTAAATCATTTGTTTGTTGATGATAATATTGTAGATTGATGCGGTTGAAAGAGTAAGACAATTTTATGTTGAGTTTTAAGAGAATTAAGAGAGAGATTCACAGACTGGAGGATACCCAGAGTGGAATAATCAAAGTAGTTGAAAAGCAAGGAGACATGTTATATTCATATTCTGTGCACCAATAAGTCCCAAGTAATGAAGGAAAGAAGCTGTAAGAAGAAAACGAGAGAAGAGGATACCAGCATGATTCTGCCTTCAAGAATCATGTAATCTTAGAGGAAAAAAGATACATATAAACTGTTATTTGAAGTAGGAAGTAAGTGGGAATGAAAAGACTTACTTGTCTAATTCCTGCTATGTACTCGGTACTCTGTTAGGTCTTGTTCCTGTGTCAGCCCACTTAGTTCCAGCAATCCTGTTAAAAATGGGTGATAGGGCTTTCCTGGTAGCTCAGTGGTAAAGAATCCGCCTGCCCGTGCAGGAGACATGGATTCTATCCCTGGTCCAGGAAGATCCCACATGCAGTGGAGCAACTGAGCCCGTGTACCACAGCTGGTGAGCCTGTGCTCTAGAGCCTGGGAGCCGCAATTACTGAAGCCTGTGCGCCCGTGCTCTGCAATGAGAGAAGCCCATGCACCACAACTGGAGAGTAGCCCATGCTCACTGCAACTGGGGAAAAGCCTGAGTAGAAGCAAAACCCAGAATAGCCAAAAGTAAATAATTTTTAAAGAACAGATGATAGCTTCATTTTACAGATTAAGAATCCGAATCACAGAGACCTATTCACAGTAATACCTTGAGTTAGAACTAATATTTGTACCTTGGTTAGTCTTACTTTGGGCATCCTCAGAGGCTCAGCGGTAAAGAATCTGCCTGTGATACAGAAAACACAGGAGACGTGAATTGGATCCCAGGATCGGGAAGATCCCCCGGAGGAGGGTATGGCAACCAACTCCAGTCTTCTTGCCTGGAGAATCCCATGGACAGAGGAGCCTGGCGGGCTATAGTCCATAGGGTTGCAAAGAGTCAGACACGACTGAAGCGACTGAGCACACATGCACTGTCTTACTTTAAAACCCAAGCTCATCTCACTGACCACATTGCCTCTCCAAGAGTGGTCAGATAAAGTGCTGTGAAACTTCACAAAAGAACCAGGAGAGAGAAATGTCAGCAGTGAAAGAATGTTTATTACATGTGACATTTGAGCAAGGACCTAAAGGAAAGAATAGGATTTGAACATTGTGGCAACTGAAGGAGAAAGGGCATTTTCCACTCACCTCCAACAGGATAAAAACGTGAAAATCATGCAAGAATTAGATTCAACTTGAAAGAAGATGTACTTGGAGATAATGTTTATGTTTGATGAAGGAATAGATTTATTTTGTGTTGTTACAAAGCATAGAATCAAGACAAGTATGTTAGAGCAAGCAAACAGCTATATAATCCTATATTTGCTCTCTACATGGAATTATGTAATTATAGCCTAAATGTAAATAGTGCATTTACATGTAAAGTTTTTTAAACACTTCCACATTTTCTCATTTGATCCTCAAAACCTTGTAAAACATGTTGATTTTAATTATATTTTTACAGGTGAGGAAGCTAGGGCCTAGAGGGCCAAGTCACTTTATAAGATCACTTTTAACAGTGGCAGACCTGGCATTTTGTAACCACTAAAGTCTTTCAACAGTTTATGGATTCATTCATGAAGTTTTTATACTGGTAATCTTAATTCTGGAAACCCTCCTACTATGAATGTTGGAAATGGGTTTTTGGCTTTACTAGGAGACTAGAACTACATCAGGACTGTTCAGCTTTGGCATTCTTGGCATTTGGAACCAATCTTTCTTTGTGTGAGACTGTTCTGTGCAGTAAGCTCCCTGGTCTCTACTTACTAGGTGCTAGTAGCAGTTCCCAGTCTTGACAACCAAAAATACCTCTAGACTTACAAAATATTCTGAGGCGTGGCAAAGTTCCTCCTAGTTGAGAATCAGTGTACTATGTAATATTCTAGGTTAGTAACACAGATTGCTGGTGAGCTCACTCTGTTTTTCTTAGTGATATTTAAAGAATTGTAGAGAATGAGAAGGGCTCCAGAAGCATCAATCAGACAGCACAGTTCCTGATTTTCAAGTGAAAAGTAAATGATTCTGTAAGCTAATACCTGATGAGAATAGCTTTAATTCTGGAGTTCTAAAATAGATTATTACAGAGATGGATTATGAACACTTAAAATAAGAAAGCAGTGATTACTGTAACCTCTCATTGATGGGGTTCCTAAAACCAAATATTTGTCAAAGCATATTCTTCCATATTCCTAATATCTCAGTTACTTCCACTAAGTAAGGTACCGTACAGGTACAGTATATAATTATTTAAATATGTTATAATTTTCTTACAGATCAAATGTGGGGGGTGGGGAATAGGGTATAGTTAGATACAAAGAAAACCAGTAAAAGTACACCTAAAGAATACTGATTCATAAGGCTGGAATCCTCTCAGTTGTGTTCTGTTTGGTATTTTTATTGAATTGGAGTATGTAAAATGCTAATGAAATTTCTCAATGACAAAAGACTAGGAATTCTATCATAAATCTATGGATAACAGAATTAGAATCCAAAAGAATTTCAAAACACTGAGAAAAGGACTGACTCTCAAAATATAAAATGTAAAAAGAATATACATAATGTCCTACCATTGTGTTCAAAAATTCAACTGCATAAGTAAAAGATGGGAGAGGCACAACTTTAAAGCAACACAGGTAAAACAGAGGGGATTGTAATCATCCATAAACTCAGTATGAGTCAGCAGTGTCACTTGAGGAGCAGAAAGACTGATGGAAGTTCATCCTTCTAGGTGTCTGCTCTTTTGAGTAAAATTGTTATATGTGCTTTCTTCATTCCCCTGGGCTATTTGCATTTAATTTTAGGTTAAAGTATATTAAATGGAGAATGTCTAAGATGGTATGGGAAAGAGAAAATATAGAAAAGTGAGATATCAATCTTAAAATCTGAAGTTTTCATATGGAAGGATGATTAGATTTGTTTTGCATAATCTTGAGAGGTATACTAAGAGCAATCTGTGGAAGGTGTAGGAGAGAAGTTTGTTTCTCATTCTTAACTGTAATCTAATGGCCCTTGAATCAAGGAAAATTGGAAGTGGTCAAACAGGAGATGGCAAGAGTGAACATCAGCATTTTAGGAATCAGCAAACTAAAATTGACTGGAATGGGTGAATTTAACTCAGATGACCATTATATCTACTACTGTGGGCAAGAATCTCTTAGAAGAAATGGAGTAGCCATTGTAGTCAACAAAAGAGTCCAAAATGCAGTACTTGGATGCAATCTCAAAAACGACAGAATGATCTCTGTTCGTTTCACGGTAATCCAAGTCTGTGCCCCAACCAGTAATGCTGAAGAAGCTGAAATTGAACGGTTCTATGAAGACTTACAAGACCTTCTAGAACTAACACCCAAAAAAGATGTCCTTTTCATTATAGGGGACTGGAATGCAAAAGTAGGAAGTCAAAAAATTCCTGGAGAAACAGGCAAACTTGGCCTTGGAGTACAGAATGAAGCAGGGCAAAGGCTGATAGAGTTTTGCCAAGAGAACGCACTGGTCATAGCAAACACCCTCTTCCAACAACACAGAGAAGACTCCACAAATGGACATCACCAGATGGTCAACACTGAAATCAGATTGATTATATTCTTTGCAGCCAAAGATGGAGAAGCTCTATACAGTCAGCAAAAACAAGACTGGGAGCTGACTGTGCCTCAGGTCATGAACTCCTTATTACCAAATTCAGACTTAAATTGAAGAAAGTAGGGAAAACCACTAGACCATTTAGGTCTGCCTTAAATCAAATCCCTTACGATTATACAGTGGAAGTGAGAAATAGATTCAAGGGACTGTATCTAATAGACAGAGTGCCTGAAGAACTATGGATGGAGGTTCGTGACATTGTACAGGAGATAGGGATCAAGACCATCCCCAAGAAAAAGAAATGCAAAAAGGCAAAGTGGCTGTCTGAGGAGGCCTTACAAATAGCTGTGAAAAGAAGAGAAGCAAAAAGCAAAGGAGAAAAGGAAAGATATAAGCATCTGAATGCAGAGTTCCAAAGAATAGCAAGGAGAGATAGAAAGCCTTCCTCAATGATCAATGCAAAGAAATAGAGGAAAACAATAGAATGGGAAAGACTAGAGATCTCTTCAAGAAAATTAGAGATACCAAGGGAACATTTCATGCAAATATGGGCTCAATAAAGGACATAAATGGTATGGACTTAACAGAAGCAGAAGATAGTAAGAAGAGGTGGCAAGAATACACAGAAGAACTGTACAAAAAAGATCTGCATGACCCAGATAATCATGATGGTATGATCTCTCACCTAGAACCAGACACTGTGGAATGTGAAGTCAAATGGGCCTTAGGAAGCATCACTATGAACAAAGCTAGTGGAGATAATGGAATTCCAGTTGAGCTATTTCAAATCTTAAAAGATGATGCTGTGAAAGTGCTGCACTCAATATGTAAACAAATTTGGAAAATCAGCTGTGGCCCCAGGACTGGAAAAGGTCAGTTTTCATTCAAATCCCAAAGAAAGGCAGTTGCAGAGAATGCTCAAACTACTGCACAATTGCACTCATCTCACATGCTAGCAAAGTAATGCTCAAAATTCTCCAAGCTAGGCTTCAACAGTACATGAACCGAGAACTTCCAGATGTTCAAGCTGGTTTCAGAAAAGGCAGAGGAACCAGAGATCAAATTGCCAATGTCCATTGGATTATTGAAAAAACAAGAGAGTTCCAGAAAAACATCTATTTCTGCTTTATTGACTATGTCAAAGTCTTTGATTGTGTGGATCACCACAAACTGTGGAAAATTCTGAAGAAGATGGGAATACCAAACCACCTGATCTGCCTCTTGAGAAATATGTATGCCAGTCAGGAAGCAACAGTTAGAACTGTGCATGGAACAACAGACTGGTTCCAAATTGGGAAAGGAGTACGTCAAGGCTATATATTGTCACCCTGTTTATTTAACTTATATGCAGAGTACATCATGAGAAATGCTGGGCTGGGTAAAGCACAAGCTGGACTCAAGATTGCCGGGAGAAATATCAATAACCTCAGATATGTAAATGACACCACCCTTATGGCAGAAAGTAAAGAAGAACAAAAAAGCCTCTTGATGAAAGTGAAAGAGGAGAGTGAAAAAGCTGGGTTAAAGCTCAACATTCAGAAAACGAAGATCATGGCATCCGGTCCCATCACTTCATGGCAAATAGATGGAGAAACAGTGGAAACAATGACAGGGTTTATTTTGGGGGGGCTCCAAAATCACTGCAGATGGTGACCGCAGCAGTGAAATTAAAAGATGCTTGCTCCCTGGAAGAAAAGTTATGACCAACCTAGACAGCATATTAAAAAGCAGAGATATTACTTTGCCAACAAAGGTCCATCTAGTCAAAGCTATGGTTTTTCCAGTAGTTATGTATGGATTTGAGAGTTGGACTATAAAGAAAGCTGAGCACTGAAAAACTGATGCTTTTGAACTGTGGTGTTGGAGAGGACTTTTGAGAGTCCCTTGAATTACAAAGAGATCCAACCAATCCATCCTAAAGGAAATCAGTCCTGAATATTCATTGGAAGGCCTGATGGTGAAGCTAAAACTCCCAACTTTGGCCACCTGATGTGAAGAACTGACTTACTGGAAAAGATCCTGATGCTGGGAAAGACTGAAGGTGGGAGAGAAGGGGACGACAGAGGATGAGATGGTTGGATGGCATCACCAACTCAATAGACATGAGTTTGAGTAAACGCTAGGGATTGGTGATGGACACAGGGTCCTGGCCTGCTACAGTCCATGGGGTCGCAAAGAGTCGGACACAACTGAGCGGCTGAACTGACTAACTGACATACTCACCAGAATTGCAAGCTTTTAAAAACCCAAAAATACGACTTAGTAAAGGTGTAGGGGAACAGGATTTCTCATACTGACTAATGAGACTATAAATGGGATACCTGTATTTCAGAAAACAACTTGGCATTCTCTCCAAAGTTGACATGAACTGGATTCTAACAATTCCATCTCTACATATATACCCATTAGAAATATATGCCCATGCATACTAAAAGACATGCTCTACAGGAATTTATATAGTAACATAATTCATAATAACCCCTAAACCAAAGACCAGCTAAATAAATGTTGTCAGGCAACAGAATACTATGCTGCAATGAAAAGGCACCAGCCACTACAGTATGCAACCACATGGATAAATGAAGTTCTCTTGTACCTAATTTACAGTTGCTTTAACACCTAGGTCTTTGAGTGTGTACAAATTTGCACTATTCTGTTAAAATTGCTTCTTTTGGTTCATACATTTCTTTTTATTTCGTTCATACCTTTCTTTCTATGACTATCAGTGATGCTTTTACATTTTTTAAAAATAGGATTTACTTAAATCAATTGTTTCAAGAATGAAGAAGGCAATAGAAGATGATGTTTTTATTCCTCTGTATCCAAAGAGGTAAGAGTTGCTAATTTCTAGATTTTATGAAATAGTTACTCCTGGAATACAGATTCATTTAAGAGTATAATGTAGAAGAAACTAAACATACTGTTTTCAAAACACACATACCTGTTAAGATGCAAATTGATATTTCAACAAATATTTCTTAATCACCTTTTTTATGCCATGTATGATATAATGATATTCCTGAGAACATGACAATTGGCATAGCCAGGTAGTTAGAAACACAGATTCTGGAGTGCAGATTCACCATTCCTAGACACTTGGCCTTGGGTCAAGACCAAGTGTCTTTCCATGCATCAGTGCCTTTGTATATAAAATGGACATTAAATTAATGCCTATCTCATAGGACACTGTGAAGATGAAGAGAGTGCTTAGAATAATACCTGACATGGAGAGCTGAAAATAAGGCCTAGAATATCACTGAGGGACCAGAAACTACATCTTCAAAATATATATTTACTTCTAAATGATCAGAGAGGTAGTATTTGATGCATATTGGTAGATTTGCTAAGAAAGCATCAGTTGTAGTAATGGATTATGGACTGAAGCTCACTCTCCAGTGAGTACTCACATGATAGAAGAGTTCTATGGAAAGGAAAAAAGAACTAAGCTTGCTAGTTAATTTGAATCCTAAAAGATGCCTGCATGTAAAAATTCACCCCGATTAAGGTTTGTTGACTTCCCAGATTGCTCAGTGGTAAAGAAACCACCTGCTAATGCAGGAGATGCAGGTTCAATCCCTAGGTTGGGAAGATTCCCTGGAGGAGGAAATGGCAATCCACTCCAGTATTCTTACCTGGGAAATCCCATGGACAGAGGAACTTGGCAGACTACCTTCCATGGGGTCACAAAAGAGTCAGACATGATTTAGCAACTGAACAACAACAATAATTAAGATTTGTAATGTTTTAGAAACATCCGGGGTCCCCTGATGGCTCAGTTGGTAAAGAATCCGTCTGCGATGTGGGAGACCTGGGTTTGATTCCCTGGATTGGGAAGATCCCCTGGAGAAGGGAAAGGCTACCCACTCCAATATTCTGGCCCAAATAATTAAATGGACTGTATAGTCTGTGGGGTCGCAAAGAGTCAGACATGACTGAGCCACTTTCACTTTCAGTGTTTTAGGTAACTAATATATCTGCACAGTTAAAAAGTAAGAATGTGTATTTAAAATTTTTACTAATGTTTAAAATGAAAAGTCTTATTCTCTCCTGCTTCTGACCTCCATCCACCCAGTTTTTGCCTTCTTTTCTGTACACATGCAAGAATACTGACTGTTGGTAATTTTTTTTTTTTTTTTTTTTTTTACCTTTTTGGAATTTCTCTCTGCAATTAGAATTAAATACTTTAGATAGAATTTTAATACTTACAATACAATTAGAATTAATCTTATTTCCCCCTCTTTTTTATAGCAAAGTAAGTATATTGTAGTCATAACCATTGTTTTGTGCCTTACTTTGACTTAGTACATCTTTGAGATCTTTTTGTGTCATCCACAGATTGTTTCCTCATGCTTTTTTAGCTGCACCATATGCCATTATATGGCCGTGTTGTAGTTGATGAACATCTAAGCAGTAAACCATTACTAACAGTGTTGTGAATAATTTTATGGACATAGTATCCTGTACATGTGCAAATGTATCTATAGAAGGCATTCTCAAACATGGATTTGTTGAGTGTGAGTGTACGTTCATTAGTAATTTTATTAGATATCACCAGAACACCTTTAATTATATTGTTAAGACTTAGTTTGGTTGATTAAAAAAAAAAAGTAACCATTCAGTTCTTTAAACTCTGTTTCTGAAAGATGAACAGTCATTTGCATTTTCTTTCTTTTGCTTTAAATTAGTGCTGTAGAAAACAGAACATCACCACATTCAAAGTTTCAAGAAAGACAGTTCTGGTCAGGTCTAAAGGTAAGCAGAAAACTGCAAAAATAAAAAAAATTTTTCTTTCCAAAAAAGTTTACTATATAGTGAAGATCAGAAAAATTATTCTGTAAAGGACCAGACGGTAAGTATTTTAGGTTTTGTAGGTCGTGTAATGTCTGTTGAACTGTTCAGCTCTGTCACTGTATTGCAAGCAGTCATGACAATATGTAAATAAATGAGCATGTCTGTGTTTCAGTAAAACTTTACTTTATGGACACTGAAATTTGACTGTCATATAATTTTCATGTCTTAAAGTTCTCTTTTTTTCAATCATTTAAAATTATAAAAGCCATCCCTAGTTCACCAACTCTACAAAAACAGACCATAAGCTGGATTTAACTCACAGGCCATAGTTGTCTAACCTGGGTCTAAACAGTAAAGGATGAAATCGGTGCTGAATCAGTGGCAATGGGGACAGTAAGGAAAAGATTGGTTCAAAAGATTTTTAGGATGAAGCATAGAAAGAACCCAATGACTGTTACAGAATTAATTCTACCCTGAAGAATGTAGAGTGCTAGCCAAGTTTCTGACTTTGGCACCCTATTAACTTATGGTGGCATTATTTGAGGGCATTGGAGAAGGAAGGAAAGGTTTGGAAGGAAAGAAAGATAAGTGGACATAGTGGATTTAAGATATCTATGGGATAAAGGGAGGTACTTGAATACATGAGTCTGAATTACAGGAGACAGATCTGAGCTGGAGATTTGGGAGTTGATCACATTTAGGCAGTGTTTGGAGGCATGGTCATGAATGACAACCTCTGAGGAGAAGAAGCAGTGGGCGGACAAAGTGAAGTCTTCAGACAGGCCTTAAGAATAAGCTGTTAAACTAAGAATGGTCACAAGAGAGTGGCATCAGGAGAACTAAGTGAAGGACTTCTGAGAACAAAGTATTAATGCCACTGAAGAGAATTAGAAGGAAGACTGAAAATGTTTACTGGGTTTCATAGTTATAAGGTCATGAATGACCTCAGCAAGAATAGTTCTGATAGGGTGGATCAATGCTTGTCATGTGATTGGGTCAGGAAAAAGGCTTTTCAGGAAGAGGGAGCAACATCTACAATGACATTGTGAAAAAGCATTGCATGTTAGTACAACTGGATGAAGTTTAGCACTTACGTAATAAATTTAGTAATGGAAAGAAAGTGGAAGCTACCATAGAATTCACATAAAGATCTGCATTTACAGGAGAGAAATGCAACCCGTATTACTTTGATTGAAATTTTATTAGAATTTCTTAAAAGGATTTTACCCAAAATATCTCCAAACTCACAGGTTATTATTAATCTTATTTTCTGTATTAGAGCAGTGAGGCTCTCAGGTTTGATTGATTTCCCAAGGTCACATATTGGTGACAGTACGGCTGGCTTTAACATCAGTGCTTTTATGAATCCTGGGGTACTGCAGTCTTATATCTGATGGCCCCAGCCTCCAAGAGAGAACTGATTGAGAAGGAAGATTATTGATCAGGAAAAGCTCCAGCAAGGTAATTTGAAATAGATTTTGAGCGATTATCCTAAGAAAAAATGAAGATAGGATGAAGAAATATATGCAGGTTGAGAAGAATCGAGTGTTTATTCAGAAATGTTTTCTATTCTAAAATTGACGGTCCGAACAGTGCTAATTGTGCTGAGAGTTTTACAGTTTGACCAGCTTTTTGTTTGTTGGAGACTATTACAGTTTTCCTTTGGAGAAAAGGTACAGAGTCACTTGAAATTTTGTTGTATTTTAGCTCTTTGGCAATATTCTTCTTTGGAATGAACTCCTCCCAGAAGACACCTTGCAAGAGCTAGGACTAGGGAAGCTGCTGAATCGTTACCTTATTATAGCTCTTCTCAATGCCATACCTGGCCCAGATGTTGTTAAAAAGTGCAGCCAGGTAAGTTGTGTAGAAATTGATCATCATTTCATCATTTTTAAAAGTTATTAAAATTAATTTTATAGCAAAATAACTTAAATTGTGTTACTTACATAATAACAAATTAATTTAACAGACTAGAAATCCGGGAGAATCCAGTATTTAAAAATTAGTATACTGGTTAACTATTTACAAAATGACTGTCAGATCCTCACCTCTCACTTAAATACCAATGTAAATTATAGGTAAAGTAAAAAATTAAGTGTAAAAAAAATAAAACTATAAAATACTGTACCAGGAAGATAAATGACTATACCTGATGTTAAGGGAGTCCTTTCTGAACTTTAATGCAAAAAAAAAAAAAAAAGGTGAGAAAAGGTAATAGATTTGATAAGATTTTTGGTCAACCAAAAAACATAAACAGAAAGGTATCAGGACTATAAAAAGGATTGCATTTGAGTCAATTCTAATGAGGTGGATCAGCCTAGAGCCTATTATACAGAGTGAAGTAAGTCAGAAAGAGAAAGACAAATATTGTATATTAACGCATATATATGGAATCTAGAAAGATGGTACTGATAATCCTATGGGTAGGACAGCAAAGGAGACACAAACGTAAAGGACAGACTTTTGGACTCAGTGAGAGAAGGAGAAGGTGAGATGATTTGAGAAAATAGCATTGAAAAATGTAGATTACCATATGTAAAATAGATAAACAATGGGAATTTGATGTATGACACAGGGTACCCTGTGACAACCTGGAGGGATGGGATGGGGGGGCAGGAAGTGGGTAGGGGGTTCAGGATGGAGGGGACACGTGTATACCCGTGGCCGATTCATATTGATGTATGACAAAAACCATCACAATATTGTAATTATCCTCCAATTAAATAAATAAAGGTAGCAGGATTATTTGATTATTGTTAAAACTCGAAGATGGGTTTATTGGGCTCACTATACCTGTTCTTCCCTTGTGGCTTCCCTTGTGGCTCAGGCAGTAAAGAATCTGCCTGCAGTGTGGGAAACCTGGGTTTGATCCCTGGGTTGGGAAGATCCCCTGGGGGAGGGCATGGCAACCCACTCCAGTATTCTTGACTGGAGAATCCCCATGGAAGAAGAGCCTGGTGGCCTACCATCCATGGGATCACAAAAGAGTTGGACAAAAGAGTTGGAGCAACTAAGCACAGCACATACTTATTCTTTCTCCTGTTGTTTATGTTTGGAATTTTCTATAATAAAAAGTTAAATAGAAAGAAAGTTGAAAAACAGAAAAATAAGTTATAATGTGCATAACGAGGATAAATACCCACATTTTTTTTAAAGCTCTACAAATCTGTAAACAATTTGAATGTGCTTACTGAAAATGACCAAAAGGCAAAGCAATCCCCCCCGAAAAAGAATATGCTAAAATAACCTCTAAACATGTGGAAAATATTAATAGTATTAATTAATATAATAGTATTAATATAATCAGAGAATTGATTATTAATTCCCAGTATTGTCATAAGCACAGGAAAACAGCAGTCCCACATCTGTCCAGGAACATCATTCATCTAGAAAGTGTGGAGAGGCAATTCTGGGAAATAGGTTCTGCACTGTGAGAAGAGGAATACAACTCTGGAGACTCTTTTGGCACAATCGATATAAAACCTTTAAAAGTTCATACCCTTTTAAGGAACTTCCCTAGTGGTTCAGTGATTGAGAATCTACCTTCCAACGCAGGGCACTTGAGTTCAATCCCTTGTCAGGGAACTAAGATCCCACATGCCATGGGGCAACTAAGCCCATGCACCACAACTAGAGCGCCTGCATGCCACAATTAGAGAAGCGTCCCACCACAAAGAACCATCAGCCAAAATAAAAAAATAAATAAAGTCCACATGCTTTTACATAGCAATTTTACTTCTAGGAAATTATCCTAAGTTAAAAAATCAATGGATATAATTTTCTAAGAATGTGGGAAAATATTTATATTCTTATATAAGGTTTTTTTTTTTAGTATACACGTATATGTAATGTTAGATAGCAGTTCCTGAAAGTGTGAAAGTCAGTCGTGTCCGACTCTTTGCAACCCCATAGACTGTACAATTCATGGAATTCTCCAGGCCAGAATACTGGAGTGGGTAGCCTTTCCCTTTTCCAGGAGATCTCCGTAACCCAGGGATCGAACCAGGTCTCCCACTTTGCAGGCAGATTCTTCACTAGCTGAGCCACAAGGGAAGGCCCTAAGACTTCTTTCCAACCCAGGGATTGAACCCAGCTCTCCCACATTGCAGGCATATTCTTTATCAGCTGAGCCACAAGAGAAGCCCAGGAATATTGGAGAGGGTAGGCTATCCCTTCTCCAGGGGATCTTCCTGACCCAGCAATCAAACCAGGGTCTCTGCATTGCAGGTGGATTCCTAGACAATTCCTAGAACTGTCTAGCAGTTCCTAGACAACCATTATTTTCCCAGCTATGGTTTTGTATCATGTAGTTTGTATCGTGTAGTTTTTAACTACATTATTTATCAGATATTTCAATCTTCATCCATCCTATTGTGTTTCAGATTTCAGTTTAGTTCTCTTTGACCAGAAAGCTCTACTATGCAGTAGAGGATATATGACATTGTCTTCACAGTTTGTGGCTAGAAAACCAGACCAAAACAGTGTGGCTTTAAGTCCCAGGATCATTTATGGGAAAGCTAGATAGTTCCTTCAGAATTTTATTGAGCCTTGTGATACAAAACAAGGGAAAAGCAAGTGTAAATGACATTAAATTCCAGATCGGTTAAGGGCTGGTTTTAAAACTAAAAAGATATAGTTTGCATAACAAGACTTATAGGACTTTCTGCCTTAGGCAACTAGTGTTATCTGTTTTTTTCTAGATAATTGAAAAAAGTGATTAAGAAATAGGATAAATCATTTTCAACTGTGTTTTCCGTGTTGACCAGCTAGATTTATTTTAGAAAACATGCATTCCAGAACTTTCTTTTAATGTATTTTATTATATATATATATAGTACAACTTTCTACTTTCTAGAGGTACATACTGATCCTGACCTTAGCAACTAACATAACCAAGAATTTCGTTAGAGAGTATGATCTCAGATTTTTCCTTGCTCCCATTCTCTCTCCTTTTTAAAAAAAATTCTTCCTTCTCCAACAAGGAAGTTTTCCTTTTGTTTACATTTTTTGTTTTTTTCCAAAACTTTTTCCCCAAGTCATGTATTACCTTTAGCATGATGATAGTAAGTGTTGTTTGAGAGGTTTCCCCCCCCAAAGAAACAAATGAATGTACATACATTGACTCCTTATGCTGCCATTGACATTTAAAGCAATATATTAAATTAGAAGAAAATTGTAATAAATTTTTTATACAGTATATCTTAGAATGACCTTGATTTCTTAACTCTAATTTATTGATATAGATTATACACAAAGTCATCTAATTTCATACTGTGAAATCACACTATACCTATTTTATACAGTTGACCTTTGAATAGCACAGATTTAAGCTGCATGGGTCCACTTCTGTGTGGATTTTTTTCCAATAAATATCAGTACATACCAGAGTACTTCACAATCCATAGTTGGTTAAACTTGTGGATGCAGAACCACAGATATGGAGGGCCAACTGTAAAGTTAATACACTGATTTTCATCTGTGCATAGGTCACTGTCCCTACCTCCCTGCATTGTTACAGGGCCAAATGTAGGTTTGTTAACTAAGTGTTTTGTGTCTACACATTTCTGGTGTTTAGTTATAGATTATGTTTTGTACAATTTAATCACTCAGGAATACAGAGTAATGAAAATATTACAAGTACTAGTAAGTATTTCTAAAGAGTAGTCTCCTTTAAGCTTTCAGTATCCAAATACGACTTTTTTTTTATAGTATAAAACCTAAAAAAGAAAGGGGAAATTCTCAAAAGTTATTTAACCATGAATAAAAGAATATGGAAGAATAATACAATATGGAAGAATAATACAACCAACATGAGTAGTGTGTATGTCAAAGTCATTCAGTCGGGTCTGACTCTTTGTGACCCCATGGACTGTACAGTTTATGGAATTCTCCAGGCCAGAATACTGGAGTGGTTAGCCTTTGCATTCTCCAGGGGATCTTCCAAGGAATCTTAACGTGAGTAGTATAAGGATTAAATGAGATTATGTTAAAGTACTTAGTTAATAACTGTCATTAAAAATCAACCATGTGTTTTGATTATCAGATAGCAGCATATTTACCAGAAAAGTGGTTCCAAAACTCTGCCATGAGAACATCCATTCCCCAGCTAGAAAATTTCATCCAGTTTTTACTGCAGTCTGCACGTAAATTATCTAGAAATGAAATCAGGTAATGCATATTTTATTTGTACCTCCATAAGCGTTATTTAGGCTTCTGTTCTTGGCAATTTTTAGAAAGATTTGTACTTTACTTTTAAAAATCTGAAACTGTCACTGTAGAATTAGGAGATGTTTTCATTTGCAACTTTAGAATCACTCAGTATTTTACTTTTACACCTAAGGCATATTAGTTCATATGTTTAAATGCAAATCTCTTCCAAAATAAGCACTTCCAGAAAACTGTATCACAGGAGAATTTAGAATTAAAACTGTAAGTCAAAAGCCTTTTATTTAAGCATGTTTTTAATGTCTTCCTAATTTTCCTAGCCATTTCAAAATCTCAATATTTGTTAAGTATAGATCTGCAACCTGGCATTTACCCAGCAGTAGCTGGATCTCATTCACAGCACTAGATGTTTAAGGACTTGAATACAATGGTGTTGGCAAACCACCTCAAAACACAAACAAACAAACAAAAAACTCAAATTGTAACATTTGATTATATCTGTGGGACCATGATAGTCCATATAAACTGCTGATAGCAGCACACCATTGTTCAGATTTCTAATGATAGATTTCTTCTGTGCTTTTTCTACTTTTTTATAGTCATTCACATTAAAATTTGTCAGAATATATCCACTAATAGTCTCTGATGGAATTTCATGATAATGTGGAGAAGGTAGCATCTAAATACTTTATGCAATATATTTTAGATATTGGCATCAGGTAAAGTTTTTGTTTCAAATTAACTGCTGATGTTTCACTGTGCCCTTATACATTGCATTTCTAAGAGGGAAAATGCCCTTTTGTTGTTTTTTTCAGGGATGAACTCAAAGAAATAATTCTTATTCTGGTGAAAATAAAAGCTTTGAATCAAGCAGAATCCTTCATAGAAGAATGTCACCTAGACCATCTTAGATCAGTAATTAAAGAATTTGAGTAAACTTTATAGGAAAGTACTAAAATGAGATTTTAATATAGTCACACTTGGCTGTTTTGCTTGTAGAAAAAGAAAAAAAGGTGTTCCCTTTTCTTTATTCCCAATAATGGAGGAGAGAATTTCCTAAACCAAAAGAATAGCACTCTGTCCCTCCATTCCCTCTATCTTCTGCCTTCTGGTATCTTGAAAGACTGAGCCTCCCCTTTATGAGTGTTTGCAGGAATTAAATACACAGGAACAGTAGGAGTTTAACATATTTCCATTTGATTCTTCTGATGACTTTTCCAGTTTAAGAAAGGACTTGAAGCTTATTGTAGCTGTTTTGGCTTTGCTGAGTCTTCTGTCCTGAACCATAAAAACATCTTTTAGTTCTCTCTATTTTAGCAATCTCTGTTTTTAACTCATTTGTATGAGTTAAAATGAAAATCTTAATTGGAATGAATTACTTATAAAGTATTCTGATTAAGGCATTTCAGAGCTACTAATGCTTGTCAGATTGTGCTTCAGAATCTATACCAGTATATTGTTCTAACACAAGTCTGAGAACAGCCAATGAATCTCTGCCAGCAGTATTTTTTTAACTCATTTGTACTTAATAGGTGAAAAAAAAATCTTATTTTGATTATTTATATTGACTATTAGAGAGTGACTTCTTGTTTTCTTGGCCATTTGTAATTCTTTTTGAAGTATCTATTTTTTTCCTTACGGATTTGTAAGAGCTTTATATTTTAAAGATACTGATGGTTTGGCAGTCCAGTGGTTAGGACTCTGCACTTTCACTGCAGAGGGCATGGGTTTGACCCCTGGTCAGGGAATTAAGATCCCACAAGCCACATGGTATGGCCAAAAATGAAAACAAAACAAAAAGATGACTGACGTAGTGCCCACACTGTGTTACAGTTTTCCTCATTTGCTGTTTTCTTTAAATGTGTGTATGAGTTTTGGTGTACTAAGTTATTGCTTGTTTGGTAGTTACTACTATTTTTTGCTATGCTTTTTTGTGTGTTTGTCACGGTGGTGGTAGGCTTAGAGAGGAAACAAGTATTTTAAATATTCAGAACATATGATTCATTTTTTTAAAATATGTGTGATTAAGAATGTGAGACAGGGTCATTGAATCAAAAAGAAATTGAGAACATTTTTCACAGTAAGTTTACTGATAATTTTTCTTAAATCTATTTGTTTAAATAACTTTCAGGAAGTCCTAAATGTATTCTGCAAATTGTTGCCCAAAAGATAAATCAGGAAAAGTTGATTATATGTCCAGTTTAATAGTTTGAATAAAGAACCAGCCTTGAACTCTATATGTAGGGTTTGAGCATGTGGCTTCTAACATCATCAACACTAGTTTTGAAGCTGCATGTAATAAATTTTCTCAGAGTGGTATGTGATTTCTACCATAGTGAAGATTCATGATTCACTAGTATGAACAGTTTCTTAAAGTTTATTTTAGTTATACAAATTATACAGAACAGAATCTCATCTAGAAAATTCAAGCCATTGCTAAAAAAAGTCGTTTTCTTACACAATTATTATTCCCAGAAGTAACTGCTATTTTCACTTTGTTATCCTTTCAGAACTTTTCTCTACTTAAAAAGTATGTACACATATGTCTATACACAGCTTTATTTTTTATATGTGGCAAATATTTTATTGTGTATTAAATTTATAATTTTTTATTGTTAAAAGTGTACACCTGAAATTTCCCTATGATTTTTGCCTTTGTAATTAAAGGTGTGTTAGATGATCCCTTACATTTTTTACTTGGGTAGAGAGATTTCTCTTGCTTTTTGTAGAATTGAAAATATTAGAACTAGTTTTTGATGGGGAACACAGGTATACGATGGGGAACACAGGTATACCTGTGGCAGATTCATTTCGATATTTGGCAAAACTAATACAATATTGTAAAGTTTAAAAATAAAATTAAATTAAAAAAAAGAAAAAGAAAATATTAGAACTACTTTTAAAACTGCAAATTGATTTAAACTCCCAGTAGTTTTGAAATTTCATTATGCTTGGGGTTTGAATCTCAGGATTTTTATCCATCATATACTGTAACTAAGGATATTCAAAAACATTTGTGAAGACTGCCTAATCCTCAATGCAGAGTTCTTTTTTTTTTTCCTGTTACTGTGAAATGGATGAAGAAATGGAATGGAATGAAGAAGAGAAACGCCAACTAACAAAAACAAACCTTTGAGTTAACAACTTACCTCACACCTCAGTTCTTTCTCTGGATTTTTTCAGGTTTTTGTTCACTTAAAGAATGTAAAATTTTTACAGAACCAGATAAATTACCTTTTTGTTTTTACTTTTTTATATGGCTTTTAGGAACTTTTCAGTGGCCATGAAAATATACCTCAGAACAGTTAGGTTATTTTATGTAGATGACTCTATAAAATCTGAAAAAAATATTATGAAAAATAGACCAATATTCCTCATGAATATAAAAATAAAAGTCCTTCAAATACTAACAAACTGAACCCAGCAATGTATAAAAAGGAAAATAATAATACATTATGACCAAATAGGTTTTATTCCAGGAAGAGAAGTTCGGCTTAACATTAGAAATTTAATCAGTGTAATTCACCTATGAACAGAATAAAAGAGGAAAACCATACGATCATCCAGTGATTACAGAAAAAGCATTGGACAAAATTCAACACCCTTTCCCAGTACAAAAACAGGAATATAAATTATTTAATAAAGAGCATCTGCAAATGAACATCCATATTTAGCATCATACTTAATGGTAAAGTATTAATGCAAGGAGGTCTACTCTCACCTTTTCTGTTCAGCATTGTTCTGTAGGTCCTAACCATGCAGTTGGTCAAGAAAGAGACATAAAAGTTAAAACACAAGAGTTGAATCATTATTCTCAAGTGACAAGATTGTTTACATTGAAAACCTTATGCACTCTACCAAAAAAAAAAATCTGGATTTAGCAACATTTTACAAAACTCAGCCTACGGATGTACTAGTGATCTAATTGGAAACAAGTTTTAAAACAATAATACTTCAGTAGCCTTGGAAAACATCACATATCTAGGAATAAATCTATAGAAAGACCGTGCACTGAGTAGTACACAAATTGCTGAGAAAAAAAAATGTGTAAACCTAAATAAAGAAATAGACATCATGTTTATAAATTGGAAAACTCAGTTATTGTTTCAGGTATCTTCTTCTTATATTGATTAATATCAATTGTTATGCAGTCCCTATCAAAATTCTATCAGACTTTAAAAAAAAAGAACAAAATGATTGATTAAAATACATAAAAATTAAAGTTTAGATGTACAGAGACCTTAAAATAGCCAAAACAATCTTGAAACAGAATAACAAATTGGAAGACTTGTTCTTTCTGAATTCAGGACTTACTATAAAGCTACGGTAATCAAGTCTTTGGTATTAGGATAAGAATAAACTAATACATCAGTGGAACAGAATCAAGAGTCCAGGAACAGACCTAAATATAAATAATCAATTTTTGACCACAGTATCAAGTTAATACATCATAAAAGGAGAGTATAACAATATTGGTAGAACAGTTGAATAAGAAATAGTATGAACCTCAACCCTTATTTTCTACACACCCACACAGATGAATCAGATCTAAATGTAAAGCCTAGAGACAAAAGCTTGCGAGGACAAACATAGACTGTCTTTGACACTGGAATAGAGAAAAGATTTCAGGGGGTAGGGCACAGAAGACACTAACCAAAAAAGAAAAAAAGGATAAGTTGGACTTTTTCAAAATTTAAAATTTATTCAAAAGTATTCTGTATCTTAGAGCCACAGCAAGACGGAAGGAGGGGCACAATCATGATAAAAGTCAAATCCCATACTTGCCAGGTGGGTGACCCATAAACTGGAGACCAGTAATATCAAAGAAGTTCTCCCACTGTTTTGAAGGTTCTGAACCACATGTCAGGCTTCCCACCCTGGGGACCTAACAAATGGACTGGGAATCCCCAGGGAATCTGACTTTGAGGGCCAGAGGGATTTGATTACATGACTTCTACAGGACTGGGGAAAAGAGAACCTCCAGGCTTGGCAGGCACAAACAAAACCTTGAACACACCAAGACTCAGAGGAAAGAAGCAGTGACCTCCCAGGAGACTGAACCAAAACAACTTGCTGGTGTTGGGGGGTCTCTTGTGGAAGTGTTGGTCGGCAGGGGCTCACCACGGGATGGGGGCACTGGCAGCAGCAGTCTGGGAAGGTCACTCCCTGGTGTGAACCCTCTTCAAGGTCACCATTAACGCGGCCATGGAGCTGGGTCACCTCAGGCCAAAACTACCAGAGAGGGAGTGCAACCCCACCAAAAGCTTTACTGAGCAAGACCCTGCCTACCAGAGAAAGACCTAGTTTTTCCCACTATCAGCCTCTCCCATCAGAAGGATTACATAAGCCTCTTAACCTCCTCCATTAGAGGGCAGACAGAAGAAGCAAGAAGAACCACAGTCCCCTAGTGACTAACAAACCACATTACAGAAAGTTAATCAGCCCGAAAAAGCAGAAAGTTATGTCCTGGATGAAGGGATAAGATAAAACCCCAGAAAAACAACTAAATGAAGTGGACATAGGTAGCCTTCCAGAAAGAGAGTTCAGAATAATGATAGTGAAGATGTTTTAGGATCTCAGAAAAAAAATGGAGGCAAAGCTTGAGAAAATGCAAAGAAATGTTTACCAAAGACCTAGAAGAATTAAAGAACAAACAGGTGAATAATACACTAGAAGGAATCAATAGCAGAATAACTGAGGCAAAAGAATGGATAAATGACCTGGAGGACAGATTGGTGGAAATCACTGCCGCAGAACAGAATATAGGGGGGGAAAAGACAAGAGACCTCTGGGACAACAGTAAATGCACCAACATTTGCATTATAGGGGTCCCAGAAGGAGAAGAGAGAAAGGACCTGAGAAAATATTTGAAGAGGTAATGGCTGAAAACTTCCATAACATGGGAAAGGAAATAGCCAAGTCCAGGAAGCACAGAGAGTCCCAAATAGGATAAACCCAAGAACACACCAAGACACATAATAATCAAGCTGACAAAAACTAAAGACAGAGATGAAATATTAAAAGCAGCAAGGGGAAAATGACAACATACAGGGGAACTCCCATCAAGCTATTAGCTGATTTCTCAACAGAAACTACAAGCCAGAGAGAATAACATGATACATTGAAAGTGATGAAAGGAAAGACCCTACAGCAAAGAATACTCTACCCAGCAAGACTCTCCTTCAGATTTGATGGAGAAATCAAAAGCTTTCCAGACAAGCAATAGTTAAGCAAATTCAGCCACCAAACCAACAAAGGCTAAAGGAACACCAACAACAAATGCTAAAGGAACTTCTCTAGGCAGGAAACAAGAGAAGGAAAAGACCTACCTACAGAAAATAAACCCAAAACAAGAAGACGGTAATAGGATCGTACATATTGATAATTACCTTAAATGTAAATGGATTAAATGCACCAACCAAAAGACACAGACTGACTAGGTAGATGAAAATATGTGTATGTATGCACTTCCATTTACCACATCACTCTGCTTGCCCCCCCCCCCAAATTTTATTATTTTATATTGTTAGGTTAATCGTATTCCTATTATGACTTGCAGATGTAATTATCTTTTATTTTTTGTCTGGCTACTGATTGTGAAAACTGATACACATCTTTGACTGTAGTGATTATGTAACAATTACTTAATACCATTGTATCATGATTGGTCAACCGAAGAATAATAGAATTCCGTATCACCAAAGCAACCGTTTAATAGAAAATCTGTAATCACTTTTGAACTGTGGTGTTGGAGAAGACTCTTGAGAGTCTCTTGGACTGCAAGGAGATCCAACCAGTCCATTCTAAAGGAGATCAGTCCTGGGTGTTCTTCAGAAGGAATGATGCTAAAGCTGAAACTCCAGTCCTTTGGCCACCTCATGTGAAGAGTTGACTCATTAGAAAAGACTGTGATGCTGGGAGGGATTGGGGGCAGGAGGAGAAGGGGACGACAGAGGATGAGATAGCTGGATGGCATCACTTACTCGATGGACGTGAGTTTGGGTGAACTCCAGGAATTGGTGATGGACAGGGAGGCTGGCATGCTGCAATTCATGGGGTCGCAAAGAGTTGGACATGACTGAGCGATTGAACTGAACTGAATCAGTTTTTAAAATCCATATGCATATCAAAATTATCTTGGAATTTTTTGAAAAATACAAATATTCAGGTATTATTTTTTCACCAGAGCTCCAGATATGTTTCTAATGAGCAGCCATGTTTAAAAACAACTGGACTGTATGAACACCTTTTACTTTTATCTAGTTTGTTTCACTTTTTCTATTTCATATTCAGTGCTCCCATTTCCTTTAGTTTTCTAGTTACTCTCTTTTTTTTTTTTTGATGTTCTTTCTCAAGCCTTTATTAATTGTAGTAGAGAAACTTTTGTATACATATATATATATATATAATATGTATAGTATATATATTTTAGAAAACTTACTAATTTTTGCCTAAAATTTATGACATTTTGATTCCATTTGACTTAGTATGAATAGAATGCTACATTTCTAATTTAAAAAAATAGATAAGCAACAAAGGTTTACTGTAAGCACAGGGAACTGTAGTCAATATCTTATAATAACCTATAATGGAAAATAATTTCAAAAGTAATATATATCTATATGTATAACTGAGTCACAAAAAAAACAGCTACTTTTTGAAATTTAGTAATATTTATCTTTTTGCCAGCTTTTCTAAATGTCCTATGGACATCTGATAACAACATATGAGATATAAGATTAATATAAATGAATATAAATAGAAATATATTTAAATTATTAATGACATCATTCAAGATGCTCCTAGTCTTATTTTTTCTGCAGTTGATAAAATAGTCTCAAATGTTAATATGTCTCACTGTGATTTATATATATTTTTTCTTTTCCCTTAAATTTATTCTGATTTTTGCTTTATGTATCTTTGTTTCTTTGTTGTTAGGTGTCTCATGATTTATGAGATATATCATCTTTGTGAATTGTACCTTTTAAAAAGTTTCATCTTTGTTTCATTTTAAAATAAATGTTTTTTTAAAAAGTATTCTACATCTTAGGTCTGCTGGGAAGTACAAATTAAAACTACCAGTTCACATCCACTAGAATGACTGAAAAAGACTAATATCAACAAATGCTGCTAAGAATGTGAAGCCATTGGAACACTCCTAGGTCGCAGATGGAAGTGTAAAATGGAAAAACTGCGTTGGAAAACTGTTCATCAATTAGTTTACTAACATTAATTAGTAATTAATTAACATTTACTAACCATACAACTCAACAGTGTCACTCTTAGGTGTATTTACCTAAGGAAATAAGAATATGTTCATAAGAAAAGCTTAAAAGAGTTTTGATAGGAGCCTTATTATTTACAGCCCCAAACTGTAACCAAAATGGATAAGAGTTGTAGATTCATACAATGGAAAACTACTCAACATTAGAAATAAACTATTGTATACAATCAGTATACCTGAAAACATCGTTAAATGAAAGAAGTTAGGTAGGAATACATTCAAAGGGAAAGCCAAAGACCTGTGTATTTTATTGTATATTAATTCTGCATCAGTTTTTAAAAAATACCGTGTAAGTCAGACAACTATCTAGAATAATGAACTGTCTCTGGTAGTGTTATGAATGGACTGAGCACCACTGAAGATCACATTAATTGCCCTTCCTGTGACAGTTTTCAGAAGTCATCAGTGGATGTTAATGGAAGAAAACTGATAGTGATATCCAGAGATATTTTTAACAACACAGTCCACCAGAACAGTGGTTTCTTACTCTTTTCTGCCCAAACCTAACCCTAACAAGTTTCCATCAAGAATTGTGCTTTAATTGAAACATGTATATTACCGTATGTAAAATAGATGACCAGGGCAAGGTCGATGCATGAAGCAGGGCACTCAATGCTGGTGCTCTGGGACAACCCAGGGGGATGGGGGGGAGGGGCTTTCAGGATAGGGGACACGTGCACTTATGGCTGATTCATGTTGATGTATGGCAAAAAACCACCACAATATGGTAAAGTAATTATCCTCCAACTAAAATTAATTATTTTTTAAAGATGGTGCTTTAGGATCACTGCCCTGGATATTTCAGTATGGCCTGCTAAACAGAAATGTCACAGGCAGATTCTGTAAGACAGTCATAAACAAAACATTTATGTTATGATACCTTTAAACTTGAATAAGTTTCATGGAGTTAGTCCAGAGAGATTTTACAGGCTTCTTACAAAATGTCAAAAGAACATTAAGGTTGTCTATTCATTTGAATATTTTCATGCAGGGGTTGCATGACAGAATTAAATGTCTATGGAACCACAGTTCCCAAACTGATCATAGATGCCCTGTGGCAGCACTGTGAACTCAGATGCATTGTGGGACATTAAATTTTCAAGGAAAACAGCAGTACTTGACACCTTGTCAGAACCACTGGCACTTATACCCAAAGGTTGTTCAGTTTCAACATTAGATTATGTGACATAACTTTAGAAGATATATATTTTTGAAGCTGGGTTTTCAGAGGTTGCTGTAATAAAAAGCAAATACCACATGAAATTCTGTATGGATATGAGTTGATAGTGTTCAATCTTATTCCAAGATTTGGTAAGTTACATAGTGGCCAGCAGATGAATACAACCTCAATTAGTAATTATTTAAGGATGCAATAAAAATAATTTACACAATTTTTTAAAAATTTTGTTATCAGGACCGCAGTGGTTAAAAAGTGGCACCCATCATTTGACATGAGGTTTAGAAAAGGCAGAAGAACCAGAGAACAAATTGCCAACATCCGCTGGATCATAGAAAAAGCAAGAGAGTTCCAGAAAAGCATCTATTTCTGCTTTATTGACTATGCCAAAGCCTTTGACTGTGTGGATCACAATAAACTGTGGAAAATTCTGAAAGAGATGGGAATACCAGACCACCTGATCTGCCTCTTGAGAAGTTTGTATGCAGGTCAGGAAGCAACAGTTAGAACTGGACATGGAAAAACAGACTGGTTCCAAATAGGAAAAGGAGTTCGTCAAGGCTGTATATTGTCATCCTGTTTATTTAACTTATATGCAGAGTACATCATGAGAAACACTGGACTGGAAGAAGCACAAGCTGGAATCAAGATTGCCGGGAGAAATATCAATAACCTCAGATATGCAGATGACACCACCCTTATGGCAGAAAGTGAAGAGGAACTCAAAAGCCTCTTGATGAAAGTGAAAGTGGAGAGTGAAAAAGTTGGCTTAAAGCTCAACATTCAGAACACGAAGATCATGGCATCCGGTCCCACCACTTCATGGGAAATAGATGGGGAAACAGTGGAAACAGTGTCAGACTTTATTTTTCTGGGCTCCAAAATCACTACAGATGGTGACTGCAGCCATGAAATTAAAAGACGCTTACTCCTTGGAAGCAAAGTTATGACCAACCTAGATAGCATATTCAAAAGCAGAGACATTACTTTGCCAACAAAGGTTCGTCTAGTCAAGGCTATGGTTTTTCCTGTGGTCATGTATGGATGTGAGAGTTGGACTGTGAAGAAGGCTGAGTGCCGAAAAATTGATGCTTTTGAACTGTGGTGTTGGAGAAGACTCTTGAGAGTCCCTTGGACTGCAAGGAGATCCAACCAGTCCATTCTGAAGGAGATCAGCCCTGGGATTTCTTTGGAAGGAATGATGCTAAAGCTGAAACTCCAGTACTTTGGCCACCTCATGCGAAGAGTTGACTCATTGGAAAAGACCCTGATGCTGGGAGGGATTGGGGGCAAGAGGAGAAGGGGACGACTGAGGATGAGATGGCTGGATGACATCACTGACTCGATGGATGTGAGTCTGAGTGAACTCCGGGAGTTGGTGATGGACAGGGAGGCCTGGCGTGCTGCGATTCATGGGGTCTCAAAGAGTCGGACACGACTGAGCGACTGATCTGATGGAGATAGATAAAGGATAGGGCACCCTTTTAAAGTTTCTCCAAAACTAAAGGCTCTGTGAAGTAAGAATGTGAGAACTACTGATAATATTCACTGAAAAGCAAAGAATGTTTCTGGATATATTTGGACTTCTTATAGCAAAGCTATACAGGAATACATAGAAATACCACCTCCCTATTATGTTCCAGTTTTCAGGAACACTGCTGCTACTAAGTCACTTCAGTCGTGTCCGACTCTGTGCGACCCTGTAGACGGCAGCCCACCAGGCTCCCCCGTCCCTGGGATTTTCCAGGCAAGAACACTGGAGTGGGTTGCCAGTTCCTTCTCCAATGCATGAAAGTGAAAAGTGAAAGTGAAGTTGCTCAGTCGCGTCCGACCCTCAGCGACCCCATGGACTGCAGCCTACCAGGCTCCTCCATCCATGGGATTTTCCAGGCAAGAGTACTGGAGTAGGGTGCCATTGCCTTCTCCGTCAGGAACACTAGAACTTTTAAATTATAAAAAGGCTATTACAGGGACTTCTTGATGGTCCAGTGGTTAAGACTCCACACTCCCGGCTTCCCTGGTGGCTCAGTGGTAAAGAATCTGCCTGCCAGTGCAGAAGACACAAGTTCCATCCATGATCTGGGAAGATCCCATATGCCACAGAGCCACTAAGCTCATGTGCCATAACTATTGAGTCTGTGCTCTAGAGCCTGCAAGCTGCAATTTCTGAACCCACATGCCCTAGGGTCCATGCTGTACAGCAGAGACGCCACCACAATGAGAAGCCTGAGAATCACACAACTAGTGAGTAGCCACTGCTTGCCACAACTAGAGAAAAACCCACTCAGTAATGAAGACGGTGTGGCCAAAATTAAAAAAAAAAAAAAAGACACCATGCTCTCAAGACATGCTCTGGTTTGATCTCCGTTTAGGGAACTAAGATCCCTTATGCTGCACAGCACAGCCAAAAAAAAAAAAAACAGCTATTACAGTTAATTAAATTTTGTATATATATGACTGGTAGGGATGACTATATAGAACTTCTCCATCTTTGGCTGCAAAGAATATAATCAGTCTGATTTCGGTGTTGACCATCTGGTGATGTCCATGTGTAGAGTCTTCTCTTGTGTTGTTGGAAGAGGGTGTTTGCTATGACCAGTGCATTTTCTTGGCACTGTATTAGTCTTTGCCCTGCTTCATTCCATACTCCAAGGCCAAATTTGCCTGTTACTCCAGGTGTTTCTTGACTTCCTACTTTTGCATTCCAGTCCCCTATAATGAAAAGGACATCTTCTTTGGGTGTTAGTTCTAAAAGGTCTTGTAGGTCTTCATAGAACCATTCAACTTCAGCTTCTTAGCGTTACTGGTTGGGGCATAGACTTGGATTACTGTGATATTGAGTGGTTTGCCTTGGAAACAGAGATCATCCTGTCGTTTTTGAGACTGCATCCATGTACTGCATTTCGGACTCTTGTTGACCATGATGGCTACTCCATTTCTTCTAAGGGATTCCTGCCCACAGTAGTAGATATAATGGTCATCTGAGTTAAATTCACCCATTCCAGTCCATTTCAGTTCGTTGATTCCTAGAATGTCGACGTTCACTGTTGCCATCTCTTGTTTGACCACTTCCAATTTGCCTTGATTCATGGACCTGACATTCCAGGTTCCTATGCAGTATTGCTCTTTACAGCATCGGACCTTGCTTCTATCACCAGTCACATCCACAACTGGGTATTCTTTTTGCTTTGGCTCCATCCCTTCATTCTTTCTGGAGTTATTTCTGCACTGATCTCCAGTAGCATATTGGGCACCTACTGACCTGGGGAGTTTCTCTTTCAGTATCCTATCATTTTGCCTTTTCGTACTGTTCATGGGGTTCTCAAGGCAAGAATACTGAAGTGGTTTGCCATTCCCTTCTCCAGTGGATCACATTGTGTCAGACCTCTCCACCATGCCTGCCCGTCTTGGGTGGCCCCACAGGGCATGGCTTATTCTCATTGAGTTAGATAAGGCTGTGGTCCTAGTGTGATTAGATTGACTAGTCTTCTGTGATTATGGTTTCAGTGTGTCTGCCTCTGATGCCCTCTTGCAACACCTACCGTCTTACTTGGGTTTCCCTTACCTTGGACGTGGGGTATCTCTTCAGGGCTGCTCCAGCAAAGTGCAGCCGCTGCTCCTTACTTTGGACAAGGGGTATCTCCTCACCGCTGCCCCTCCCGACCTTGAATGTGGAATAGCTCCTCTAGGCCCTCCGGTGCCTGTGCAGCCGCCGCTTCTTGGACGTGGGGTTGCTCCTACCAGCCGCTGCCCCTGGCCTCGCGTGGGGGTAGTTACTCTCAGCTGCTCCTGCGCTGCCACAGCCTGGCACTCTTGGCCGTCGCCCCTGACCTCAGACGTGGGGTAGCTCCTCTTGGCCGCCGCCCCTCGGTCATGGGGTCCTCCCGGCTTCTGCCCCTGACCTCAGACGTGGGGTAGCTCCTCTCTGCCGCATTCTGAATACACAGAAGAACTGTACAAAACAGATCTTCATGACCCAGATAATCACGATGGTGTGATCACTGACCTACAGCCAGACATCCTGGAATGTGAAGTCAAGTGGGCCTTAGAAAGCATCACTACAAACAAAGCCAGTGGAGGTGATGGAATTCCAGTTGAGCTATTTCAAATCCTAAAAGATGATGCTGTGAAAGTGCTGCACTCAATATGCCAGCAAATTTGGAAAACTCAGCAGTGGCCACAGGACTGGAAAAGGTCAGTTTTCATTCCAATCCCAAGAAAGGCAATGCCAAAGAATGCTCAAACTACCGCACAATTGCACTCATCTCACACGCTAGTAAAGTAATGCTCAAAATTCTCCAAGCCAGGCTTCAGCAATACATGAACTGTGTTCAAGCTGGTTTTAGAAAAGGCAGAGGAACCAGAGATCAAATTGCCAACATCCGCTGGATCATGGAAAAAGCAAGAGAGTTCCAGAAAAACATCTATTTCTGCTTTATTGACTATGCCAAAGCCTTTGTGTGGATCACAATAAACTGGAAAATTCTGAAAGAGATGGGAATACCAGACCACCTGACCTGCCTCTTGAGAAACCCATATGCAGGTCAGGAAGCAACAGTTAGAACTGGACATGGAACAACAGACTGGTTCCAAATAGGAAAAGGAGTTCGTCAAGGCTGTATATTGTCACCCTGTTTATTTTACTTATATGCAGAGTACATCATGAGAAACGCTGGGCTGGAAGAAACACAAGCTGGAATCAAGATTGCCGGGAGAAATATCAATAACCTCAGATATGCAGATGACACCACCCTTATGGAACTCAAAAGCCTCTTGATGAAAGTGAAAGTGGAGAGTGAAAAAGTTGGCTTAAAGCTCAACATTCAGAAAATGAAGATCATGGCATCTGGACCCATCACTTCATGGCAAATAGATGGGGAAACAGTGGAAACAGTGTCAGACTTTATTTTTTTGGGCTCCAAAATCACTGCAGATGGTGACTGCAGCCATGAAATTAAAAGACGCTTACTCCTTGGAAGGAAAGTTATGACCAACCTAGATAGCATATTCAAAAGTAGAGACATTACTTTGCCAACAAAGGTTCATCTAGTCAAGGCTATGGTTTTTCCTGTGGTCATGTATGGATGTGAGAGTTGGACTGTGAAGAAAGCTGAGCACCGAAAAATTGATGCTTTTGAACTGTGGTGTTGGAGAAGACTCTTGAGAGTCCCTTGGACTGCAAAGAGATCCAACCAGTCCATTCTGAAGGAGATCAGCCCTGGGATTTCTTTGGAGGGAATGATGCTGAAGCTGAAACTCAAGTACTTTGGCCACCTCATGCAAAAAGTTGACTCACTGGAAAAGACTCTGACGCTGGGAGGGATTGGGGGCAGGAGGAGAAGGGGACGATAGAGGATGAGATGGCGGGATGGCATCACCGACTTGATGGACGTGAGTCTGAGTGAACTCCGTGAGTTGGTGATGGACAGGGAGGCCTGGCGTGCTGCGATTCATGGGGTCGCAAAGAGTCGGACACAACTGAGCGCCTAAACTGAACTGAACTGAAAAATGCTGATAATCATTTCAACATATGAAAGTAAAACTATTAAGCTATAATTTGTATAGTAGTTACATCTCATAAAATACTAGAAAAAATTTTAACAAAAACAAATGGTTGAAAAGCTTTATGGCATCTTTTTTTAAGGCAAATGTATAACAAATCATGTTCAAACACAAGCTAGTTAATGAAGAACTTTAGGTTCAAAGGGCCATATATTCTGCATCCCTAAGAAACTGTAATCAGCTTCTCAACGTGGTTGAGCATTTTCACATTGCATTTTGCTGCCACAAAATTAGTTGTACATTTTTGAGTGTTGATCTATCACTAAAAGATTTAAGTTAGGAGACAGAAAGAAAATGTTTTGTAACTGTATTAAAAAAAAAAAAATCTGTCGATGAACAAGGAGCCAGGTGTCAGTTTCCTATGGGAGGAACATTCTCACGGAGGTACTGGAAGGCCAAGTCGGTCCACTTCATCTCTTGTTCTTTAACAGATTCTGTGGTGCCTCCTTTGTCCCGTTCAGGTTCACGAAGCTCATTCAGTGGTATTGCAACATCCTCATGAGGCAGCTTGTCTTCTCGCCAAGCATCGCCAAACTCAAGATCCTTCCAACTCTCTGTACTTCACTGTTCATTCTCTTGCAGCTTTGATCTTGTCAGACCTCTGTATTAGAGCTCCGTAAACTTGTAGTTAAAGAAGGCAATGGCAACCCACTCCAGTACTCTTGCCTGGAAATCCCATGGACGGAGGAGCCTAGCTGCAGTCCATGGGGTTACTAAGAGTTGGACACGACTGAGCTACTTCACTTTCACTTTTCACTTTCATGCATTGGAGAAGGAAATGGCAACCCACTCCAGTGTTCTTGCCTGGAGAATCCCAGGGACAGGGGAGCCTGGTGGGCTGCCATCTATGGGGTCACACAGAGTCGGACACGACTGAAGGGACTTAGCATAGCATAGCACCCCTCCTTGATGTGGCAGCTGTCTTGAAAAAAACAGCTTTGTTCTCAGTGTGAAACTTCACTCCCTGTCTCTGGATGGTGCAGTTAGTTCAGTTCAGTCACTCAGTCGTGTCCGACTCCCCGCGACCCAATGGACTACAGCACACCAGGCCTCCCTGTCCATCACCAACTCCAGGAGTTTACTCAAACTCATGTCCATTGAGTCAGTGATGCCATCCAACCATCTCATCCTCTTATCATCCCCTTGTGCTCCTGCCTTCAATCTTTCCCAGCATCAGGGTCTTTTCAAATGAGTCAGTTCTTCACATCAGGTAGCCTAGAGTATTGGAGTTTCAGCTTCAGCATTAGTCCTTCTAATGAACATTCAGGATTGATTTCATTTAGGATAGACTGGATGGTGCAGAGCAGACCTCTGCACCTAGACTATAGACCTGGTCTATACTCTAGCCTCTCAGGGGGTTTCTTGAAAACTGAACCAAAGCACTCATTCTGTCTTGCCTAACTTGAAACTCAGGACAGAAAAGCAGAAAGCATTGGCCTAAAACAGTATAAGGCAAGCCAACAATCCACAAATGCCTGGGTCAAAAGATTACAACTGAGATACATCTAAGGTCTATGATACAACAGATCATCTAAGGACTGGGAGAAAAAGCTGAGGGTGGGGAGTTACTTTGGGCACTTAGGATATTCAGAAGTATATATATAGGGAAATTTAGAAAGCCACACACATCCAGAATAAGAAACATGCTTTAAAAAGACTCCAAAGACCCTAAGTTTTCAACTCAGGCTAATTGTTAGGCTTAGCGCAAGCCCGGTTTATTGTTGAGAGAGTATATTAGAAAAATGACAACCTGCAAAAACAGAGAGAGATGGGTTTGTTTTAGCTCCTGACTTTTAAAAAAACCTATCAAAACACTATCTAAAAAAAGGTAAGAAACATTTCAGCGATCACACACAAGGACTATATTGTTTGTAAAAAATAATTTTAAGAATATCATTAAGCAAATGGACTACTATAGTCCAATAATCAAAATAAAGAAAGTCCTAGGGAAGGAGGGCAAATCTGATTTCCAGAATCACATTAGAATGTTTAAATGTCCAATTTTCAACAAAAATAATCAAAATACATTCAAAGACGTGGGAATGCATGGCCATCCAAAGGAATAAATTAAATAGAACCAATCACTGCAGAAGCAGATATCAGAATTAATAGACAAAGACTTTAAATAACTGTCTTAGACATGCTCAAAGAGCTAAAGGAAAACACGGACCAAGAACAAAAGGAAATTTGAAAAGGGATATATGAACAAAATGAGATTAGCAATAAAGACACAGAAATCATAAAAGGAACCAAACAAATTCTAAGGATGGAAATTACAATAACTGACACCTTAAAAAAGTGCTAGAGGAGTTCAACAGCCAGTGTGAGCAGGCAGAAAAAATAAATCAACTAACTTAAAACTAGGATAATTACAATGATCATGCCTGTGGAGCAAAAAGAAAAAAAGAATGACGTGAACACAGTCTACAAAATTAATGGGACCATCAAAAAGACCAACGTGCATTATGAATGTCCCAAAAGAAAGGATCAGAAAGAATATTTGAAGAAAGAATGGTCAAATACAGCCAACATTTGATGACAAATATGAATCTCCAAGTCCAAGAATCTCAATGAACTCCAAGCAGTTAAACTCAGAGGCGCACACCAAGACGTATTATAATCAAACTGGCAAAAGACAAGGAGACAATCCTGAAAGCAGCAAAGGAGAAGCAACTCATGATCAAAATATCCTCAGTAAATTTAACAGACAAATCTCATCAGAAATCAGATGCCAGGAGATATTTAATTTGCTGAGAGAAAAATACTGTCAACAAAAAATACTCTTATCTAGAAAAACTGACCTTCAAAAAGTATAAAGGCACTGCCATATAAACAAAACCTAAGACAGTTCATTACAACTAGACCTGTCCTACAAGAAAGGCTAAAGGGAGTACTTCAGGCAGAATGTAGGCAGTAACTTGAATCTACATCTAGTTTGTGATAAAGACCTCTAGTAAAGGTAAATACATGGGAAAATATAATAGCTATTATTGTTGTAATTTTGTTTGGTAACTCTGTTTTATCTCATACTTAAAGAAGACCCAGGTTTGATCCCTGGGTTGGGACGATCCCCTGGAGAAGGAAATGGAGACCCACTCCAGTATTCTTGCCTGGGGAATCTCATGGACAGAGGAGCCTGGTGGGTTACAGTCCATGGGGTTCCAAAGAGTCGGACACAACTGAGCGACTAACAGTTACATGACTTAAAAGAGCAGTGCAACAAAATAATTATATTATCAGGCACACAATATATGAAGATGTAATTTGTGACATCAATAAAGGGAGAATAGAGCTTCATAGGACTAGAAATTTTGTTTGTTGTTGAACTCAAACTGATAATCAATTCAAATTAGACTATATAATGTTGACTATAACCCTCATAGTAACCACAAAGAAAATATTTAACAACTATATGCAAAAGTGAAATGAGAAGGGAATCATAATGGTTCACCACCAAAAAATCAACATAGAAGACAGTAATGAGAAACAAAAAATGTATAATACATAAAGACAACAAGTGGCAGTTCTTCCTTATACTAATTACTTTAACTGTAAATGAATTAAATAAACTCTCCAAACAGAAGGCAAATATCAGCAAAATGGATAAAATCAAATGATCCAACTATAGGCTAAGGACAATATGCTATATGCTGAGAGACTCACTTTAGCTTCAAAGACACAGATATGTTGAAAGTGAAAGGACATAAAAAGATATTCTATGTAAATAGTAAGCAAAGGAGAATTGAGGTGCATATACTAGTATTAAGCAAAATAAGACTGTAAGCCAAAAATTGTTTTAAGAAACTAAAATGCATATTACATATTGATAAAAATTCATCAGGAAAATAAAATTTATACACAAAATGACAGATGCCCCCAAATATATGAAGCAAACATTGACAGAATCGAAGAGTAAAGTAGACAGCTCTATAAGAATTGTTAGAAACTTCAATATTCCACTCTTGAAAAATGGATAAAACCTTTAGACAGAAGATCAATGAGGAAACAGAAGATTTCAACACTATAAACAAACTAGACCTAACAGACAGATAAAACTCTCCATCCGACAACAGTAAAATATGTTTCTCAAGTGCACAAGGCATGTTGTCCAGACCATATGTTAGGCCACAGAACAATTTTTAGTGCATTTTAAAAGACTACATACAGGGCCTCCATGGTGACTTAGTGGTGAAGAATCTGCCTGCCAATTCAGGAGACACGGGTTCAGTCCCTGATCTGGGAAGATCCCACATGCTGCGGAGCAACTATACCCACGCACCACTATTGAACCTGTGCTCTAGAGCCCAGGAGGCACAACATGCTCCTTAGAGCTTGTGCTTTACATGATAAGCCACCACAACGAGAAGCCTGCACACTGCAACTAGACAGGAGCCCTCACTCACTGCAACTACAGAAAACGCTCGTGCAGAACAAAGACCCACCACCGCCAAAAGCTGAATAAATAAATAAAATTATTTTGTAAAATGTGACTTTATTCTATTTTTAAAAAAGACGGAAATCACACCAAGTATCTTCTCTGACCACAATGGAATGAAGAAATCAGTAACAAAAGAAGTGGAAACTTCACTTGTGGCATATTAAATGTGGCAATTAACGTTCTTTAACAACCAATAGATCAAAGAAAGTATAAGGGAAATTTCAAAATATGATCTAGCAATTATACTCCAAGATATGTATATACCTGGAGTATATGTTTTTAAAATATTAAAAAAGAACAAATACTGTATGATTCCACTTTTAAGAATCAGAATAGGTAAATTCATAAAGTGAGTAGATTAGAACTTACCAGGAGCTGACACAGAGAGAGGAATTGGGAGTTACTACTTACTAGTTACAGCTCCTTTCTAGAGTGATGAAAAAGTTTTGAAGATAATGGTGATGGCCGCACAATATGAAAGTAATTAATGCCACTAAAGTTGCATATTTAAAAATGGTTAAAATGATAAATTTTGTTATAATCATTTTTAATATCAATTTTTATTATGGTAATATATATATATTACAATAAAAATTTATTAAGATCTGTTTTTTCTGGGGGAAAATTCAAAAGAATTTTAAAGAAATTTTATAGAGTAAAAAACATGACTGGCTATGTTGTTATAAGCACATGTACTCACGAGCCAATCATACATTTGCACAGCTTTAGTCTCGAAATGTACTATTCATCTGCCCTTCTACCAACGCTGAAGTGTGTTTATCAAGGTAAAAAATGAACAAATTTTAATGGTTCTCTTCTGACAAGAGAAGAAAATGTAGGGCATAGACTGTTAAAATTTTGAGAGGCTATCTCAGCAAGTAATCTAAATAAGTGAATGATGGTATATATGTTGCTTTCTGAAAGTAGGTGGCTGTGTAACTGTTAGTGAAAGAGCAAGATAGCCCTGAATGTTGAGAACCCCAAGGACTAATATCTGAAAATTTCTTCAAAAGAAATCTATTACTGGGGAAAGTGGCTAAATAGGTTAATTTGTCAAATAAATTATTCAAATAACCACCAAAGTATACCACAGGGAAAAGAAAACCTACAAGGAAGGAGAAAACAGGACAAGACGTAAATAGTAGAAAATGTCAAGAAACATATGGATGAGATATAAAACCACAAGAAGAACAGGACAAGAAACAAGCAGAGCAAAATTTTAAAAGCTGAAAAAACATGAATGGACTGGCAGACTTAAAAAAGGCAAACCAAGCCAGCAGTGGAGAAAGATGAGAACCAATCCAGTTAACCTCAATTGTTAGTCGGCAGATCAGCAACTAGGGGGTCAAGGACAGTGGCTAAACTAGTGAGAACCTGATGAAACTAACTGAAGTTTCAAACAGGGTATCCCTTTCCCAGCTCCCCACAATTGCTTGTCTGGCCCTCCTCCACATCAGTTAATTTTAGGAGGTTTCTCTAGAGAAGCTAGAACAGTTTTCAGGACTGCAGGCACTTGTGTGTGGGGGAGAGGATAGACAGGATGGCCATAAAAATACAGTGTGCCAGAAATCTCATTCTTTTTCTTCAATATGGTTAAGGGTAGAAAGACCCTTAGCCTCCAGGAAGGAGACTGGAAACCTTTACTTTGGAGACTGACCAAAGGAAGATACTCATGTGGAGTATCCTTTTGTAAACTCTCATGGAAGCTGAAGCAACTATGATCCAAAGAATATCATTATGCTCTCCCTGCAATAATGACAATGTTGGGACTTCCCTAGTGGTCCAGTGGTTAAGAATCCACCTTCCAACGCAGGGGACACTGGATCAAACCAGGGTTCAATCCCTGGTTGGGGAACCAAGATCCCACATGCCAAAGAGCAACTAAGCCCTCGCGCCACAACTAGAGGGCCCACGCACAGCAACAAGAAAAGTCAGTGTGCTCAAGCGGAGAAGCCCTCTCATGCTCTGACACCCAGCACAACAAAAAAGGCAATCTTGTCCTTTACACCTGCAAACAGATTTTTCAAAAGTAAATGTACTGTTTAAGAATGTACGTTATGTAATAAACTAAAAGAAATGCAAGGGAATGATTAACACAAAGTTGGGATACTGCCTACATGTGGGAGAGGGGACGGATGCAATTACAGACACACAAGTCTTCTTAGATTCTACTAAATGCTCTATTTCCTAACCTCCTTTGATATTACAAATGTTTTACTTTTTAATCTGGTGGTGGGTATATAATGCTTATTTTATTATTACTCTTTCAATCATATACTTTTTTGTATTTATAATTTATTTCACAAATTCAAAAAATCATCCTACTGACTTCCTTGTTCAGATCCCAAGCTCAATGAAGAGCATTCCAGTAACAGTTTGATGCTATTATAGCTTTGCCTCCATTAAAAGAATGGACATCAGACCACTTGGCATGCACATTTTTCTTTTTAAAATAATAAATGGGTGTGATGATTTTTTAAATAAAATTCATAAAAGAACGCTTAATTGATTTAATGACTATGTCTTTATATATGAGATTAAATTGGTTTCTAAATAAATCCTCTGAGAGTCAGTATATCCTCTGCCAGTAACCAAATGCATTCTCAGATCAGGAACTTTTTGATGCTTCAATTTCATTCCATATTGCAGCTTCAATCTTTGATGTGTCATATTCCCTCATCATATCAAACTCAAGCCATGGCTGACTCCATTTCTGGGCTGCTTTCATTTGCTCTTCAGTTAAACAAAGGTCAAATCTGATCCCTTTAACATTAAATTTTGGACGTTCCCAGCGTTTGGACCAGGGTTTTGGCTTCATTTTTACTTTTAGCTAAGGAAGATATAAGAAAAGGAACAAATTAGGCTGATAATTGCCAAGAAAAGTTATTCTTGAACTTCCAGTTCCAAATGTACAACTTATACCTGATTAATAGGAACTTCTCGGCTAGGTTCTTGTGCTACTGGCTTCATGTTCATATCAAAAGTGCTGTATTCAGGAAGGGCATCTCGCAAGTACAGCAAACTATCGTCGAGCCGTTTCTCTAATTTGACAACTTGGATCTCCTGGATTCGAGGATTATAAAGTTCAAAGCAAATCTCAACACCTAAAAAGAGAAAACATATTCTTACAATCTAAATTCAGATTCCTGCATACACCTCATACTACAATAAAGACTATTTCATGAAGGAATTAGCTCAGGGTTTTTGCATGTAGGAAATGTGATATAAATTTGTAACCTTTGAAATGAAGATTATTGAAAGAAATAGAAATAAATCCACTAGATTAAAAAAATGAGAAAACCTGAGTTAGAATGATAAAGTCTAAAGAAAAATGTCTTCTATAAATATAATGAGCCATTTATCTCTTTGATTTTGGCAGTATTAGTTGGAAGTTTGAATAAATTCTTCACTCATATTCTTGTTTATTTCCCAATTACTTTAATAAAACTGGATCTTCTACATTTAAAGCAACAGAATTAATGATTCAAAAGAGTAAGTACAATTTTTAAGTTCTAATTTTGATTAAGAAGTCCTCGTAAGATGGCCTAGGTTTATAAATATTCTGTGCCCTCTATGGGAGGAACAGCTTTGAGTGTTTCCAAGATGCTGATATAAAAGGTTAATATATATAATCTGTATGAGGAACATTTAAAGGGAAGTGTGTATTCTGACCCAAGAGAAATATAGATAGTAAAACATAGGATCAACATTAACATCTAGTGTTAATACCAGGATTTAATCAAGTTTCACTCTACATCTATTCTGTTATAGGCACTGATTTAGGAGCCGTGCCTACAGCAAAATCAAAATAGGCAAAACCCTTCTCTTCTCATAAAGCTTATGTTCTAGTTCAGTTCAGTCACTGCTCAGTCATGTCCGACTCTTTGCGACCCCATGAACCACAGCACACCAGGCCTCCCTATCCATCACCAACTGCCAGAGTCTACCCAAACCCATGTCCATTGAGTCGGTAGATGATGGCAAACAATAAATAAAAAAACCAGCAGGTAATTTCATATAGTGAACACAATACAGGGATTATATTGTGACTGAGAAAGGGGCAACTTTATTTATCCTGAACCATGCAGCATGTGGGATCTTAGTTCCCTACCAGGGATTGACAGCAAAGCATCAAGTACTAACCACTGGACCACCAGGGAATTCCCAGGAGCAACTTTAAATAGTATCGTCAGGAAAAGTTTCTTTGAAAAGATAGCATTTCAACTGATACTACAAAGGGCCAAGAATGCTCCAGGCAGAAGAACAGCAAATACAAAGGCTCTGGGCTCTTAACAAACCTACCATGTTGGAAAAACCAGAAAAAGGTCCATTTGGCTAAAGTATAGTAACTTGGTGGATCAGGGAGGTAAGCCAAGGATAGTGCACAGCTGCGGGCAGGAGATGATGGTGGCAAGGACAAGAGTGGTAGCAACGGGGGTGGAGACACAGACACAGCTGGGATAAAGCTTCTGGGGATTAAGCCATGAACACTTGCTGACTGGATGTGTGAAAATGGATAACTAAAAAAGCTCCTAAGTTTTGGGTTTAAGTAAATGGGTACGGAGTAATACAACTTATGGAAATAGAAAAGAAAAAACAAAAAACAAACCTGTGAAAAGAACACATTATGAAGGGAATGGAGTTCTGTTTTGAACTTGCTTTAACAAGATACCCAAATGGAGATGTCAAACAGGTATGTGAGTATCTGGAATAAGGAAAGGGTCAGTCATCAACATAAATCCGGGAATTAATACCACATGAATGGTATTTAAAGCCAAGGGACTAGGAAGAATCATCAAAGTAGGAAGTATCAATGTGGAAGGTACAAGCAGGTCACAGTCAAAATGTTAATGGTAGAAAATGGCAAGACAGAGCTAATACTTTTGAGAATTCTGTGTCAAGTGCTTCACATACAACATGAAAATTAACTGACCACAACCCAGGGAGGTAGATCTGATGGACAGAGCGCCTGAAAAACTATGGATGGAGGTAGTGACCAAAACTATCCCAAAGAAATAAAAAAGACAAAATGGTTGTCTGACCAGGCTTTACAAATATTTGAGAAAAGAAGAGAAGCAAAAGGCAAAACAGAAAGGGAACTCAGTGCAGAGTTCCACGGAATAGCAAGGAGAGATAACAAAGCCTTCTTAAGTGAACGTCGCAAAGAAATAGACGAAAACAATAGGATGGGAACGACTAGGGTGCCGGGGAAACATTTCATACAAAAACAGGCACAACAAAGGACAGAAATGGCAAGGACCGTGACGGAAGCAGAAGAGATTAAGAAGAGGTGGCAAGGATTCACAGAATAACTGTACAAAAAGATCTTCATGACCCAGATAACCATGATGGTGTGGTCACTCACCTCGAGCCTGACATCCTGGAGTGTGAAGCCAAGTGGGCCTTAGGAAGCATTATGATGAACAAAGCTAGTGGAGGTGATGGAACCCGAGCTGAGCTATTGCAAATCTTAAGAGATGTTGCTGTTAAAGTGCTGCATTCAATACGCCAGCAAATTTGGAAAACTCAGCAATGGATACAGGACTGGAAAAGGGCAATTTTCATTCCAATTCCAAAGAAAGGCAGTGCCAAAGGATGTTCAAACTACTGTACAACTATGCTCATTTCACATGCTAGCAAGGTAATGCTCAAAATCCTTCAAGCTAGGCTTCAACAGTACCTGAACCGAGAACCTCCAGATGTACAAGCTGGATTTAGAAAAGGCAGAGGAACCAGAGATTAAATTGTCAACATCCACTGGATCATAGAAAAAAGCAAGAGAATCCCAGGAAAACATCTACTTCTGCTTCACTGACTATGCTAAAGCCTTTGATTGTGTGGATCACAATAAACTGTGGAAAATTCTGAAAGAGATGGGAATACCAGACCACCTGACCTGCCTCCTAAGAAACCTGTATGCAGTTTAAGAAGCAACAGTTAGAACCAGACATGGAACAATGAACTGGTTCCAAATTAGGAAAGGAGTACGTCACAGCTGTATATTGTTATCCTGCTTATTTAACTTATATGCAGAGTACATCATGTAAAATGCCAGGCTGGATGAAACACAAGCTGGAATCAAGACTGCTGGAAGAAATATCAACAACCTCAGATATGCAGATGACACCATCCTCATGGCAGAAATCGAAGAGGAACTAAAGAGCCTCTTGAGAATGAAAGAGGAGAGTGAAATAGCTGACTTCAAACTCAGCATTTGGGACTTCCCTGGTGGTCCAGGAGGGCTTCCCACGTGGCTCAGTGGTAAATAATCTGCCTGCAATGCAGGAGACCCAGGTTTGATCCCTGGGTTGGGAAGATCCTTTGGATGGGGGGCACAGCAACCCACTCCAGTATTCTTGCCTGGAGAATCCCATGGACAGAGGAGCCTAATGGGCTACAGTTCATAGGGTTGCAAAGACATGACTGAAGCTACTCAGCATGCATGCCTGGTGGTCCAGTGGCTAAGACTGAACTCCCAAAGAAGAGGGCCCCAGTTTGATCCCTGGTCAGGGAGCTAGATTCCACATGCCACAACTAAGACCCAGTGCAGCCAAATGAATAAAATAAATTGAAAAAAAAAAAAAAAAAAACACCTCAACATTCAAACAATTAAGATCATGGTGACCAGTCTCATCACTTCATGATAAATAGATGGGGAAAAAATGGAAACAGTGGCAGATTTCATTTTCTTGGGCTCCAAAATCACCGTGGACAGTGACTGCAGTCATGAAGTTAGATGCTTGCTCCTTGGAAGGAAAGCTATGACAAATCTAGAAAGCCTATAAAAAGCAGAGATAGCACTTTGCTGGCAAAGGTCCATAGAGTAAAAGCTATGGTTTTTCCAGTAGTCATGTACGGATGTGTGAGTTGGACCACAAAGAAGGCTGAGCGCTGAAGAATTGATGCTTTCAGACTGTGGTGCTGGAGAAGACTCTTGAAAGTCCCTTGGACAGCAAAGAGATCAAACCAGTCAATCCTAAAGGAAATCAACCCTGTATATTCATTGGAAGGACTGATGCTGAATCTGAAACTCCCATATTTTGGCCACCTGATGGGAAGAGCTGACTCACTGAAAAAGACCCTGATGCTGGGAAAGATTGAGGGCAGAAGCGGGTGCCAGAGACAGATGGTTGGATGGCATCACTGACTCATGGACATGAGTTTGAGTAAACTCCCAGAGATAGTGAGGGACAGGGAAGCCTGGCATGCCGCAGTCCATGGGGTCGCAAAGAGGCAGACACGACTTAGCGACTGAACAACAAACTACTGGGAGATAGAAACTATTATTGCAATTAAAAAAAAAAATCTACTGAGGTCTATCTCACCTTTGTTCGTGTCTTTCTATGATAAGATTTCTCCAAGTACACAACGTGATTAGAGGCACAAGTTTCTGTGATCATTTCTGCTGAGATCCTACATGCACAGCACCATAGGATAAGGGAAACATAAACCATTTTCATATGTTCAATTTCTTTCAACATAGTACTTCACTGCCGGGGACCATGAAGCATACAACTTTAAGTATGAAAAGTTTACTGTTCTTACCATTTTTTTTTTTGGCCTTTTATTTCTTTAAAAAAAATTTTTTTTAGTTTTATTCATGTTTATTTTATTGAAGTATAGTTGCTGTACAACATTATGGAAGTTATATGTATATAATAAGGTCATTCACAATTTTTAAAAGTTACACTCCATTTATACTTACGGTACAGTTGCTGTTGTTGCTCAGTTGCTAAGTCGTGTCCGACTCTTTGTGGGCCAGGCACTGCAGCATGCCAGGCTTCCCTGTCCTTCACCATTTCCCGGAGTTTGCTCAAACCAGTACAATATCAACCACACTTTCTGTGTTGTACAACGTATCTTGTAGCTTATTTTATACACAGTAGTTTCTACTTCTTAAATCTGCCACCCCTATATTGCCCCTCCCCCTTTTCTCTCCCCACTAGCTACCACTGGTTTGTTCTCTGTATCTGTGAGTTTGCTTCTTTTTTGTTATATTCACTAGCTGTAGTTTTTAGATTTCACATAGAAATGATAACTTGTCCTTCTCTGACTTATTTCACTTAGTGAAATAGGACTTCCCTGATGGTTCAGACAATAAAGAATCTGCCTGCAAGGCAGGAGACCCGGGTTCAATTCCTGGGTTGGGAAGATTCTTTGGAGGAGAAAATGGCAACCCACTTCAATCTTCTGGCCTGGAGAATTCCATGGACAGAGGAGCTTGGAGGGCTGCAGTCCAGGGGGTCACAAAGAGTGAGACAAGACTGAGGGATTAACACTTTCACACTTTCAATATTCTCCAAGTCCATCCATGTTCCTGCCATTTTGATTCATAATTTTTCTAGAATTTTACCACACATTCCCCTATCTTATTGGCATAGCAAATATAATTTTGCCTTAGAAAAAATTCCTCCAGTTCTTATTAATTGTGGTGACTGTTATAATATAAAGCAAAATGGGGGCCATTCATTTCAGGAGAAAGTAACTTATAAGGACATTATTATGTTTATCTTAATGTTTTCAAGGGTTATTTGGTCCAAAAATAAATGTCCCTACACTGTTTTATAGTCACTTGTCTCATATTTTGATGTTGCTATGATTTGGAAAGTCCACTTCTAATGGTTGTTGTCTCTGTAACAAAAGAAGCCTTTGGAAGCAACCTCAGTTCTCATACGTTTTTAGGCCACAGGCTCCATGTCATCCCTCAGAGTTCTCTTTTAATTTCAGGTTCCAGATGTCTTATTCCAGAATGAAGAAAACAGAAAAGACTCCTGAGATAACATTTTCCAGAAAATGAAAATAATGAAATGAAACCTACCTTGTCCTTCAATAGTATTCCTAAGGATAAAAGTAGCTCCAAGTCCTTTTCCCGATCTCTGGATGCAAATCCCCAGAAACTGGCTGGTTTTTCCATTGGCATATGGGTCAGCAGTAGTAACACGAAGAATGCTTCCTACAAATTCAAAGGAGAAGTGAACTTTTACATGAGATGCAGAGTCAAACAATAGTATTTCCACATAACTCCAAAACTTCCAAAATATATTAATATAATATTAGAAATAAGTACCTCATATGGGCAAAACCTGTTTGAAAAACAATTTCATGTATCATGAAAACTAACCCTCCTACCACTAATGATAAAAGCATCCAGCTCTTACTGACCAACGTAGAACTCTGGAATGTGGAGTATTTTTCTCCTTTCTAACATATCTTTTCTTTCTATTTGAAATTTCAGAGGATTTGTTCTTCCCCTTGGAGGAATGAATTCAGGACTCAAGAACCTATGAAAAATATAAAGTAAAATAAATTAAAAGCAAACTTAAAGACCATTAAAACAGAAACCATTGTTTTACCAAAAAAAGTAAAAGATTAGGATGCTGACATGTTTTATTCTTTCTTCTCTAAATAAAAAAAGTCCACCTTATTTCTATAATTGTTGTCAATTCTCATGAAAACAGCTAACAATTCCTGAGTACTCACCAAGCATTGTGTTAAGTTTTATTAAACATGATTTTGGTGTCATCATCTCCTTTTCACAGATGAAGAAAATGAAGCTTGGAGACAGTAAATAATAGATTTATTATTAAATTAGCTATAAATATATCATTAAATGTAGGCATGTCTGTCAGATTCCAAAGTCTATAACCTATAGGCTTCATGTTGAGTTGTACATGTTACAGTAAATTATGTTGGAAAAGATATAAACATATAAATCATCAACTGCAAACTAACTTTAAAAATAATCTCCCTATTCTCAAGCTGATTTTAAACTAATTATAAAATGTTTAATCTATAGAAAAGTATAAATGACATTACAATGAACATACCTGTCCCTGTCACCCATCTCAAGAAATAAATTATCAATACAGTTGAAGCTCCAGTGTATCCTCCCTATCCCCACAGTTAATTTTGTTGTTGTTGTGCATTAGTTGCTAAGTTGTGTCTGACTCTTCAGTGACCCCATGGACTTGTAGCCCACCAGGCTCCTCTGTCCATGGGATTTCCCAGGCAAGAATACTGGAGTGGGTCGCCATTTCCTTCTCCAGGGGATCTTCCCAACCGAGGTATTGAACCCAGATCTGCCATTTCCTTCTCCAGGGGATCTTCCTGACCCAGGTATCAAAACTGTGTCTCCTGCATTGGCAGGTGGATTCTTTACCACTGAGTCACCAGGGAAGCTCCACAGTTAATTACTATGGGATAATTAATTTGGTGATGATTATTCCTAAGAATTTCTTCCTTTTCCTCAATTTTCTACTTTAAAATGCTTCAAACTTACCAAAAAAATGAAATACAATGAACACTCATATATATTTCATGTAATTTCACCAACTACCAACATTTTGCCAGATTTGCTTTATATATAATTTTTTCCTGAACCATTTGAAAATGTCAAATAGTAAGGCATTTCGTCCTTCAATACTTTGGAAGGCTTCCACTAAGATAAGAATTTTCTTACATTTATCACAATACCTTTATGACACCTAAGAACTTCAGCATTAATTCAATAGTATAATCTAACATAGTTCATATTTAAATGTGCCTAATTGGTCCTGAAAAAGGTCTTTTATAGCTTCTGTTGCCCATTTCAAACTATAATCAAGCTTCACACATTATATCTGGTTTTTATTGTCTCAAACTAGTACTCTTCCCATATCCGCAATTTGTAATGATTTTTTTCTTCGAAGAGTCAAAGCCTATCGCCTTATAGACCACTGCTGGATTCTGCATTTGTTTATTGTTTCCACATGCCTAGACTGAGGTTAAACATTTTGGTAAAAATATTACCGAGGTGATGATGTGATCTTCGTATTCTATCACATCGGGAGACACATGTCAGCTTGTACCACTATTTGGAAAACCAGATTTGATTGCTCTGTGAAAGTCAAGAATTTCCCCTATACATTTCTTTAAACTTTACATATGTATGAATGTATGGGCAATATAAAATGCTACAATACTTGTCAATTCTTCTGCAGGTTGCTTTTTCACACATCGTATTTGGGAAGTTCATCCATGTTAACTCTAGTTTATGTTCCATTGCTGTGTAATAGTGCATTACATGAATGTATTTGCCCATTCACCTCCTGAAGGATATCTAGGCTACTTCTAAATTTTTATTACAAACATTACTTTTGTGTTCATTTTTGTCTCCTTGTACATATTACACGTCTCTCAGTACATACGACTTTCCTTAAATTGTATACTATCTGGGTGGAAAGGTACAACCTCAAATACTAAATCTTGTCAAATTATTTATCAAAGTAGTTATTCCCATTTAACTGAATTATATTAATTGTTGCCATTTAAGAGAAATATTCCTTTTCTACCTTAAAAAAAAGTACAGAGAAATATTTTCTGAGTCTCTCGGTTCCATGAATTCAAGTTTATTTCAACTTACAATCACAGGATATATAAAATGTTAAACACAAATACACACACAGAGATAATCCAATCGACAATATAGAACTCTTTCATATAGCCTGTGGGTGTTGGTCGCTCAGTCCTGTCTGACTTTTTGCCACCCTCATAGACTGTAGCCCATGAGTAGCTCCTCTGTCCATGGAATTCTCCAGGCAAGAATACTGGAGTGGGTTGCCATTTCCTTCTCCAGGGGATCTTCCCAACCGAGGTATTGAACCTGGATCTTCTGCATTGCAGGCAGATGCTTTACCATCTGAGCTACTAGCGGAGCCCTTCATATAGCTTAAATCACACCAGTTTTCCCCCCTAATATTTGCTTTTTAATAAAGTTGTTATACAAGTTTACAGAAACAGTTTCTGCAAATCCTAGATCATCTAAATTTACATGTACTCCAAAGTTACCACTGTACACTTAAATGTACCAGGTTTTTAGAAAATATTTATTTTTAATTAATTGTTTGGCCCTGCTGGGTCTTAATCGCTGTAGGCGGGATACTCCATCTTGCAGCCTGTGGAACTTCAGTTGCCACATGTGGGATCTAGTTCGCCGACCAGGGATCCGAACCAGGCCCTATACATTGGGAGCACCCAGTCTTAGCCATTGGAAGTCCCTTAACCAGGATTTTAAGCACACTGTTTTGAAGAGCAAATTTCAGGCACAAATTAGCGGAAATTTCTACCACTGTATCGCTTTTGCAGGGACACTAAAATACGATAAGTTGGGAAACTACAACAGGCTGTTTGGACCAATCCATTTCCACTTAGGGAAGTAAGATCCGTTCCTTAACATCAACAGGTAAAATACGACGTACTTCACAGAAAAACTCTTGGTAGAGGCCAAAGAGCTTCCAGTCTGGGGAATCTCTACTCGAAGTTCTGATCTAGTATGACTGCAGAAAGTGCTGGCTTGGGAGAGCCAGGAAGACAAACCTGAGCTCGGTGTGCTTCCCAGATTCATGAATTCTGCACACAAGCTCTTATCCTGGGAGTTCCAGATCCTAGGATAAGACCCGCTTCAGACTTCGGAACCAACTATAGGTTTGAGAACGCACAGACCCCAAAACGCAAGAATCGCTTCCAGGTCGGGTGGCCTCACCTGCTTTCCCGGCGCTGGGGGCCGCGCTTGTCCACTATAACCGGTTTCGGCGGTGGCTGGAACACGCCAGGCTCAGAAGGTCCAGTGATCTGCCGCCGGCCCGGCCCCGCCAGGACCCCTGCAGGGGCACACCACAGAGGTCAAGACTACTTCCCGCAGCCCAGAGCCCCTGAAACCTCGCACTCTCCCCCCAACTCCCGGTCCCACGAGAGGCTCCTCCGAGGTCGCCCATGACTTCCAGGCTCGCTTCTCCCCTAGCCTGACCCGAAGCTCCTTCTGCCCCCGGCTAGCAAGCTCCGCTGCACTTACGGCTGGCGACAGAGGCTGACACAGGGAGTAGAGCCCTGGCGGATCGAAAGCTCGGGCCCAGACCCTTTGCAGCCTGGCAGCCCCTTGCGATAGAGGCCGCCATGCTTGAGCTCTCTGTTGAGACTACAACTCCCAGTGATCAGTGCGACAAGGAAGCGGCCGCCTACGGCTAGATGGCAGTTTCTACGGGACAAAATAGTCAAGTCTTTTCTCTAACCACCCGAGCCCCATGCTGCACAAGGACCTGACTATCTTAGGGAAAGTGCACTATATTTCTCTACAAGGAGATCCAACCAGTCCATGCTAAAGTAAATCAGTCCTGAATATTCATTGGAATTCATTGGAAGGATTGATGTTGAAGCTGAAACTCCAATACTTTGGCCACCTGATGCGAAGAGCTGAAAAGACCCTGATGCTAGGAAAGATTGAAGGCGGAAGGAGAAGGGGACGACAGAGAATGAGATGGTTGGATGGCATCACCGACTCAATGGACATGAGTTTGAGTAAACTCCGGGAGTTGGTGATGAACAGGGAGGTCTGGCGTGCTGAAGTCCACGGGGTCGCAAAGAGTCGGACACTACTGAGCACTAAACTGAACTGAACTGAATATTTCTCTAGTTTTCCATAGTGTGCCAAGTTATATCTGTCCACCCGGGTGTTCTCTCAGCCTAGAAAGCTTTCCTTCCTCTTGAATCCTCAATTATTTATCTTCAATTTCTCAGGCAAGACTTCAGCTTGTCAAAATTCTCATTATAGACTCTCATCGTTCCATTAGCAACTCTGATGTCATTTACAATTTTAATTTTTAATTTAATTTTTAATTACTTGTGTATTTATTTGGATTATATTCTAACTCCACCCTTATACTGCAGGCTCCTGAGGGTGTGAAGGTTGTCTTTTTCTCACCATTTTCTCTCAGCATCTAGCTGGTCCTCACTCTTTGTTGAATGCAAAGAAAAAAGAAAATAGTTGTTGACAGAAGGAGTGGCACAAGTCTGAGACTACAGAGAGCATTACTTCCCTAAGGAGCTAAACTTGAGTTTGGACTGGACAATTGTAGGTAGTCATAATATTACCCTGAAAACTGGGTGCACCTTGAGGCAGGAGGTAGATGGTTCCCCCCAGGATAAAGCGGTTAGAGATTCATTCCCCTTAGACTGAAACTCTAAGAGTAGCAGGACAATCATGGACGGAAGAGCCTGGTAGGCTGCAATCCATGGGGTTGCTAGGGGTTGGGCATGACTGAGCGACTTCACTTTCACCTTTCACTTTAATGCATTGGAGAAGGAAATGGCAACCCACTCCAGTGTTCTTGCCTGGAGAATCTCAGGGACGGCGGAGCCTGGTGGGCTGCCGTCAGTGGGGTCGCACAGAGTCGGACACGACTGAAGTGACTTAGCAGCAGCAGCAGCGGCAAGGGAGAAGAGGAGAAGGAAATGGCAACCCACTCCAGTATTCTTGCCTAGAGAATCCCGTGGACAGAGGAGCCTGGTGGGCTACTGTCCATAGGGTTGCACAGAGTCAGGACACGATGGAAGTGACTTATGCATGCATGCCTTGGAGAAGGAAATGGCAACCCACTCCAGTATTCTTGTCTGGAGAATCCCAGGGATAGAGGACCCTGGTGGGCTGCCATCTATGGGGTCACACAGAGTTGGACCAGCCTAAAGCGATTTAGCAGCAGCAGCAAGGGAGAAGGCTGGGCCCTGCCTGGATCACATATTTCTCATTCTCAGCCAGTAGAGAATTCTCTTTTACAACCACACATGCACAGAAAAGGCTCCTTGGAGGCCATAAGGGTGTTATGTCAAGGGATGTTCCCTACTGAGATGCATTTTTAGTAAAATTCATCTTTGCCAAAAGATGCATGCATACTCATGGGACGATCCTGAGACATACCAAATATGAACTGTGAACCAGGCAAATCAAAATGATCGGCCAAAGGAAACCCAGAAGAAATACCCCATAAAAGCAATTCAAACTGCCAGAGGGTGCAACCCAGACACTCTCCCTCTGAATGTGCCCTTGTGCCTATACGCATGTACTGAACTCTTTTCCCCTTAATAAATAGTTCACTTGCTTCACTACTTTCCTTTTATGCAAAGCTGAAGGGCCAGGGCCCTTGTCACTGACCACTGGTCTAGTGGCTAGGATCTGGTACTTTCACTGCCACAACCCAGCCTGAATCTCTGGCTGGGAACCCAAGCCCTGCTCCAAGCCATTGCGGGTGAGGCCACCCGAGATCATATCTGGTGCTGAGACCTGGGAATTCAGAAAGTCAAGGTAAATTGCTGGCCTCGCCCAGCTGTGGCTTGAGGCCCCTGACTTTTGCTCCTGCCTTCTTTCTCTCACTCTCCCCTTTGCTTTCAAGACCCGCAGGGCATAATCTCTGTCTGTTCACAGCATTATGGCTCCCCCAACACAGGGGGTGGCCGGGGAATTCCCCGGGCAGTGCAGATTCAAGTAATGCTTGGGTGACACAGCTGACGCTGTCCTCTGAGACATGGTACAAACGTGATTTCTGACTGTGCAGGAATCCGAGGGGTCTCTGACTCTCACTTCCTCTTGCTCTCTCACTCTCACTCTTCCCCTCTCACTCGCACAACAAGGTCTCTTTCTCACTTCTTATCTCTTCACCCTTCTACAGAATGATTTCCTAGATATCATTCCTAAACTGCATCCTCACCACTGTCATACCTGGTGCCGTGACGGACAAAATTGTCAGACGAGTCTCAATTCTACCTTAGCTGCGAGGAAGACAGGGCAAAGGATTTTGGGTTCTTCTGCTGTCTGGTCTCTCACCTTACTCTATGTCCAGAAATCTACTATGAGAATTCTCTGCCTCCCAGCCCTCAAGCCTTGAACCATGTGCCATCTTCCATGGCACCAACTCTAATTTCTCCAAGGGGTCCTCTTTGCATCCATTGGGCCCCTTCACTCCAGGCCCTGGCAGCCTCCACACTGTTACAGATAGCCTGTTGGACCGGCTGCTACCCAGAAGCCCAAATTATAAACTTGGTAGATGCTCAGTCTTGAGGAATACACCCCAGCATAGGAAGACCTATCATAGAACATAAGCTGTATAGACAAGGGATCCCTCCTAAGAAAAGTCCTGACAACCTGTCTACACTAGAAAGCCCTTCTCTGGCTGTAGTGGGTTGGGCACCCTGCACAAGGTATCACAGGGGCCAGAGACGTCTGGTCAGAAATCGATGGAAGAGTAGGGGATTCTTGAAACCCCATCAGGTTCGAAGGGAATTTGGGGGACGCTCTGAACCCCATCAGGTTAAAGTCTTCGGTAAATGTATCTGGGACACTACACTCCATTCGAAGAGTGCTGTCTTGTTCTCTGTTTCAGGTTACTCAACATGGGAGGATCCCTCTACAAGCCAGAAGAAACACTTCTGGAGTGTATCCCTAAGAACTGGTAGTTCTTTAAAATCTAAGGGTTAAAAAAGGAAAAACTTAAGTTCTACTGTAGCAGTGCCAGGCCTTTTTGTAAGTTGGTGAATGGAGAAAAATGGTCTGAAAATGGGTCTCTAAATTATAATACCTTTATGCAATTAGATCTTTATTGCCACAGAATGGAAAAAGTGGAGCGAGATTCCCTACGTTCAGGTTTCCGTGGTCCTTTCATGGTCCAAAATCCCGCCCTGTGTGGCTTTCGTAATGTAAAACCTGGATAACCAACCAGAAGATTTTCCCGACATTTTGGTTGATCCCCTTCTAAGATCTTCCAGGGTGGGGGGAGGGGGGGAGGGAGGGGGAACTGAGTTTTCCTGCTCCAAACCTAGCTCTTCCTGCTCCTGAAAGTATTCCCACCTAATTAGGCCACCCTTATATTAGGAGAGCTTCCCTGATATCAGATGGTAAAGAATCTGCTTACAATGCAGGAGACCCAGGTTTGATCAGAAAGATCAAAGATCAGAAAGATCTTTCTGGGTCAGAAAGATCCCCTGGAGAAGGGAATGGCTACCCACTCCTGTATAGGGTAAGGGAGTTAGAGAATGTGTGGTTCGGTTAGGAAAAAGAACCAGACCGGCCCTTTACAGCAGTCAGATTAGTGAGCTGCTGCACTAACCCAATAAAAGAGTAAATACATATAGGCATATATGTGGAAATCGACTGTCTTAAGGGGGCCTGTTCTTCTCCAAGGTTGTTCAGAGTAGTTATCTCTTAAACGGCTGGGGCAAGGAATTCTGGAGATTGGCCAGAGGCTGGACCGGCTGGGAGTTGGGCATAATCAATCTTAATGTCCATTTTTTTTTCCTTCGGGTGAGAGAGTTCTTTGTTTTGCACAGAATCGTGGGGAGGACCTGGAGGGGAGTTTTAACACCAGGCTATTTTGAGCCATGTAACTTTCCTTCACTCTCCAGTATTCTTGCCTGGAGAATCCCATGGACAGAGGAGCCTAATGGGCTACAGTCCACGGGGTCACAAAGAGTTGGGCACGACTGGAGAGACTTAGCATGCAGCCAGCATGAGTAAAGAATTATTTATAATTGTATAATAATGTCGATTAGTTTGCTGTTACAGAGGTAATACATACTTGAAGGAACTGTGATTTGATTTTCCCCTGCTTACAGTGAATATGTTGTTTTTGTCTCAACAGTGGTAGAAGATATGGGACTCCTGAGACAATAGACTTTACTACTCATGGCGCAAGAAGGAGGTTGACCTTCAGCATGATCGCAAGGGTTTCCTTTGACCCTAAACTCCACACAGGAGTCGCAATGAACACGGATGGATGGGGCACGTGCAATGGGTTTGCTTTACAGCTGAGGAACACTGAACTTAGTAAATCCTTTGCTTTTATAGCAACAGTAAACAAGCCTGTGTCCTGGTGAGACATGCTTTTATCCCTTGAGGTTGCTCATGCAAACTCAGTCTTGAGAAATGGTCTGAATGGCATACCCAATGAGACACATAGGAACTCAAGAGACCGACAGAAAATTCTCTTCAAACAATACTTACTCTGTGTGTGTGTGTGTGTTTGTGCAGTCTCTTCAGTTGTGTCTGACCCTTTGTCACCCTGTGGACTGTAGCCTACCAGGCTCCTCTGTCCATGGAATCCCCCGGGCAAGAATACTGGAGTGGGTTGCCATGCCTCCTCCAGGGGATCTTCCTGACCCAGGGACTGACCTGCATCTCCTGCATTGCAAGTGGATTCTTTACCACTGAGCCACTGGGGAAACCCCAATACTTACATTTCCTAATGTGGGGGGTAAAAAACAAGGAAAATCTACCCTCTACTTACATATCCCAGCAACTTTATTGTTAATTTAGTTCTACAAACTAGATCTGTCTAAAATTGAAAAAGGTGTATGGGCAGCCACTGGAACCACATTTAAAGTTCAGGTGATAATTTTTTTTTTTTTTTTTTTTGCATTTCTTTTCCATGGGGATGGTCTTGATCCCTGTCTCCTGTACAATATCACGAACCTCATTCCATAGTTCATCAGGCACTCTATCTATCAGATCTAGGCCCTTAAATCTATCTCTCACTTCCACTGTATAATCATAAGCGATTTGATTTAGGTCATACCTGAATGGTCTAGTGGTTTTCCCTACTTTCTTCAATTTAAGTCTGAATTTGGCAATAAGGAGTTCATGATCTGAGCCACAGTCAGCTCCTAGTCTTGTTTTTGTTGACTGTATAGAGCTTCTGTATCTTTGGCTGCAAAGAATAAAATCAATCTGATTTTGGTGTTGACTACCTGGTGATGTCCATGTGTAGAGTCTTCTCTTGCTTGCTCTTTGGAAGAAGAGTTATGACCAACCTGGATAGCACGTTGAAAAGCAGAGGCATTACTTTGCCAACAAAGGTCCGTCTAGTCAAGGCTATGGTTTTTCCAGTGGTCATGTATGGATGTGAGAGTTGGACTGTGAAGAAAGCTGAGCGCCAAAGAATTGATCCTTTTGAACTATGGTGTTGGAGAAGGCTCTTGAGAGTCCTTTGGACTCCAAGGAGATCCAACCAGTCCATTCTGAAGGAGATCAGCCCTGGGATTTCTTTGGAAGGAATGATCCTAAAGCTGAAACTCCAGTACTTTGGCCACCTCATGCGAAGAGTTGACTCATTGGAAAAGACTCTGATGCTGGGAGGGATTGGGGGCAGGAGGAGAAGGGGACGACAGAGGATGAGATGGCTGGATGGCATCACTGACTCAATGGACGTGAGTCTGAGTGAACTCCGGGAGTTGGCAATGGACAGGGAGGCCTGGCGTGCTGCGATTCATGGGGTCGCAAAGAGTCGGACACGACTGAGCGACCGAACTGAACTTATAATATTTTTGAAACTCATAAAAATACTCCTCTTAGTGACAGCTAAAGCTTCTTACACATTGTCAACCTCATGATATGGGATTGCAATTACTCTCTCAAGTGGGGTCACCCAGGGGCCTCCATTTCCCAAACTCTCAAGGACAGTCCTTCAGGTTTCCCAGTGATGGAGTGAATGTCTTCTGTCTTTGAACATGGTGAGCATTTCCTCACAGAGCCTGTCCACTTCTAAGCCCTTGCCTCTTCCTCAGTACACTGTCAAACAAGAACAAGTCACAAAAAAGCTTGGAATAGGACAGATATCCACAGCAGAGCATCCAAACTAAGGCCATAGGCAGGCTTGGCTGCAGAAACATGTAACACAGTGGTCTGTATATGTTAGTGGGATGTTTCCCACTGTTGTGGTTAGTCACTCAGTCGTGTCTGACTCTTTCTCACCCCACAGACTGTAGCCTGCCAGGCTCCTCTGTCCATGCAGATTCTCCAGTCAAGAATACTGGAGTAGGTTGACATTCCCTTCTCCAGAGGATCTTCCCAACCCAGGGATCAAACCCAGGTCTCCTTCACTGCAGGCAGATTCCATACCAGCTGAGCCACCAGGGAATGCTACTAATACTTATTGGTATGTAGGCCATGAGTGGTTCCCAAACCTGCTCTTCCCTCTCAGTCTTTTGTATTGGATTTTTCTATGTACTTATTTCCTGGATTTCTGGGTGTTCCCAAACAATCTGTCACAGGGATCTCAAATTCAACATGTTCCAGATTGACTTAATCATTCTCTACCTATCCAGATCTTCTCTTGCATGTGTAGTTCTGTCTTGATGGATGAAATACTGAACCACCCCACTGCCCAAACTACAACCTTTGGAATCCTGGTTGACACTTCCATCTAGCTTACCCTGGATCATCCATCCAAGACCAACTCTTGTTGATTTTACTGCATAAATATTCCTTATGCCTGTTCTCCCCCTGAATTCTTTGTCATTTCTCTGACTCAGCTCTTCATTATTTCCTCAGTAGACTTGCAACAACTTCTTTAGTAATCTCTCTTCCAGGGTTTGTCAGGGGAGATGCTACTGGCATTTTGGGAAATATAGGTGTTCATTTGTGCAAGATGGTTCCAGCATCTAATGGTTGCATGCATGAAATGTCAGTGGTGCCATCTAGTTGTAAGAACCAATCTCTCCTCCCACAAGTGGTGATAGAAAGGAGTTAATGCTGATCAGAGACCCAAGAATACCAAAAGCAAAATAGAGCCAAAAGCAAAAAAGCCAAATCTAAAGGTGGGAACCTGTACTCTTGATGGGGATCCTAGGGTAGGAATGCAGTGCCCCCTAGGGGCTTTAGATGTAGCAGACACTGCATCTCTCCCCCATGCCTCATCCGTCTTTGTCTTTGCCTTTCAGATTTTCTTCTTCTTACTCTACACATTATCCTCAGAGATTGTTTTTACCTGAAAGATCCAAGTGTCATGGAAATGCCAATTTCTACCAGACACACAACTCTTGCCAAGATACCTCTTTTGACCTTGAAATTTTGTATATATTGAAATTTAGTATATAAAAAAGTGGCTATTCAAATCAGTTCTGAAAGGTAAACGAGTCAACAAATTGTATCCATACATACTGAAGGTAATTGAGATAGATCCTTAACCAATTATAGAAGTATGTTCCTGAAGGTTAAAGAAATTAATATAAAAATTATTAAACTATAGAATAAACTTAAAGGTATATGTATTTGAAGATTCCAGTTTGATGGTGACATAGGAAGATCCTGGATTCACCTCTTCCCACAGACACACTGAGTCTATAGCTGCATGTGGAACAATTTCCTCTGGGAAAAACCTAAAGCTTGGTTAAGTGACAGCTACACACTGGCAAATGAGAAGAAAACCACATCGAAGCGAGTAGGAGAGGCTGGCATACAGTCTGATTATACACACCATCCCCAGTTTATAACTCACAATCAAGAGGGAATTCAAAACCTGGAGCTTCTCCCTGGAGACTGAAGGGTTTGAACCCTATCTTGGGCACCCCACCTTTTAAGACCTGCACCAGAGAGATAAGCCCCCAAAACATCTAGCTTTGAAAACTAAAGTCTGAGATCTTTGACCTATCTCATCCCTTTCTCCCACCCACCCACCCAGGTACAGTTGGACTCAGTAAATACACATCTTATCTATCCCAAGGAAAATTCACACATATGCACACACAAGAATCATCATTGTAGAAATGCTTCTTATAGCAAAGAGTGGAAAGAAACTTGATGGTTAAGTATAGTGTGATATATCAATGGCTGAATATACTGTAGTTTGTTCTATCTTAAGACATTACAAAATAGATTATAAACTTACTTACATATGTATAGATGTGGACATTCAATGAGGAAAATGTAGGTTCAAAAGTAAAGCAATACTGGGAATTCCTGGTGGTCCAGTGTCTTGGACTCTGTACTTTCACCCCTGAGGGCCCAGATTCAATCCCTGGTCAGGGTACTAAGATCTCTAAAAAAAAAAAAAAAAAGAAAGAAAGAAAAGAAAGAAAGAAAGAAAAAAATAAAAAGCAAAATAGTAGTAGGGAGATCTTAGTTCCCTGACCAGGGATTGAATCTGGGCCCTCAGCAGTGAAAGTGCAGAGTCCAAGCCACTGAACCACCAGGGAATTCTCAATATATATAAAAATAAGCAGAGCTAAAAGAACTACTTGCCTTATAAAGGAAAGGAAATATTTGGTAACATTTGGCAAAGGGTGAGTAGTCATGGAGTTAAACCTTTAACTTTTTTTTAAAAGTGTGGAGTCCTAACCACTGAACTGCAAGGGAATTCCCACTTTTAACTTTTTGAGAGTTTTGTTACTTAAAGTTTTGTTACAATGCACACCCTCAATATTAATATAAAAAATTAAAATAATAGAATATATAAGATATTAACCCTTCCCTTTCTTCTTCAGGAAAGGAAGCAAACCATGATAATGAAGAACAAAACATAAGAAATTACATCAGAAAGGAACCCTTCACCTAGCATTCTTTCCCTTTTATCCTTCCCAAAGGCAGAGAAGAGCTGCTGCTGCTGCTAAGTTGCTTCAGTCATGTCCGACTCTGTGCAACCCCATAGATGGCAGCCCACCAGGCTCCGCCGTCCCTGGGATTCTCCAGGCAAGAACACTGGAGTGGGTTGCCATTTCCCTCTCCAATGCAGAGAAAAACGATCAACTGCAAACACTAGGCCCACCAAGTGGTTCTACTGGCCAGTTTCACACTCAGAAGAAAGGACTACAACTCATCATGGTTTTTGAAGCCTGACACTATTTTGAAAGGGCTTCCCTGGTGGCTCAGAGGTTAAAGTGTCTGCCTGCAAGGCGGGAGACCCAGGTTTAATCCCTGGGTCAGGAAGATCCCCTGGAGAAGGAAATGGCAACCCACTCCAGTGTTCTTGCCTGGAGAATCCCATGGACGGAGGAGCCTGGTAGGTTATAGTCCACGGGGTCGCAAAGAGTCAGACACGACTGAGTGATTTCACTTTCACTATTTTGAAACACTTCTCTGGTAACATTCAATAGAAATGGTCTCTAAAAGTGTAGTCTCAAGCCTCTGCCCTTTACCTTTGTTGAAACTAGGAAGTTTATTCCTGTTTCATTGATGGAGAGATTTCTCCCACTCTCCACCCAACAAACAGTCCTTCAGAAGAATATATTTCCTTTTTAAAAAAATTTTTTTTAATTTATGTATTTATTTTTAGAAGAATGTATTTCTTATAATTACATTCTACAAGTTTAACAAAGCACTTTGGAATCCATTAAGTAATATTTCTTAGAGAAAGCTTAAGCCACAAACCTCCTAATTAGTACCACCCCACTAATGGCAACCCACTCCAGTATTCTTGCCTGGAAAATCTCATGGATGGAGGAGGCTGGCAGGCTACAGTCCATGGGGTCTCAAAGAGTCGGACACAACTGAGCAATTTTGCTTCTTTACTTCACTTCACTATCCAATCAGAAGCCATTATCATCCAACTGATAACAGGATAACATCCAAGGCCCCTAATTCTGTAGGTACTCTAACATACAAGAACCAGCTCCCCAGTTGGTGGGGCTCTTCTCTGTGATTATGATACTAGCAAATTGATGCTACCTCAACTGGAATGAACTGCATATGACTTAAATATAGATTTGAGGTTATTTTAAATTCTGCTTTGTGTCAGGGGTTAAATGTCAATGGAGATCTTTAGTGCTCAAAACAGTAATAATTATGTTGTATCATTGTGCTTCTTAGATATCTAAGTGAAGTTGGTGAGTTGGTAGTTTGAATGTTAAGCACAATAAAATGATCTGAGCTAGAGATAGGGTCTTTGTATGGCTGTTAGTATAATTGATGCCATCCTGGGCCCATAGAGTTCCTCCAGTTCTTCCACTGACCTTACTCAGGACTCTCCTATGTGGCAGATTACTTATCTGTTATCAAGGGCTTTGTAGTTAATACATATTGTTTAATAATCAGGTGACTGAGCACAGCACGCACTGCACAGGACCAGGTGACGTCTATGTTCTGTTAGTACCCAAACAATGGTGAAGACCTTTGCTGACATAATCCTGGCACCCATGAGACTAGTTACTCATTCATAAGTCTTGACATAGGAATGCATATCTTATTTCCAAGCATGTACTCCTATTCCCTAGGTTAACTATAAAACAGTCCAAGTGGCTTCTAATTGGTGTGGAATGCATTCGAAAATGCTCTCCTATTATCCCACCCTGATCCCACCCTGTGGGTATGTTACCCTATTATAAACGGATCCATTGGTTATACAGAGCTGCCTTCCTCATTTTTCAATCTCAAGATGCCCTCTCACTTTGGTGGGCACTTTTTGTTCCCTCCATCCTCCAACAGCCCTCTTCTGAGAAAATAAAACACAAGATTAAAGTAATATTGAGATATTGATGTTTTTCTCTTCTGTGTATTTTCCTTTATTTATTTATTTATTTTCAGAACTTTCCCCTAGCCATCTCCATCCCAGAAGTTGGTCCAGTTTAATTTTTTCAGGGAAGGAGAGCAATAGCAGAAAACACCCTGATAGTCTCTGGCTAAAACTCTAACTCACTAGGAAGATTAAGTTCACAGAGCTAGAACAAATAATTTCACAATTTGTATGGAAATACAAAAAACCTCGAATAGCCAAAGCGATCTTGAGAAAGAAGAATGGAACTGGAGGAATCAACCTACCTGACTTCAGGCTCTAGTACAAAGCCACAGTTATCAAGACAGTATGGTACTGGCACAAAGACAGAAATATAGATCAATGGAACAAAATAGAAAGCCCAGAGATAAATCCACGCACATATGGACACCTTATCTTTGACAAAGGAGGCAAGAATATACAATGGATTAAAGACAATCTCTTTAACAAATGGTGCTGGGAAATCTGGTCAACCACTTGTAAAAGAATGAAACTAGAACACTTTCTAACACCATACACAAAAATAAACTCAAAATGGATTAAAGATCTAAACGTAAGACCAGAAACTATAAAACTCCTAGAGGAGAACATAGGCAAAACACTCTCTGACATACATCACAGCAGGATCCTCTATGACCCACCTCCAAGAATATTGGAAATAAAAGCAAAAATAAACAAATGGGACCTAATTAACCTTAAAAGCTTCTGCACATCAAAGGAAACTATTAGCAAGGTGAAAAGACAGCCTTCAGAATGGGAGAAAATAATAGCAAATGAAGCAACTGACAAACAACTAATCTCAAAAATATACAAGCAACTCCTATAGCTCAACTCCAGAAAAATAAATGACCCAATCAAAAAATGGGCCAAAGAACTAAATAGACATTTCTCCAAAGAAGACATACAGATGGCTAACAAACACATGAAAAGATGCTCAACATCACTCATTATCAGAGAAATGCAAATCAAAAACACTATGAGATACCATTTCACACCAGTCAGAATGGCTGCGATCCAAAAGTCTACAAATAATAAATGCTGGAGAGGGTGTGGAGAAAAGGGAACCCTCTTACACTGTTGGTGGGAATGCAAACTAGTACAGCCACTATGGAGAACAGTGTGGAGATTCCTTAAAAAACTGGAAACAGAACTGCCTTATGATCCAGCAATCCCACTGCTAGGCATACACACTGAGAAAACCAGAAGGGAAAGAGACACATGTACCCCAATGTTCATCGCAGCACTGTTTATAATAGCCAGGACATGGAAGCAACCTAGATGTCCATCAGCAGATGAATGGATAAGAAAGCAGTGGTACATATACACAATGGAGTATTATTACTCAGCCATTAAAAAGAATACATTTGAATCAGTTCTAATGAGGTGGACGAAACTGGAGCCTATTATACAGGGTGAAGTAAGCCAGAAGGAAAAACACCAATACAGTATACTAACGCATATATATGGAATTTAGAAAGATGGTAACAATAACCCGGTGTACAAGACAGCAAAAGAGACACTGATGTATAGAACAGTCTTATGGACTCTGTGGGAGAGGGAGAGGGTGGCAAGATTTGGGAGAATGACATTGAAACATGTAAAATATCATGTAAGAAACGAGTTGCCAGTCCAGGTTCGATGCACGATACTGGATGCTTGGGGCTGGTGCACTGGGACGACCCGGAGGGATGGTATGGGGAGGGAGGAGGGAGGAGGGTTCAGGATGGGGAACACATGTATACCTGTGGTGGATTCATTTTGATATTTGGCAAAACTAATACAATTATGTAAAGTTTAAAAATAAAATTTAAAAAAAAAAGAAAAAAAAAAAGAAGATTAAGTGAGATGCCTCCGAGGGTAAACACCACAATAGAGGCAGTGCCTTTTAGTCTAAAATCAAAATTAAAAGTTCCTTTGGGTGGGGTGGGGCTGGGAGGAAGATGGGAGTCTGAAGAGTTAGGAAGGTTCCAGAAGGGAAGGGTCATAGGCTCCTAGTGTTGGTCCCCAAGTCCAAGACCCAGAGCATTGGATAGGTCCTGAAGAGGGTCTGCTGATGATGCTATCTGGGCAGAGTTTTTGAGTGAGTGGGGAAAGGAAAGGGCTCCAGAGAGATCTTAGGGGACCCAAGTGCAGTGAATAGGCAGTGGTGTCACTGAGATGGCACAGAGGAGGCAGAGAGATATGAGGTGGGGCAGGGGTGAACTAAAACATATTGGGATTAATTTCCACTCTTCCTATGGAACGATGGCTTTGCTGGTGGTGGGGGGGCTCCAAATAGAAATTGAAGTAAATCTAGATGAAGTTATATTTCTTTTATATGAATGTGAGAGTCCTCCCTGAAACACAGATGAAATCTTGTTGTTATCAATACTACACAGTAATGCAGAAATAAATACTACACAGCAATACAGAAGAAATAAAGGGGAGGAAGAGAGAAAATCTTGAGACACCGATGAGGGAGAACAGTCTTAATGACCAAATTGATGCACAGGGGAGGCAGGAGCGGGGTGGGGGGAAGAAGGAAATGGCATCTTTGATGAGCCCCAGGTTTCTTGCTTGGGGCCTTGGTGGTAAAAGTTGGGGTCATTTACTAGGGCTTGGAACACATGACCAAAAGAGGCTATGTGAGCCTGGGAGACTGAGTGAAGGCACCTAATTCTCTCTCCTACTCATCTTTATAAAGTGGGGACAATGCTGCATACCCCTGGGGCCTGCCGATTTCACAAAGACCCATTAGAATGCTATGGGCTAGAGTCGATAACTTGAGGAGAGGCTAACGGTTGAGAAGAACAACAGTTGATGGAGAACATTAGACAGGGAGGAAATCTTTAAAATGAAATTTAAAAAATTCTCTCTAAGTGAATAGATCAGGGCCAGAGACATTCCTTCCATTTGACACTATTGCTTCATATCCATATCATGGCTCACCTTCATTAGATCTCTATCACCTGTAAAATGAGGATCGTAGTGTGGCTCCAAGACAAGAAAGGGGCAGGGCACAACATTTAAAAGAATGACATTGTCCAAGGACAAGACATAAACTGATTAGAACCAACTAAGTCCAAGATGGTGTACAAGTGGACTTCCGCTAGACCTGGAGACTCCGTGTATGCTCACTGTAACACATCAGCAAGCTAAACGACACATCCGCAGGTGTCATGACAGTTCTAAGACTGAACATAAGGTCAAAAAAAGGGATGGTGGCCCAATTTCTGGAAATCCCCAACCCTTTCTCAAAATAGCTAGAATATTCTTCCCACTTATTAGCCTATGAAATTACTCACCCTTGTGAAAACTAACAACTCCATACCCTGTTGCTTCTCTTGCCTTCCAAAATGGTCTACATTCTGTCTCTGGAGTGTGTTTCCTCCCTGAATAAACCTTCTTTCACTTTACTATGGCGTGCTCTTGAATTTTTTCCTGTGTGCAGCCAAGAACCCACACTTGGCGGCTGTCCCAGGGACTCTGATGTGACCTGGGATGTGACCATTTTCTCACGCCCCTTTCTCTTTCCTACAACAGTCCCATTTCTAAGTAGGGGAAGTCATGAGGAGGGAGGCAAGGAGACGTCAGATGATGGTTACTACTGATTGATCTGTCCTCAGAAGCATGGCAGCAGCATGCAGGATCAGTATGGAGCCAGATCAGTGCCCAGAGAGGACTGGATGCTGCAGAAGGACAGAGGCAGGAGAGACATGAGACGTGGGTGAGGGGTTGGTGCCTTGCAGATGGCTGAGGGATAGTTGTAGGGGAATGAGTTCAGAGATCATCTATGACCTAGGAAAATCAGGGTGGTTCAGGTCTGAGACTGCCACATCAGCCCCCTCCCTGGGCCCTGGAAAGCATTATCCAGACTTAGGGCAGCCCCAGGATGGCGGTATTCTTTGAGAGATGGGCACAGGACTCACAAGGCAGGCCCTCACCACAGGGTCCTCAGCGTAGACAGGAAAAGAGAAAGAGAGGAGATAATTGGCTTCATTGATCTCTGAGCTAAAGGGCACCCAGTCTGGCCCTGGACTATTTCTTCTTCTGGCTAAATGTCACAATGGAGTCAGTAGACTTTTCTCCAAAGTAACTGGCAGGCCTTTGAGAGTAAGAGCTCTTATTTTTCCACCTCTTCTATATTCCAAAGCCCCAGCAAGGTATGACAAGGAAATAATGCTGGGTAAAGATTTAGGTCTCACTCAAATAGTTAAAAAGGCTAGTTTGCATAATAATAAAAATTCAGGACAGAGGGGCTGTCACAGAAAGTAGAGAAAAGTCCACCGACTTCACTGGTGACTCAGATGGTAAAGACTCTGCCTGCAATGCAGGAAACCTGGGTTCAATCCCTGGGTTGGAAAGATCTCCTGGAAAAGGAAATGGCAACCCACTCCAGTAAAGCCTGGGAAATCCCATAGATAGAGGAGCCTGGTGAGCTACAGTCCATAGGTTCGCAGAGTCAGACACAAGTGAGTGACTAACACTTTTCTCATATAAAGCATGGCCTTGAAGACAGGGGCTGACCTTAATCATCTATTTGTGGACCATCCTGAGACATTGCTGCACCTTAGTAATGATTCATGAAAGGGAAACTGCTATCAAAAATGATATTTAGAGGAGGTCATGATAGCAGGGCAGTAGGACATAGAGTTCATCTCTTTAGACAATGTACCAAGAATAAATCTACAAATGGGATAATTCTCACAAAGCACCAGCTGAACACTAGCAGAGGACCTGAGAGTCCTCAAAGGACAGGAAAGATCACCAAGTGATTGGGTAGGATGCAAGAAAGAAGGGGAAAGGAAGAGAGGAAGCAGGGTGAGGCTGGTTCCCAGGGGTGGGGGGATCTGAAGGAGAGGTTCCCACATCTTGGGAACTCCCATCACCAGCAGGGAGATCAATTGGGACAGAAGGAGAACTTAGGGGGCTGTCAGAGGAGAGTTCAGTAAGCAATCTGTTGCATGCAAGACAGAGTCAGACTCACAAAGACAGTCTCTGTCACAGCCCTGTGCACTCCACCCTGAGACGTATGTCTGCCAGTGTGAATGGGGATTGGGTGCTGGAACCTGGGGTTTGGAGAGCAAACCTGGGAAGGGCTGTGAGGAGACAGCCTGAGGAAGTGGGAGTGAGGAAGTTTGCAACTAGGAATGTTTCTGGAGAAAACTTGGACTGCCATAGAAGCAAAAAGTGAAGTGTTAGTAACTCAGTCATGTCTGACTCTGCGTCCTCATGGACTGTAGCCTGCCAGGCTCCTTTGTCCATAGAATTCTCCAGGCCTTTATCAGGACATCACAGGTCCATGCCCTGGGCCAGCATTTCAATGTCCCATGGCCAGAAGTGAATAGGCTCTGGGAGAACAGATCACATCAACCAAGTTCTCAAGAAAATACATCAACTAACACTCTTATTAACTGACAACTGCAGATCCACTTGGCACAAGATCTAGATCAGATTATCTTCTAAATAAGTTGACCTGGGGATTATCTTGTCTAGGGTAGAATTATGACTGTGTGTGCTGTGTGCTATTGCTCAGTTGTATCCATTTCTTTGCAACCCCATGGACTGTAGCCTGCCAGGCTCCTCTGTCCATAGAATTCTCCAGGCAAGAATACTGTGTGGATGGCCAGTACCACTGTTAAGAGATGCATGAGGGGCAGGGTCGCCATAGCAGCCTCTCTCCCCACATGGTAGCCTTGCCTCACGGGCACTGGCAGGGTCCCCTCCCAGGTCTGGTTCTCTCAGGCCCACAATCTCTGGCTCCCTCACATGACTTGTTGTCACTGGGGCCAGCCCTCTCAAGCCTGTGGCTCCTGGCTTCCCTGTACACCTCAAAACACCAGGGCCAGCTCTTTTGCACCAATGATTGGGCACTAGGAAAGACCCCTGCTGGGGCTGATTTTCTCTCAACCATAGCTGCTGACTTCCCTACAGGCCTTGTCAGCACTAGGGCCAGCTCTCTTGTGCCCATGGTCAAGCACTGGGAAGGACCCCACGGGGACTGATCTTGCACCTGGGGCCACCAGCTCCCATATGTGCCTGTCATTGCCTGGGCTCTCATGACCCCATCCACAGAACCACCTCCACACTCCCTCCTTGAATGGGTGGACTTGTGTGCTCCAGGGAGACCACAGAAGCAGACCTGCTGTGGGTGGTCCACACACAGAGGTGGGGCTAAAACCACTGAACTCGAGGCAGCCATGCAACTAAAGAAGGAAAGCTCAAATCTCTCTTTGCAACTGCATAAATGCTGAATTTACAGTCTTGTGACTGACTTTGTAAGCTCAGTACCTATAGATCATCTATATGGACAAGTGCTCCTATAGCCAAGATGAGTCTGGCTTTAGTAGCTGTATACTTTGTAGGTATATATACACATGGGGGGTTGGACCCGGGTAGAATCTAAGCTGCCTCAGTAGCACCCACAGTGGGTCTAAATCTGTTATTACTGCAATCCTGAGACCTGAATCCAGTGAATCTATGCTGGTGGCCTGGTGAAAACAATGTCTGAGACACTAGGGCCAGTGCTGTCACACCCACAGTTAAGTTGGTGCCAAGAGCAGTGCCAACAACAGTGTAATCTGAGCACTCACACAGAGGGTGAAAGGTGACACAATAGAATACACCACACGTGAACAATTCCAGAGGAGGAATACTCAGTCACTTCCATCCCAGTGAGAGTGCTCCAATACCACCTATCTTGCATTACGGATCAGAAACACAGTGAAGAAACAGACCTGGGGGCCTCTACTCCAACAGATAGGGAGCAGACTCCACCTCTGACAAGACAGTGCCAAACACAGAGCAAAGGGGAGGCCCTGCTCAATATGTAAGGCAGCCTCTGGTTATGACACTGGTCAAACCCCCTATCAAGAGGATAATGGCACAAGCCTCTGGACCAATGTCATCCACCAGTGGGCAGACACCAGAAGCAAGAGGAACTACAATCCTGCAACCTGTAGAAAGCTGACCGCAAACACAGTAAGCTAGACAAAATGAAATAAAGAAATATATTGCAGATGAAGGAGCAAGAAAAAAACCTATAAGAGCACCTAAATGAAGAGGAGAAGATACACAACCTATCTAGAAAAGAATTCAGAGTAATGATGGTGAAGATGATCCAAGATTTTGGAAAAAGAATGGAGGCACACAATGAGAAGATACAAGAAATGTTTAACAAAGACCTAGAAGAAAAGCAATTATCCTCCAACTAAAAATAAAATTTTAAAAAGACCTAGGAGAACTAAAGAACTAAAGAACAAACACATACAATAACTGAAATGAAAAATAAACTAAAAGGAATCAATAGCAGAATAACTGAGGCAGAAGAATGAATAAGTGAGCTAGAAGACAGAATGGTGGAATTTACTACCATGGAACAGAATAAGAAAAAAGAATGAAAATAAATTTCAGAGTATCTGGGAAAACATTAAACACACCAACATTGAATTATAGGGGTCTCAGAAGAGGTAGATAAAGAGAAAGAGTCTGAGAAAATATTTGAAGAAATTATAGTTGAAAATGTCCCAAATATGGGAAAGGAATTAGCCACCCAAATCCAGAAAGTGTGAAGAGTCCTGTACAGGATAAACCTAAGGAGGATCATGCCCAGGCACATATTAATCAAACTGTTAAAACTGAATACAAAGAAAACTATTAAAAGCAAAAAGGGAAAAGCACCAAACAACATACAAGGGACTCCCCATTAGGTCATCAGCTGAGTTTTCAGCAGGAAGTCTGTGGGTCAGAAGAGGGTGACATAATATGTTTAACTTGTCGAAAGGGATAAAATTACAGTCAATAATGCTCTATCAGCAAAGATTTGACAAAGAAATCAAAAGCTTTACAGAAAAGCAAAAACTAGAATTCAGCACCATCAAACCCACAAGAGAGGAGATGGTGGGTAAAGATGGTCATCAAACCACAGAGAGGAGAACAAAGAGGAAGGAAAGAAGAAAAGACCTACAAAAACAAACCAAAAATAATTAAGAAAATGGCAGTAGAGATACACATATCAAAAATTACTTTTAATGTAAATAGATTAACTGCTCTACCCAAAAGACATAGATTGGCTGAATGGATACAAAAACAGACTGAAAGTTGGAAAAGGATTACAAAAAATGCTACAGGAACTTCTCTAGGCAGAGGAAGAAAAATAGATCACAACTAGAAACAAGAAAATCATAAATGAGAAACCTCACTGGTAAAACAAAACCTAAAGTAAAAGCAGGAAATCATCCATACACAAACATGACATCAAAACTAGCAACCATAAGAAGAGGAAAGCACAAATGTAGGAAATGGGAAATAGAGAGGCCAGCAATTTAAACTTGCATATATAGTGGTTTCCCCGGTGGCTTAGTGGCAAAGAATCTGCCTACCAATGCAGAAGATGCAGCTTCAATCCCTGAGTCAGGAAGGTCCCCTGGAGAAGGAAATGGCAACCTCATCCAGTATTCTTGCCTGGGAAATCCTATGGAAAGAAGAGCCTGGTGGGCTATAGTCCATGGGTCACAAAGAATCAGACACGACTTAGTGACTAAACAACAACAATGACACCATATATGTGTGTGTGTGTGTGTGTGTGTGTGTGTATAGAGAGAGAGAGAGAGAGAGAGAGAGAGAAAGAAAGAGAGACTGCTATATCAAAATCTCAGGGGAGATACAAATTAAAAGCTATGATAGATACACCCAAAAATAAGAAAGCAACCCAACCACAACACTAAAGATAGTCATCAAACCACAAGAGAGGAGAACAAAAGAGGAAGGAAAGAAGAAAAGACCAACAAAAACAAACCAAAAATAATTAAGAAAATGGCAAAAGAAATACACATATCAAAAATTACTTTAAATGTAAACGGATTTAACTGCTCCACCCAAAAGACATAGATTGGCTGAATGGATACAAAAACAGACTGAAAGTTGGAAAAGGATATTTCATGCAAATGGAAATCAAAAGAAAACTGAAATAGCAATAGTCGTATCAGAAAATAGACTTTAAATCAAGACTGCTACAGGAGACAAGGAAAGACACTACCTAATAATCAAGGGTTCAATCCAAGAAGAAGACATACCTTTGTAAATATATATCCACCCAACAAAGGAGCACCTCAATATACAAGGCACATGCAAACAACCATATAAGGGGAAATCAATAGTAACACCCTAATAGTAGGTGGAAACAGTGTCAGACTTTATTTTTTTGGGCTCCAAAATCACTGCAGATGGTGATTGCAGCCATGAAATTAAAAGATGCTTGCTCCTTGGAAGGAAAGTTATGACCAACCTAGATAGCATATTCAAAAGCTGAGACATTACTTTGCCAACAAAGGTCCGTCTAGTCGAGGCTATGCTTTTTCCAGTGGTCATGTATGGATGTGAGAGTTGGACTGTGAAGAAGGCTGAGTGCCGAAGAATTGATGTTTTTGAACTGTGGTGTTGGAGAAGACTCTTGAGAGTCCCTTGGACTGCAAGGAGATCCAACCAGTCCATTCTGAAGGAGATCAGCCCTGGGCTTTCTTTGGAAGGAATGATGCTAAAGCTGAAACTCCAGTACTTTGGCCACCTCATGGGAAGAGTTGACTCATTGGAAAAGACTCTGATGCTGGGAGGGATTGGGGGCAGGAGGAGAAGGGGACAACAGAGGATGAGATGGCTGGATGGCATCACCGACTTGATGGACGTGAGTCTGAGTGAATTCTGGGAGTTGGTGATGGACAGGGAGGCCTGGCGTGCTGAGATTCATGGGGTCGCAAAGAGTCGGACACAACTGAGTGACTGAACTGAACTGAATAGTAGGTGACTTTAACACCCCATTTAATCAATGGACACTTAATCCAGTCTGAAAATAAATAAGAAAACACTAGCCTTAAATGATACATTAAACCAGATAGACTTAATTGATGTTTATTGGAGCATTCCATCCAAAAGCAGCAGAATACACTGTCTTCCCAGATGTACATGAAACTATCTCCGAGACAGATCACATCTTGGGTCACAAATCAAGCCCTGGTAAACTTAGGAAAATTGAAAACACATCATGCATCTATTTCAACCACCATGATATGAAATTAGAAATCAATTAGAGGGGAAAACTGTTAAAAAAAAAACCACCACATTCACATGGAGGCTAAACAATATGTTCTAAATAACCAATGGGTCACTAAGGAAATCAAAGAGGAAATTTAAAAATACCTAGAGACAAATGACAATAGAAAATTACCCAAAACCTATGGGATAGAGCAAAAGCAGTTCTAAGAGGGAAGTTTATAGCAATACAATCTTACCTCAAGAAACAAGAAAAATCTCAAATAGACAACCTAACCTTATACCTAAAGCAACCAGAGAAAGAACAAACAAAACCCCAAGTTAATAGAGGGAAAGAAATCATAAAAATCAAGGCAGAAAAAAATGAAATATAGACAAAGAAAACAATAGTAAAGATCAATGAAAATAAAAGGTGGTTCTTTGAGAAAATAAACAAAAGTGATAAATCTTTATCAAGTCTCATCAAGGAAAAAAGGCAAAAGATGCAGATAAATAAAATTAGAAATAAAAAAGGAGAAATTGCAAAAGACACTACAGAAATACAAAGGATCATAAGAGATTATCTCAAGCAACTATATGCTAAAAATAGACAACCTAGGAGATTGAACACTTAGAAAAGTATGATTTTCTAAGACTGAACCAGGATTAAATACAAAATATGAGCAGACAACCACAAGTACTGAAATTGAAACTGTGATTAAAAAACAAAAACTCAGGGCCAGATGTCTTCAAAAACAAATTCTATCAAACATTTAGATAAGAGTTAACACCTATCTTTCTGAAAATATTCCAAAATATTGCAGAGGAAGGAACACTTTGATGCTCATTCTATGAGATGACCATCACTTGGATACCAAAGCCAGAGAAAAATATCACAAAGAATAAAATTACAGGCCAATATCACTGATGAACATAGACACAAAAATCCTCAACAAATTATTAGCAAACTGAAACCAGCAACACATTAAAAGGATCATAGTCCATAGTGAAAGTGAAAGTCACTCAGTCGTGTCCGACTCTTTGTGACCCCATGAACTATACAGTCCATGGAATTCTCCAGGCCAGAATACTGGAGTGGGTAGCCTTTCCCTTCTCCAGGGGGTCCTCCCAAGCCAGGGATCGAACCCAGGTCTCCCACATTGCAGGCAGATTCTTTACCAGCTGAGCCACAAGGGAAGCCCATAGTCCTAGTCCATAGTCAAGTGTGATTTACCCCAGAGATGCAAGGATTCTTAAGTATGTGTAAATCAATCAATGTGATACACCACATTAACAACCTATAGGATAAATTCCACAAGATCATTTCAGTAAATGCAGAAAAAGCTTTTGACAAAATTCAACACTCATTTATGATATAAAAAAAATTACTCTCCAGAAAGCGGGCACAGAGGGAACTTACCTCAATATAATAAAGGCAATATGAAAAACCCACAGCAAACATCATTCTCAATGGTGAAAAACAGAAAGCATCTCCTCTAAGACTAGACAAGGATGTCCACTCTCACCACTTTATTCAACATTGTTTTGGAAGTCCTAGCCATAGCAATCAGAGAAGAAAAAGAAATGAAAGTAATCTAAATTGGAAAAGAAGTAAAATTGTCACTGTTTGCAGATGACATGATACTATACAAAGAAAATCCTAAAAATGCTGTCAGAAAACTACTAGAGCTCATCAATGAATTTGGTAAAGTTGCCAGATGCAAAATCTATTCACAGAACTCCCTTGCACACCTATACACTAACAACAAAAGATCAAAAAGAGAAATTAAGAAAACAATCCCATTTACCATAACAGGAAAAACAATAAATTACCTAGGAATAAACCTACCTCAGGAGGCAAAAGACTTGTACTCAGAAAATTATCAGATACCAATGAAAGAAGGCAATGGCACCCCACTCCAGTACTTTTGCCTAGAAAATCCCATGGACGGAGGAGCCTGGTGGGCTGCAGTCCATGGAGTCGCTAAGAGTCGGACACGACTGAGCAACTTCACTTTCACTTTTCACTTTCATGCATTGGAGAAGGAAATGGCAACCCACTCCAGTGTTCTTGCCTGGAGAATCCCAGGGATGGGGAAGCCTGGTAGGCTGCCGTCTATGGGGTCGCACAGAGTCGGACACAACTGAAGCGACTTAGCAGCAGCAGCAGCAATGAAAGAAGTCAAAGATGATGTCCATCAATGGAGGAATGGATAAAGAAGATGCGGCACATGTATACCATGGAATATACTCAGCCACAAAAAAAAGAAGAAAATAATACCATTTTCAGAAACATGGATGGACATAGAGACTGCTCTACTGAGTGAAGTAAGTCAGACAAAGACAAATATATGATATCAATTATATGTGGAATCTTAAAAATGGTACAAATGAACCTATTTACAAAACAGAAATTGAGTCATAGATGTAGAAAACAAACTTATGATTACCAAGGGGGTAAGGGGGGGTGGTGAAGGGATAAATTGGAATATAAGGATTGACATATACATACTACTCTACATAAAAGACAACTAATAATAACCTACTGTATAGCACAGGGAATTCTATCTGGTACTCTGTAAGATGATGCTGTGAAAGTGCTGCCCTCAATATGTTAGTAAATTTGGAAAACTCAACAGTGGCCACAGGACTGGAAAAGGTCAGTTTTCATCCCAATCCCAAAGAAGCAATGCCAAAGAATGCTCAAACTATCGCACAATTGCACTCATCTCACACGCTAGTAAAGTAATGCTCAAAATTCTCCAAGCCAGGCTTCAGCAATACATGAACCGTGAACTTCCAGATGTTCAAGCTGGTTTTAGAAAAGGCAGAAGAACCAGAGATCAAATTGCCAACATCCGCTGGATCATGGAAAAAGCAAGAGAGTTCCAGAAAAACATCTATTTCTGCTTTATTGACCATGTTAAAGCCTTTGCCTGTGTGGATCACAATAATCTGTGGAAAATTCTGAAAGAAATGGGAATACCAGACCACCTGACCTGCCTCTTGAGAAACCTATATGCAGGTCAGAAAGCAACAGTTAGAACTGGACATGGAACAACATACTGGTTCCAAATAGGAAAAGGAGTACATCAAGGCTGTATATTGTCACCCTGCTTATTTAACTTATATGCAGAGTACATCATGAGAAACACTGGGCTGGAAGAAGCACAAGCTGGAATCAAGATTGCTGGGAGAAATATCAATAACCTCAGATATGCAGCTGACATTACCCTTATGGCAGAAAGTGAAGAGGAACTAAAAAGCCTCTTGATGAAAGTGAAAGAGGAGAGTGAAAAAGTTGGCTTAAAGCTCAATTCAGGAAACTAAGATCATGGCATCTGGTCCCATCACTTCATGGGAAATAGATGGGGAAACAGTAGAAACAGTGTCAGAGTACATTTTTTTGGGCTCCAAAATCACTGCAGATGGTGATTGTAGCCATGAAATTAAAAGACACTTACTCCTTGGAAGGAAAGTTATGACCAACCTAGATAGCCCAATAAAAAGCAGAGATATTACTTTGTCAACAAAGGTCCGTCTAGTCAAGGTTTATGGTTTTTCCAGTGGTCATGTATGGATGTGAGAGTTGGACTGTGAAGAAAGCCGAGTGCCGAAGAATTGATGCTTTTTTTGTTTGTTTGTTTATAGCAGCTTTATTCATAATTGCCAAAACTTGGAAGTAACCAAGGTGGCCTTCAAGATATGAATGGATATACTACGGTACATCCAGACAAAGGAGTATCCAGCATGAAGTCAAAAACTGCTGAAAAATGTATTAACTAAAACAAAACCAAATTACATTCTATCAATACATAGCTAGTAACAGTCACTTTCAGGTAAACCTTAAGTACAGAATACAGACATTCCCATCTGTACTTAAGGCATCAGGCCACACTGAGGATGGTGAGAACAAAGTATAGCAGTCATTGGGATGTGAATCACTTTAACTGTGGGCTCTCCACCATTTATCCTTTTTCTCCTGATTACTAGTAAGGAGATTGAATCAATAATCAAAAACTTCTCATCAAGCAAAAGTCCAAGACCAGATGACTTCAGTGGTGAATTCTAACTTTTTAAAAATTGAGGTAAAACCATATAAAACATTATGTTACAAATGTACAGGGCTTCCCAGATGGCACAGTGGTAAAGAATCCTCCTGACAATGCAGGAGATGCAGGTTTGATCCCTGGGTCAGGAAGTTTCCCCTGGAGAAGGAAATGGCAAGTCCTCCACCAGTATTCTTGCCTGGAAAATTCCATGGACAGCAAAGCCCGGCAGACTGAAGTCCATGAGTTCCCAAAGAATCGAGCACAACTGAACGGCTGAGTAATTGAGCACACCCACGCACATACCCACTACAGATATACAACATAGTTATTCGATATTTGATACTACAAAAATCTAGTTACCATGATTACCATAAAATTACCCTCTTCACCCATTTCTCCACCTCCCATTCCTTCCCTGCTGGTAATCACTTATTCTTTTTTAAAACGTGGTCCATTTGAAAGCAATGATGTTGATGTATCCAAACCAGGTTTCTTCCTCCTCCCCATTGTGATTAATCTTTTCATAATCTTCTTATTCCTCTTAGCGCATTCAGGGCATAACAGGTTGTCTTCCAGGTCTGGGGGTGCAAAAGTGCAGGCAGGTAACATGAAGAGGGAGGTCATCCTCCTGGGGGTGTCAGGCACCCAGGTCTGACCTGCTTGGAACTGCAGGCGAACCCAACCTTCTGTGTCTGCCAAGAGTGGTCTGCCATGGACCACACACCACTGGACACCTGAGGCTTGTGGCAGAAAGGATTCAGAGGCACGAAGGGCACGTGAATTCACAGCCTTTGGTTGAACAGCCCTTGACGCAATTCTTGACCATGCTGCCAGCATGGCTACCTGAGGTGAAGTTACCACCTCAACCATTTTAGTCCTTTGCTCACTCTCACTCATCTTCCTTTTCTGTACACTTCCCCTCTTGGTCACCATGCTGTGCTTCCTTGAACATGTGTGCATTCGGGCCTCCCGTGATGATTTAGGAATATACTGACCTTTTTCAGGAAAAGCATGTTCTTGGAGTCTCCGATAAACTTCTATTTTCTGCCCATCCGTACTCAGCTTAAGTTGTTGGCACCAGTTCCGCAAAGTGTCCCGACTCACATCGTTAATCGGAGGCAATGTGGTCAGCAAGGGACAAAATGATCTTCTAAAGCTAGAACTTGGACAATCTTCCTCAAGCTCATTTGTTTGAGGAAGAGGAACTTGATTATTTGTATTCAGTGCCTCCTCTTTGACTTCTGAAGTTGAGGAAACACCTGGTTCCACTTGATGGTCTTCAATAATTTCCTCATTAACTGGATACAATGTAAGAATCACATTTTCTTCATCTAAAGGCCCTTCAAAGAAATTCTTTCCATAATTTGAGTATGCCATTTCAAGGAATGCTCAGACAAAGGCAGAGCCACAATGCTCAATCTCTGCAGTTTAATCCTCTGAACCTGAGGGTTTCTAGTCCAGTTTCTCCTTCCTTTTGTAAGCAAATGTCCCCTACTTCCAGAATTGATGCTTTTGAACTGTGGTGTTGGAGAAGACTCTTGAGAGTCCCTTGGACTGCAAAGAGATCCAACCAGTCCATCCTAAAGGAGACCAGTCCTGGGTGTTCATTGGAAGGACTGATGCTGAGGCTGAAACTCCAGTACTTTGGCCACCTCATGTGAAGAGTTGACTCCTTGGAAAAGACCTTGGTGCTGGGAGGGATTGGGGGCAGGAGGAGAAGGTGACAACAGAGGATGAGATGGCTTAATGGCATCACCGACTCGATGGGCATGAGTTTGAGTGAACTTCAGGAGTTGGTGATGGACAGGGAGGCCTGGCATGCTGCAGTCCATGGGGTTGCAAAGAGTCAGACACGACTGAGTGACTGAACTGAACAGTCCCTTATAGAAAGAGTGGTGGAAGCCAAGGCCACAGAGTAAATGTGACCACTTCACTTCCTTGGTAGTGGGTGGGCTTCTTGTTAATTTGACATCCTCTTTCATGTCTCTGTAGTGTTACCTCTGCTGCTTCCCTCTTTGGAGTTACATTCAACCCCTACTCTGCTCCCCTTGGAGAAAGTCTGACCATCTCCTCTGTGCAAGAAGGCCTTTCCTGATGGGTCCTCTAATATGCAGGTGGAGTTAGGCACTCTCTCATCTGTGTCTCCATTGTTCTTGTGCAGGCCCTAGAACAGCATGCATTATTCAAAGCACAATCATTGTTTAGGCCTGAGGCTGAATGCGATGGCAGGGGAGTTATTTTTTACACAAGACAATAGCAGATGCCAGGAATGTTCAGAGCCCCAATCATTCAAGAACAGGGAGATCTGAAGGGAGTCTACATGGCCCAAAGGCAGTTATGTTAGGGGATGAAGCTGGAGCCATGAACCTGGAACCTGGAGAGGATTAGAGAAGCAAGCACTAGCAAGTCAAGCTGGAAGATGCAGTATCTAGTGAGGGCCCTGTCTGTAGATGGCTGGTCCTCAGTAAGCAGGTGGTAAATTGGAGAGGAACTAATAAAGTATGATGAACAGCCTTTCTTAAGTCAAACCTGAGGCTGTACTTGTCACAGGCAGCTGCTAAAGTGAAACTGGAGTCATAATTCTCCCAAGAACTCATCATATTCTTGAAACTTCCCCCTGTGTTTCCCGAATGACTTCCCCACAGGTTTGACCAAAGATCTGGACCATTTGAATTGATAAGCCCCACCAACCATCCTGGCCAGCCACACTCTGAGAAACACTTCCCTCTCTAGGTGCCTGCATGCACAGCTGGAAATAGCCGAACCAAAATGACAGTTCTGTATAACTCAGCTGCCTCATTTGGGAGCCAGCCCTTACTCCTGGTCATAAATCTAATTGTGCCCAACACCCCCTTTGTTTTTTTGGAAGTTGGGATTCCTTTGGTTAGGCCTCCAGGTCTTCCCTATTTCTGCATTTAATGAATTTATTTATTTTTCAGTTAGCAGGTTTTAGGGCTGGTTAATGAGTGGTAGAAGGCAATGGCAACCCACTCCAGTACTCTTGCCTGGCAAATCCCATGGACGGAGGAGCCTGGTGGGCTGCAGTCCATGGGGTCGCTAGGAGTTGGACACGACTGAGCGACTTCACTTTTACTTTTCACTTTCATGCATTGGAGAAGGCAATGGCAACCCACTCCAGTGTTCTTGCCTGGAGAATCCCAGGGACAGGGGAGCCTGGTGGGCTGCTGTCTCTGGGGTTGCACAGAGTCGGACACGACTGAAGCGACTTAGCAATGAGTGGTAGGGTTCTCTTGAACTGTCCAAGTGGGCCAAACTCAGACACTTTTCTTGTTATTTCCAGCTTTCAAGTCCCCAATGTCTCTTTCAGCCTCTCCTCAACTCTGGAAATTGCCTTCCTTAGTACAGTTCCAATCTGTGGAAATTTCTGCAGTACAATGACATATAGGCCTCAGGTTTGGTTTTGTTTATTCACCTATCTTTCCTTGGACAGTTGTTTCAAGATGAACTTATTCTTTTTAAAAGGAGATTTGTGTTGAAGTGTCAGGGAGAGAGATTTGCTTTTAAACATAGTTTCTTCTCTGGGATTTGTCTGAAACTTTTGGCAGATTTTCAGGTGGGTGTTGGTTATGAATCCCAGAGAGATTTGTCAGAGGCTGCTTCAATGTCCTTCGGGTGAAGCTGTTATAAAGAGCTGCCAGGAGGGAACACTAATGAAAGGGAACTTAGAAACCTCGCTTAGTAATTGGCACCTGGGAAATTTTCAGCCTAGAGTGAATGAGTGTAGGATCTGTGTGGCAAGAACAGGAATCTACAGTGACTCAATGGCTGACTCCGTTCCCAGTAGCTCCTAGTGGTAATGACATCCCAGCTGCTTTATGGAATCATGAACCACAGAAAGTTTAACCCAAAAGATCTCTGTATGGTTGATCCTGTTTGTGACGCCAACTGTCTTGCTATTCACACTCTCTGCACTGTTTGCTGAACCCAGGGTGGGCAAGGTGCGAGCTAAGAGGCTGGAAGGAGACTTGAGGAGCCGAACTGCAGACACATTTATTCTCTTCTGGCTGACACAACAGCCATAGCAGTATTCACAATAGTCTCTCCTCTCATGGCTGACCACACAGACACAGCCCTGATGCAGCAGTAATGCCGACACTTTTTAGGTGGATCTCACATGTACATACAGCACACAATCCGTGACCAAGCCAGAACCTCATAACACGCATGTGCAGTGCTATAAGTGATCTCAGCTGTTACATAAACCTCATGATGTGCATGCACTGTGCTATACATGGGCTCAGCTGTTATATGGTCATTATTTACAAAACGTAGGGCGAGAGAGCCTGAACACACCATCTTGGCTAATTTGCTCTCTCCCCACAATCTCCTTATGTGTTTGCCCACCAACCTTTGATCTTCCATCCATTGATCTTCTAGCTATCCATCTATCTATCCATCCAATAAATGAAGGCTCACCACTTACTGTGAAGCAGACACTGGAATAGGTACTAGGGTTGCAGGAGGAATGATTAGACACAGCACCAGTGAATAACTATAGGTCATCTTTGCACATTTCACAGTAAGGATTCTTGTGTGGTAGAGGCCAAAAGACAGTGGGGAGGCGATAGAGAATAATTCACAGAAACCTCAGCATGCCGTGCTTCAGTAGTTCACAGAGTGGTTGTTAACTGCCTTTCCCCTGCTGAATCTCTAAAGCCTAGGCACAACACTCTGCCTCCTCAACCTCTGCTCCCTCCTACGAAGTCACAGCTTTCAACCTGCTTCTACATGGGGTCTAGGCAGTGGGTAGCATTAGGGAGTCTGAGGTGCTTTCATCCCAGGTGAGATTAGAGAGACAAGCTCAGGTGGGGAGGCAGTCTGCCTTCATCTGTGTGCCATTGCTGGGCTTCCCAGGTGGCTCAGTGGTAAAGAATTCACCTGCCAAGGCAGGAGACTAGGGTTTGATCCCTGGGTCAGGAAGATCCCCTGGAGGAGGAAATGGCAACCCATTTCAGTATCCTTGCCTGGAAAAATCCCATGGACAGAGGAGCCTGGCAGGCTATAATCCATGGGGTTGTAAAGAGCTTGATGCAACGGAGGACATTAGTTTGCTAGGGCTGCTGTAACAGAGCACCACAACCTGGGTGGCTTAAACAATAGAAATGTATTGTCTCACAGTTCTGGAGGCTAGAAATCCAAGATGAAAGTGTCAGTAGGATTCATTCCTTCTGAGGATTGTGAGAGAGAATCTGTTTCAGATTCATATGAAATCTGTTCCATTTTTCCTCTGGTTTCTGGTGGTTAGCTGATAATCTTTGGCTGCTCTTGGCTTTTAGACAGGCTTCCCTGGTGGCTCAGATGGTAAAGAATCTGCCTGCAATGCAGGAGACCCAGGTTCAATCTCTGGGTTGAGAAGATCCCCTGGAGAAGGGCATGGCAACCCACTCCAGTATTCTTGCCTGGAGAATTCCATGGACAGAGGAACCTGGCAGGCTACAGTGTGTGGGGTTACAAAGAGTCAGACATGACTAAGCGAATCTCTGTCTTCATTTTCACATGACATTCTCCCTTTGTGTGTGTGTCTCTGGGTCTAAATTTTCCCTTTTAATAAGGGTACCAGTCATATTGAATAGATTTTAATGACTTAACTAATTATATCTACAGTGACCCTATTTCCAAATAAGGTCACATTCTAAGGTACTGGGGTTAGACTTTAGTACATAAATTTTAGGGAGACACAGTTCTACTCATAACACCTTGTTTCTGACTTTATCCTCTTCTTCTTGCCATCAGCAGTGCCTGTGAAAAGGAGGCCAGAGTGATTTGTGCTGGAGAGCAGTATGGCTTGTAGAAGTCTCATGGGCAGCTGCAGAAGCAAGAACAGCAGTTAGTGGGTGCCTGGGATTTGGTCCTCTATGCATTTGTGCTCAGAAATAGCAGGAACTGTAGGGAAAGAAAACCCAAGCACGCAGCCCTTTAGCCTGGGATAGAGTTACCAGAGGAACTCTGGGTGCAGGTTGCTCCTAGGAGTCAGATGAGGCAATCCCTGAGACCTGAGGGAAAGGGGAGAATAGGGATCAAGGCCCGGAGTTCTGTGAATGACTTGGTGTTCATGCATGCCACCATCCAGGATTTGCTGAGATTCTCTTAATCACCTCTTTGAAATATAGGTGCATTTAATTAAAAAGCATAATAATAGTGGAGTATTGCAACAGAGTACTTGTAGAGTTTGACAGATAATTTGTAAAAAGAAAAAAGGGGACATTTGCCTTACCAAATACTAGAATTTAAGATAAAATTGTCATCAAAATAATATGTTTTGGCATATGAATGAATTTCTCAATGGAATAGACTTGATTTCAGGAATGGACACAGTATGTTTACATACTTAAAATTTGATAAAGGTGATATTTCAGTTCAGAGGGAAGATTATGATTCATTCAAGAAATTATGTTGACCTAATTGGTTCTCCATCTGAGAGGAAGAAGTGAGGGAGATACCATCTCATGCTGTATCCAGCAATAAATCCAGATGGGTTTGGGTTCAAGAGCTAACTGTAAGTAAACAGATAAACACATATATTAAATATTTTAAGAAAATTTAGTGGAAAATTCATTTTCCAAATTTGTATAACTTTGCAGTATTTTAAAAATATTTTAATTAATTTTAATAATAATTTTATTAATAAAATAAAGGGATTAAAAAAATAATTTTGAAATCTGAAAAACTATGAAGGGAGAAAGAAAAGGATACATGGTCTTACATTTTTTTTTGAAACTTTAAGGAAAAAGCCACCATAAAGTCAAAGGACAAACTGTAGGCTCAGATGAACATCTGCAGCACTTCTGAAAGATTATGACCCCTAATTTACCCAAAACTCATATAAATTGGTAATAAAATGTCAAAAGACAATAGGAATATGGGGAAAAATACGAACAGGCAGCTCACAGAAAAGGAAATAAAGTTTTAAATGGCACTAAGAAGTATTAACCAGAGACAGTCTAATTTTATTATTTAGAGAGTTCCTTGGTGGTCTAATGGTTAAGGTTTGGATCTTTCGCAGCTGTGGCTCAGGTTTGTTCCCTGGATGAGGAGCTAAGGTTCCACAAGCCACACAGTGTGGCCAAAACAAAAAGAGTTAATCATTTATTCATCACACTGGCAACAATTAAAAAGACCAGTGCCATCTTGTGCTAGAGGGAATGCAGGGAAATGAGCACTTATTATACCTTGCTGGTAGGACTGTGAACTGTTGAAACCTCCAGGGAAAACTAATCTGGTAATGTTTATTAAAGTCCACAGAGTCAGCAACCCTGTTTTTTGCTTTAATCATTTAATACCATTAAATCCATTATGTAACTTTTATTTGTTTATTGAAGTATAGTTGATTTACAATGCTGTATTAGTTTCAGGTGTACAGGAAAGTGATTCAGTTTTGTACATATATACATATATATGTATTATTTTTCAGATTCTTTTCCCTTATGCTGCTGCTAAGTCACTTCAGTCGTGTCCGACTCTGTGTGACCCCACAGACAGCAGCCAACCAGGCTCCCCCGTCCCTGGGATTCTCCAGGCAAGAACACTGGAGTAGGTTGCCATTTCCTTCTTCAATGCATGAAAGTGAAAAAGTGAAAGTCAAGTCGCTCAGTCGTATCCGACTCTTCACGACCCCATGGACTGCAGCCTACCAGGTTCCTCCATCTATGGGACTTTCCAGGCAAGAGTACTGGAGTGGGGTGCCATTGCCTTCTCCATTTTCCCTTATAGGTTGTTGCAAAATATTGAACATAGTTCTCTATGCTATACAGTAAGCCTTGGTTGGTTATTTATTTTATATATAGTAGTATGTTGGAGAAGGAAATGGCAACCCACTCTAACATTCTTGCCTGGGAAATCCCTTGGATAGAGGAGCCTGGTGGGCTACAGTCCTTGGGGTCGCAAAGAGTCGGACACAACCCAGTGACTAACACTGATGGAGAAGAAGGGGCTTCCCTGGTGGCCAAGATAGTAAAGAATCCACCAGCAATGTGGGTGACCTGGTTTCTATCCCTAGGTTGGGAAGATCCTCTGGAGGAGAGAATGACAACCCACTCCAGTATTCTTGCCTGGAGAATCCCCATAGACAGAGGAGCCTGGTAGGCTACAGTCCATGGGTTTGCAAAGAGTTGGACATGATTGAGCAACTAAACACACACACATAGGAGTGTGTATATGTTAATACTGAACTTCTAATTTATCCCTCCCCCTACTTTCCCCTTTGGTAACCATAAGTTTGTTTCCTATGTCTGTGAATCTATTTCTGTTCTGTTATATAAATTTATTTGCATAATTTTTCCACATACAAGTAATATCATACATTTGTCTTTCTCTGTTGGACTTACTTCACTTAGTATGATAATCTCTAGGTTGATCCATGTTGCTACAAATATCGTTATTTCATTTTTATGGCTGAATAATATTCCATTGTGTGTGTGTGTATGTGTGTGTGTGTGTGTATGATATCTTCTTTATCCACTCATCTGTCAATGGACTTTTAGGTTGCTTCCATGTCTTGGTCATTATAAATAGTACTTCAGTGAACATTGGGGTGCAATTTCAAATTATTATGGTTTCCTCTGGATACATGCCAAGGAGTGGGATTGCAGGATCACATGGTAGTCTGTTTTTAGATTTTTAAGGAACCTCCATACTGTTCTTCATAGTGACTGAACCAATTTACATTCCTACCAACAGTGTAAGAGGATTTCTTTTTCTTCACACCCTCTCTAGCATTTATTATTGTAGACTTTTTGATGATAGCTATTCTGACCTGTGTGAGGTGATAACTTATTGTAGTTTTGATTTGCACTTCTCTAGTAATTAGCAATGTTGAGCATCTTTTCATAACCTGCTATTTATCTGTAAGTCTTCTTTGAAGAAAGTCTGTTTAGATCTGCCCATTTTTTGATTGGGTTGTTGGTCTTTTTTATATTGAGCTGTATGAGCTGTTTATATTTTGAAAGTTAATCCCTTGTTGGTCACATGGTTTCAGCAACCCTACTTTAAGCTGTTCTTCCAGTGAGATATAAAAGTACTTAAGAATGTATGTCATACATACCTAAGAATGTATGACAGGGGTACTTATGGAAGCATTGTTTGCTGTGGCAAAATACTGGACAATGCACCAGAATCTGTCAATGATAAAATGGCCAAATAAACACCGTGCCTCCATGCTGTAGGATGTTATGTGACTATCACAAAGAAGTAAATTAGATTTACCAACATATTCACATGGAAAAATGTTACTGTATTAAGTGCAAAAGCAAGTTGTTTTCAAATGTACATACCATAATTGCATTTTTGTAGAAAAGTTGATAAGCAAATAAAACTCACGCCTATTCTGTGTTTATATTTATAACATCTTGGAGAAGCATGGCTTAACAGCATAAATTGCCTCAGGGAATAGGAATAATGGAGTGATTTTTAATTTATCGTTTCTGTACCTTGAGTTGTTTTGCTTTTTAGAAGAATCATGTTTTTGCTTTTTTAATTAAAAGCAATTGGTTAAAGGCAATTTTCAAGGGGAAAAAAAAGACAAAGTGCTTAAAACATTTTTGTGACTTACTGGGCTCTCAGGTTAAAGTCTTTTAATGGACTCACAAGGCCCGTGGGATCTGATGTCTGCATACAATAACAGCCTTTCCCCCCTTTATTTTGCTGTTTCTCCTCTGTTCCCCAACTGTGCAGGACCAGGAGCCTTCTTAGCAGTATTCTTCCCTCTCTGCATACATGGATCTCACTTCCTATGGGAATCCCTGAGACTGGCTTAAGTACCCACCTAACTATTCGTATGGAGAAGGCAATGGCAACCCACTCCAGTACTCTTGCCTGGAAAATCCCATAGACGGAGGAGCCTGGTAGGCTGCAGTCCATGGGGTCACAAAGAGTTGGACACGACTGAGCGACTTGACTTTCACTTTTCACTTTCATGCATTGGAGAAGGAAATGGCAACCCACTCCAGTATTCTTGCCTGGAGAATCCCAGGGTCTGGGGTTGCACAGAGTCGGACACGACTGAAGCGACTTAGCAGCAGCAGCAGCAGCAACTGTTCCTACAGCTCCTTGTGCCTATGTCCCTAATGGGATTGCTGTAATTGTCTGTTGGTTTAGTTTTATTCCCACTGGATGATAGGTACCATAAAGGGAGAAATAGCTTTTTTCACGGTGCCCTCTGTGCCTTGTCCAGCTCATTGTAGGTAATAAATACAACAAAAGTTTTCTGAATGAATAAAGGAAAGAAGAGCAAGATTAACGAATGAATGTCAAGCATCAGAGATGCTTGACAAAGAAGAAAACATAGTCTGTGCCCTCAAAATTGCATGGTGGAGAGATAGGTATGTAAACAGCACAGTTATAATAGAAAAGAATGATTATTGTTATAGGACAGAAGGACCATAAGTTACCTAAATTTGCCCAGAGAAAATCTGGAAGATTTCACCAGTGAGGAAACATTAAATTAGAGATCTAAAGTGTAAATAGACATTTAGGAAAATAAGAGGATGGTGTGATTTTCCTGGCACAAGGACAAGCTCCGGCAAGGACATAAAAGAGCATAACATATTCTGAAAAACCTCAATAGGTTTAGCATTGCTTGAGTGTAAAGTTCAAGGTAGGGAAAAGAAGTATATGAAAGGTCATAAATGGAGGCAGTTTTATTGGAACCAAATCATTAATGAAGGTCCCTGCTTGGCCATGACCATGACTTTAGAGATTACATGGGGAACTACTGAGGAAGACTTTAAGAAGGGGTATGATATGAGAGGAGAAGGCAATGGCACCCCACTTCAGTACTCTTGCCCGGAAAATCCCACGGATGGAGGAGCCTGGTAGGCTGCAGTCCATGGGGTTGCTAAGAGTCGGACTCGACTGATCGACTTCACTTTCACTTTTCACTTTCAGGCATTGGAGGAGGAAATGGCAACCCATGCCAGTGTTCTTGCCTGGAGAATCCCAGGGATGGGGGAGCCTGGTGGGCTGCCGTGTATGGGGTTGCACAGAGTCAGACACGACTGAAGCAACTTAGCAGCAGCAGCATGATATGAGAAGTTTTAGATCATACTGATAAGATTTGAAGTTTGGAGTAGGAGATGATTATCAGATAAAGGGAGACTGACCAAGAATGCAACAGAAAGGAGGTTATTACAACCTTCTGAAAGTGAAAGTCACTCAGTTATGTCCAACTCTGTGAGACCCCATGGACTATACCAGTCCATGGAATTCTCCAGGCCAGAATACTGGAGTGGATAGCCTTTCCCTTCCCCAGGGGATCTTCCCAACCCAGGGATCAAACCCAGGCCTCCCACATTGCAGGTGGATTCTTTACCAGCTGAACCACAAGGGAAGCCCAAGAATACTGGAGTGGGTAGCCTATCCCTTCTCCAGTGGATTTTTCAACCTAGGAATTTAACCGAGGCCTCCTGCATTGCAGGCAGATTCTTTACCAACTGAGCTATGAGAGAAGCCCACTACAACCTTCTACTAGAGAAGTAATCTGGGCTGAAGCATAGCCGAGACTAGGCTTCAAATAGGGAAGATTGGTGAAGTACTAAGGAGCTCAAGTGCTTGATGGGCTAGAGTAGCCAAAAGTCCAAATGATGCCTCAAATTTCTAGTTTGGCAACTTCAGAAATATTGCAATAAGAAACATCAGAGTAGATGCAAATGTAAGAAAGGTAGAAAAAAAATTCAGTCTGCCCCGCATGGAGGGTATTCATTTCCTAGGGCTTAAGTTCTAAAAACTGCATGGCTCAAATCAATAGGAATTTATTTTCTTACAGTTCTGGAGGCTGGAAGGCCAAAATCAAGATGTCAGCAAGGCCATGCTCCCTCTGAAGGCTGTAGCGGAGAATTTTTCTTTTCTTGCCTCTTCCTAGCTTCCTGGTGGTTTCTCTCAATCTTCACTGTTACTGGGCTTTGAGCTCCAGTCTCTGCCTCTGCCATCCATGAACTTCTCCCTGTGTGTCTCTATTTCCATACAGCACTTTTCTTTTATTATAAAGACTGGCCATACTGATTAGGATCCACCCTACCAGCCTCGTATTAACTTGATTATACCTGCAAAGACCCTATTTCCAAATAAGGTCACATAGAGAGATGTGGGGAGTTAGGATTTCAATATATATTTGGGGGAGATGACATTCAACCCATTACACTGAGTTTAAAGGGTGGTGGGACTTTTGGTGGCAGTATCCAGGAGGCCTCTAGATAGAGGGTTTAGGGCAGAGGCCTGGGTTGCATATCTTTAATTAGAATCTGGTGGTTCAGATGGTAAGGACTCTGCCCACAGTGTGGGAGACCTGAGTGCGATCCCTGGGTTGGGAAGACCCCCTGGAGGAGGGCATGGCAACCCACTCCAGTATTCTTGCCTGGAGAATTACATGGACAGCGAAGCCTGGTGGGATACAGTCCATACAGTCACAAAGAGTTGGACATAACTGAGCAACTAAGCACGCACACCAGCAAAATGACTACAGGAGTGATCACAGCAAATACATAAGTGGCCTGGGAAAGGGAATCCTGGGGAAGGTTATGGAGCTGCAAGGGCCAGAGGATCCCATGCAAGACATGAATGAGAGGGGCCACAGGATGGACATCATCAGGGACTCCTGTGGATATGGCTGTGACAGGGCAGGCATGTGTCCATCCTTTGCTAATTGTCACCCACCGGAGCACTGGACTATTTCCTGTAGCCTGGCTCTTTCATGCTCGATCTCTTCCCCCTGCTTGACATAGCTTTTCTCTCTTATTTAGGAAGCATTTGAGCCCTGCAGCCACCTTCCAAAAGTGTCAGTGGTGATGTTTTCAGGTCAACTGCCTTGCTAAACTCAGCACCATAGTACAGCATTGGTAAAATAAACAAGGGCAGCTTGTTTGTGTTTTGCATTCCTTCAGAAATAAGCTGAACGTTTTATAATAAAACTGAGGAATTACACTTTACTGTATCACGAAAATATTCCCATATGGCCATAAAAGGATTGTCAGGGTGTATCTAGCCTTTCCCTTTCTATCATGAGCCTCTATTCCTGCTGCTGCTACTGCTGCTAAGTCACTTGGCTGCAAAGCCAGATTTCAGTTATCAGAGAAAGTTGCCGATTCTAGAAAGTAGGACTGAAGGTCAGAGAGGACCAGAATAACTCAGCCAAAGGCGTTTGAAAAGCATTCCTTTCAAATGTGGTGGTATGTGCTTTCTGTTAGGGCAGAGTCCTTGACTGTTCATTGCTATAGCTAGCACCTGGTAGGCTCATGGGAGATACTTGAGACACTCAAGAAATACCTCCAGGCCCTGGGCGGCCCAGGATGTGAGATGACTGTCAACACTGGGATCAGTAAATGGCGGCCCAGCAGTGTTCAGCTAAACTGGAATTCCCACCTCCATACTGAGCGAGATGCTTGTAGCACTCTTCTTTTCCTTTCTGGGGAGGCCAGTTAACAGTGCTCAGGCTAACTGCGGGTTGGCAGTTCTGAGCCAAATCTTCCTTGCTCCAGCAAGATTCATTTCCTCTATTCTGAAAACCATTGCATTTTGACAATAAAAATAATGACCAGTATTTATTGAGTGCCTGCTATAGATCAGGCTCTGCACTATGTGCTTTATATGTATTGTCTCAAGTAACACTTGCAACACTCTATGGGGTAGTGGAGTAGGTGCTTTTTTGTTTGTTTGTTTGAAGAAAAGTAAGCTTTTATTTTGTTGTTTCACAAATAAAGCGGGCTGAGCTGGTTGCTTTCTTGGTGATCATTCAAAGAAACCAAGTGCAGGTGTTATTATATCACCATTTGAAAACAAAAATGAAATTTAAAATGATGAAGTCACTTTATTCAAGTTCTCACACCTAGAATGTGGTGTTAGGCATGTCTGAATCCAGACTCTCTGGAAATATCATCCCATTCTTGAAGCCCTTCATCATACACATAAGTTTTATCAATCTCTTATTGATATTCTTGTATACTCATAGCAAGTTTAGCCCAAGAGATGTGGCAAGAATGATGTGGACAGTTAGGAAGCCTTCAGGGAGGCTCCTGTCAAATTCTAGGAATTAGAATACAACTTTGGCTTTGGGGAGAAAAATAGCGGTGAATTTAATAAGAAATGCAAAGAACATAGAAAACCCTAAAGACTCCACCAGAAAATTACTAGAACTAATCAATGAATATAGTAAAGTTGCAGGATATAAAATCAACACACAGAAATCCCTTGCACTCCTATACACTAATAATGAGAAAACAGAAAGAGAAATTAAGGAAACAATTCCATTCACCATTGCAACAAAAGGAATAAAATACTTAGGAATATATCTACCTAAAGAAACTAAAGACCTATTTATAGAAAACTATAAAACATTGGTGAAAGAAATTAAAGAGGACACTAATAGATGGAGAAATATACCATGTTCATGGATTGGAAGAATCAATATAGTGAAAATGAGTATACTACCCAAAGCAATTTATAGATTCAATGCAATCCCTATCAAGCTACCAACGGTATTCTTCACAGAGCTAGAACAAATAATTTCACAATTTGTATGGAAATACAAAAAAACCTCGAATAGCCAAAGCAATCTTGAGAAAGAAAAATGGAACTGGAGGAATCAACCTGCCTGACTTCAGGCTCTACTACAAAGCCACAGTCATCAAGACAATATGGTATGGGCACAAAGACAGAAATATAGATCAATGGAACAAAATAGAAAGCCCAGAGATAAATCCATGCACATATGGACACCTTATCTTTGACAAAGGAGGCAAGAATATACAATGGATTAAAGACAATCTCTTTAACAAGTGGTGCTGGGAAAACTGGTCAACCATTTGTAAAAGAATGAAACTAGAACATTTTCTAACACCATACACAAAAATAAACTCAAAATGTATTAAAGATCTAAACGTAAGACCAGAAACTATAAAACTCCTAGAGGAGAACATGGGCAAAACACTCTCCGACATACATCACAGCAGGATCCTCTATGACTCACCTCCAAGAATATTGGAAATAAAAACAAAAATAAATGGGACCTAATTAAAGTTAAAAGCTTCTACACAACAAAGGAAACTATAAGCAAGGTGAAAAGACAGCCTTCAGAATGGGAGAAAATAATAGCAAATGAAGCAACTGACAAACAACTAATCTCAAAGATATACAAGCAACTCCTACAGCTCAATTCCAGAAAAATAAATGACCCAATCAAAAAATGGGCCAAAGAACTAAACAGACATTTCTCCAAAGAAGACATCCAGATGGCTAACAAACACATGAAAAGATGCTCAGCATCACTCATCATCAGAGAAATGCAAATCAAAACCACTATGAGGTACCATTTCATGCCAGTCAGAATGGCTGCGATCCAAAAGTCTACAAGCAATAAATGCTGGAGAGGGTGTGGAGAAATGGGAACCCTCTTACACTGTTGGTGGGAATGCAAACTAGTACAGCTACTATGGAGAACAGTGTGGAGATTCCTTAAAAAACTGGAAATAGAACTGCCATATGACCCAGCAATCCCACTGCTGGGCATACACACTGAGGAAACCAGAATTGAAAGAGACACGTGTACCCCAATGTTCATCGCAGCACTGTTTATAATAGCCAGGACATGGAAGCAACCTAGATGTCCATCAGCAGATGAATGGACAAGAAAGCAGTGGTACATATACACAATGGAGTATTACTCAGCCATTAAAAAGGATACAGTTGAATCAGTTCTAATGAGGTGGATGAAACTGGAGCCTATTATACAGGGTGAAGTAAGCCAGAAAGAAAAACACCAATACAGTATACTAACGCATATATATGGAATTTAGAAAGATGGTAACAATAACCCTGTATACGAGACAGCAAAAGAGACACAGATGTATAGAACAGTCTTTTGGACTCTGTGGGAGAGGGAGAGGGTGGATTGATTTGGGAGAATGGCATTGAAACATGTATAATATCATATATGAAACGAGTCGCCAGTCCAGGTTTGATGCACAATACTGGATTCTTGGGGCTGGTGCACTGGGACGACCCAGAGGGATGGTATGCGGAGGGAGGAGGGAGGAGGGTTCAGGGTGGGGAACACATGTATACCTGTGGTGGATTCCTTTTGGTATATGGCAAAACCAATACAATATTGTAAAGTTAAAAAAATAAAATAAAATAAGAAATGCAAAGGAGCCTAGGTGCCAAGAGTCATAACTGCCTTGTAAGCTCTACATGTCTTTTGGGCTGAGTTCAGCTGTACAGGCCTACAAAGGGCATGGACTCACAGTCTGAGCTCCTTTTGTCAATTAGTGAATTAAGCATTAGAAGCAGTGATTCATAGCCTCTGGGGATTGACAGGGCCCCCAAAGATAATCCAATTTGACTCTTCGATTTCACAGGTGAGAAACCTGAGGTTCAAAATGCAGAGAAAGGACTGTGGAGGTGACTTCTTTACCACTGGCACCACCGAGGAAGCCCCATGGCAGATTTAAGATGGCTACAAATTCTTTGACACTTTTCCTACTATGAGTGAGAACTATGTTCCTCCCCATGAATCTAGAGAGTCTCTATGACTGCCTAGCTGATAGAAAGCTGCCTAAGTGACACTGTGCCAGTTTCTGGACCGAGGCCTTAAGAGACTAGCAGCTTCCACTTCCTGCTATGTGAACATGGATTCTTCAAATACAAATGCCATGCTGTAAAGAGGCCTAAATAGCCCCATAGAGAAACATATAAAGAGGAATTGAGGTCCCTGAAGTCAACAGTCCTTGATGACAGTGAGGATTTTGTGGCTAATTTGGAAATGTAGCCTCTAGCTCGAGTCAAGTGCCTCCTGCTGAAAACTCATGGAACAAGAACAGCCATTTCTGTGAAGCCCTTCCCCAAATGCCAATTTATAAGCAAATTAAGTGCTATTTTAAGGCATTGAGTTTTGGAATGGTTTGCTGTGCAGCAATAGATAATCAGAATAAGGTGTTCTGACCCTCAACCAGTGTTTATTTCACTCTAGTGCACTAATGCTTTGGGTCTCCCTTTGGGTCATGCAGCCCACTCACCAGTCTCAGTGGTCTGTGAAGCTGGAAAAACTGGTTTATTACCCTGTATGAGGACTGCTGAATGAGTGCAGGTCTTCAGCAAAAGTCACCAAACCTAAGGATCATAAGAATCCCTGGGGTCTGGGGCTTAAGTATACAGATTATTGAGGCTCATCCCAGTCATATATTGAATCATAATCCTTAAATGTGTGACATTTCTATTTTTTAAAGCTTCCCCAAGTGATTCTGATGATCAGTCAGCTTTGGGAACCACCAATTAAGATTTGTTGTTGTTCAGTCACTAAGTCATGTCTGACTATTGGTGACCCCAAGGCATGCCAGGCACCTCTGTCCTCCACTATCACCCAGAGTTTGCTCAAATTCATGTCACTGAGTCGCTAATGCTATCTAACCATCACATCTTCTGCCACCCTCTTCTCTTTTTGCCTTCAAATTTCCCAGCATTGGGATCTTTTCCAATGAGTCAACTCTTTGCATCAGGTGGTCAGCATCAGTCCCTCCAATGAATTTTCAGGACTGATTTCCTTTAGGATTGACTGGTTTGATCTCCTTGCAGTCCAAGGGACTCAGAAGAATCTTCTCCAATACCAGAGTTCAAAAGCATCAATTCTTTAGTACTCAGCTTTCTTTATGGTCCAACTTTAACATCCATATATGACTACTGGAAAAACTGCAGTTTGACTATACGGATCCTGGTCAGCAAAGTGATGTCTCTGCTTATAATATGCTCTCTATGTTTGTTATTGCTTTCCTTCCAAGAGGACTTACGTTGTGGCTCAGCTTGTAAAGAATCCACCTGCAATGCGGGAGACCTGTGTTCGATCCCTGGGTTGGGAAGATCCTTTGGAGAATGAAAAGGCTACCCTCTCCAGCATTCAGATCTGGAGAACTCCATGGACTATATAGTCCATGGGGTCCCAAAGAGTCACATGACTGAGCGACTTTCACTTTACTTCACTTCCTTCCAAGGAGCAGACTTCTTTTAATTGCATGGCTACAGTCACCATCTGCAGTGATTTTGGAGCCCAAGATATAAAATTGTCACTGCTTCTACTTTTTCTCCATTTGCCATGAAGTGATGGGACCAGATGCCATGGTCTTAGTTTTATGAATGTTTTAAATTACCTTTTTCTCTCTCCACTTTCACCCTCATCAAGAGGCTCTTTAGTTCTTCTTCACTTTCTACCATTAGAGTGGTATCATCTGCATATCTGAGGCAGTTGATATTTCTTCTGCAGTCTTTATTCCAGTTTCATCCAGCCCAGAATTTTGCATGATGTACTCTGCATATAAGTTATATAAGCAGGGTGACAGTATACAGTCTTGATGTACTCTTTTCCCAGTTTTGAACCTGTCAGTTGTTCTATATATGGTTCTAACTGTTCTTTGACCCACATACAGGTTTCTCAGAAGACAGGTAAGGTGGTCTGGTATTCTCATCTCTTTAAGAATTTTCCACACTTTGTTGTGATTCATAGAATTAAAGGCTTTCACGTAGTCAATGATGCAGACATGGACATTTTTCTTGAATTCCCTTGATTTCTCTATGAGCCAAGATGCTGGCAATTTGATCTCTGGTTCCTCTACCTTTTCAAAATCCATCTTGTACATCTGGAAATTCTGGATTCACATACTGTTGAAGTCTGGCTTGGAGAATTTTCAGCATAACCTTACTGGCATGAGAAATGAACACAATTGTACAATAGTTTGAAAATTCTTTGGCACTGCCCATATTTGGGATTGGAATGAAAACTGACCTTTTCCATTGCTGAGGCTGCTGCTGAGTTTTTCAAATTTGCTGGTATATTGAGTACAGTACTTTAACAGCATCATCTTTCAGGAGTTGAAATAGCTCACCTGGAATTCCATTACCTCCACTAGCTTTGTTTTAGTTATGCTTCTTATTGCCTGCTTGATTTCACACTCCACTCACTAAATGAATGACCACACCATCATGGTTATCTGGGTCATTAAGACCTTTTCTGTATGGTTCTTCTGTGTATTCTTGCAACCTCTTCTTAATCTCTTCTGCTTCTGTTAGAGCCTTACCATTTCTAGCCTTTATTGTGTCCATCATTGCATGAAATGTTACCTTGATAGCTCTAATTTTCCTGAAGAGAGATCTCTGTCTTTCCCATTCTATTGTTTTCCTCTACTTCTTTGCATTGTTCATTGAAGAAGGCCTTATTTCTCCTTGCTGTTCTCTGGATCTCTGCATTCAGTTCGATATATCTTTCACTTTCTCTCTCGCATTTTACTTCTCTTCTTTCCTCAGCTATTTGTAAATCCTCCTCAGACAACCACTTTACCTTCTTGCATTTCTTTTTCTTTGGGATGGTTTTAGTCTCTGCCTCCTGTGCAATGTTAGAACTTCTGTCTACAGTTCTTCAGGCACTCTGTCTATCAGATCTAATTCCTTGAATCTGTTTGTCACCTCCACTGTATAATCATAAGAGATTTGATTTAGGACAGACCTGAATGACCTAGTGGTCTTCCCTGCTTTCTTTGATTTAAGCCTGAATTTGGCAATAAGGAGCTGATGACATGAGCAATAGTCAGCTCCAAGTCTCACTTTTGCTGACTGTAGAGAGCTTCTCCATCTTTGTCTGCAAAGACTATAATCAGTCTGGTTTCTGTATTACCATATGATGATGATCATGTGTAGAATCATCTCTTGTGTTAGTGGAAAAGGGTGTTTGCTCTTGACAAAACTCTGTTAGCCTTTGCCCTGCTTCATTTTGTACTCAAGGCCAAACTTGCTTGTTACTCCAGGTATCTCTTGACTTCCTACTTTGGCATTCCAATCCCCTATGATGAAAAGGATATCTTTTTTTGTCGTTAGTTCTGGAGGGTCTTATAGGTCTTCATGGAACTGTTCAACTTTGGCTTCTTCAGCATCAGTGGTTGAGGCATAGACTTGGATTACTGTGGTATTGAATGGTTTGCCTTGGAAATGAACCAATATTATTCAGTCGTTTTTGAGATTGCACCCAAGTACTGCATTTCAGACCCTTTTGTTGACTACAAGAGCTACTCCATTTCTTCTAAGGGATTCTTGCCATAGTAAATATAATGGTCACCTGAATTAAATTCTCCCATTCCCGTCCATTTTAGTTTACTGATTCCTAAGATGTTGATATTCACTCTTACAATCTCCTGCTTGACCAGGTCCAATTTATCCTGATTCATGGACCTAAGATGTCAGATTCCTATGCAATATTGTTCTTTAGCATTGGACTTCACTTTTATCCCCAGACACATTCACAATTGTGTGTCATTTCCACTTTGGCCTAGTCACTTCATTCTTTGTGGAGCTATTAGTAACTGCCCTCCAGTCTTCCCCAGTGGCATATTGGACACCTTCCAACCTGAGGGGCTCATCTTCTGGTGTCATATCTTTTTGCCTTTTCATACTGTTCATGGGATTCTCAGGGCAAGAATACCGGAGTGGTTTGCCATTCCCTCCTTCAGTAGACCACATTTTGTCAGAACTCTCCACTATGACCCATTGTTTTGGGTGGCCTTGCATGGCATGGCTCACAGCTTCATTGAGTTACACAAGTCCCTTTTCATGACAATGCTGTGATCCATGAAGCAGAAAGTAAAAGTTACTTATTCTCTTAAAAGCTAGGCCCAGAACTGGCATGGCATTATTTCTGCTACATTCTATTTGTTAATCAGGCACAGTACCAGTCCAGACTCAAAATTAGGAGTAGAAAAATCTACCTCTAGATAGGGTAATTGACAAAGAATTTGCCATCACTTTTAAGCCACCACTTTCCCCAATTTCCATTTCAAATACCTCCCAAATCACTCAAGAAGATCCTATGAAGCAAAGTAAGTCTATTAGCATTTCCAAAATATGTCTGGTTCTTTCTCACCTCTCTGTCTAGAGCAAACCTATCCCTCTTTGTAAATTTTGCCCTCAGATACCTCTACCCTCTGGGGTATTCTAGACAGTCAGAATTGGCCATTGATCAGTGTCTCCTGTGAAGTTTCATGACAATACAGTCATCCATTGATATCTGCCAGTGATTGGTTTCAGGACACCTCACAGATATCAAAATATTCAGATATATGTCCCTTGTATAAAAAGGTGTAGTATTTGCATGTGATCATTGCATAGTCTCCTGTGTACTTTATCTCTGCTACTGCTAAGTCACTTCAGTCATGTCTGACTCTGTGCAACCCCATAGACGTCAGCCCACCAGGCTCCCCCACCCCTGGGATTCTCCAGGCAAGAACACTGGAGTGGGTTGCCATTTCCTTCTCCAGTGCATGAAAGTGGAAAGTGAAAAGTGAAAGTGAAAGTGAAGTCGTGTCCAACTCTTAGTGACCCCATGGACTGCAGCCTACCAGGCTCCTCCATCCATGGGATTTTCCAGGCAAGAGTACTGGAGTGGGGTGCCATCGCCTTCTCCGACTTTATCTCTAGATTGCCTATAATACCTAATACAATAAAAATGCTAAGTAAATGGTTGCTGGAATGTGCAGCAAATTCAAGTTTTGTTTTTTTGAACTTTCTGAATTTTTTTAATAGTATTTTCAACCTGTAGTTAGTTGAATCCACAGATGTAGAACCTGTGGATAGGGAATGCTGAGTGTACATTTACCTGTTACTTGATACTTTCCAGATCTGAATACTCATTTTATATGTAGTGTCTCATTGAATGGGCTTCCCCTGTGGCTCAGGTGGTAAAGAATCCACCTGCAATGTGGGAGACCTGGGTTCGATCCCTGGATTGGGAAGATCCTCTGGAGAAGGGAATGGCTACCCATTCCAGTGTTCTGGCCTGGAGAATTCCATGGACTCTATAGTCCATGGGGTCGCAAAAAGTCAGACATGATTGAACAACTTTCACTTACTTCTCATTGAATGGGATTTATATGTCATGGCTTTCAGCATTGATCAGTGTTTAGTAAGTATTTTCTAATTTGAGTGCTATATTGTGGGACCTTCTCTGGTGGCTCAGATGGTAAGAATTCACCTGCCAATGCAAGAAACCTGGGTTCATTCCCTTGGTTGGGAAGATCCCCTGCAGAATGGCATGGCAACCCACTCCAGTATCCATGGACAGAGGAGCCTGGTGGGCTACAGACTATGAGGTCACAAAGAGTTGGACACGACTGAGTGACTAACACACATTGTGGGGAGGCAATGGTGGGAGGGACTTGATGTTTGTTAAACACAGAGCCAAGCACAATGCTAAGTTTATACATATCATTTCGTATGTTCTTGATGGCCATTCTATAAAATGACCATTTTTATTCCCCTCTGACAAGGAAATCAGTACTTAATTCATTTTATTTCACAACTGGCAAGCGGGAAAAACAGAACTGAATGTGAATCTGTTTGAGGCCAAGGTCTTTATCTTTCACTGGTATCATCCTGCCTACAACTCCCTTGAAATGAAGGTGTATGGAAAAATAGGGGGGAATTACGTAACTAGGGACTGTGGTTTCTAGAGCATTTGAACCATGAACTTATGGTGAGGGCATACTCTAGTCAGCTTATCTGCCTGCAGACATTTACTAGTGCTAAAGCTAAACATTAACCCACTTGAGATCTGCTTTTTCTTTTTGTTTTCAAACTCCCATGACTCTCAGTGGACTTGGTCATAGACCCTTTCCATCATTGCTCCCTTTTAAACAGCTTCTGGGCCTCGTGACAGCACTTTTGGAAACACTGGGGCACATCTGTAGTGAAGTCGCTAATATGTTTGACTCCTAGTCTTCCTCAGGCCTCATGACTCCAGCATTGCTGGGGAGCCCCTACTTATGTCTCCATTTGAAGAATCTCAAGAGAGTGCTTGTGGCTCCTTCTCTCCAGCCTCAGAGGGGAGAAAAATTGCTGGGTAGGCATTTCCAGAGGGCTTCAGGGGGATCAAAGAGAGAAAAGCAAACACTGAGGGAAAAAAATCAAGAAAAATAAACACTGTTTATTCTTGGAACACAGTTACATTGGCAGCTTTCTCCTCTCCAGTAATACTTGTTTTCCTGAAAGGATTATGCATGAATTTGCTTAGTCCCAGAGGATTGAGATACCACTCAGCTGTGACCTGCAACTTCTATCTCCCACACCCTCTCAATTATGCTTTCAGTTTTCTCACTGGCTGGGCAAAATTTAAAGAGATTAAAATCAACCAAGAGAGAAAGTGGGTTAACGCAGCTGCTGCAAATGCCCATGTCAGCAATCCAAGTCAGCAGCTTTAATTAACTCAACCATGGGGGCGGTATCCCTGTGCCGTAGATGAGAAGATCCCAGAGATTTTAGGGCTCCATCCTCAGGGAAGGAATGAGGAAGTTTAGGCTAAGTGAGGAGGGCTGCTAAGTGGAAATATCTTTCTTTGGGAGAGCAATTTTGGGTTTCTGAGCATACACATCCAGACTGGAGGTAAAGGAATTCCCCGAAAAGGAAAGAGAGAACAAGATTTCTGAGTGTGTTCATGAAATGTAAATGCCTGGATCCTGCTCTCCTACAGCACCCATCGCAAGGACTGCTGAAGGGCAGGAGGGGAAAGAGATAGAGTAACAATAAGCAAATATTACAGGCTGTGGCCTTGAGAACCACGGGCCTCAGAAGTTACATATAGATTTAGAAAATAAGCTTGGATATAGTAATGAATGTAGACAGGAGGGCCCTCCTTACATACTCTGTATGGTACAAATCATCAGGGACCTACCCCTGACCTTGGGAAGAATCTAATAATGACTGAGATTAAATTCCCTCTGGAGGGAGTAAAGAGCTCAAAGTGAATTAAATTCACTTTAGAGAAATAAAAGAAGTGTGATGGCTCTTGCATCTCACTCATGTGGTAGCACCTACTAGGTGCTAGGCACTGTGCAAACTCTGGATACAAAGAGATGAACAAGCACTTATTGCCCTCACAGGTGAGGAAACAAATTGTAGAGTTCACAGTGAAGACATCACAGATGCCAGGGATCCAAGAGGGAGTGCTCCCTCTATTTGAGGGCAGGGAAGCCTTTCCAGAATTCCCCACCTTTTTCCTGAGTCTCAAAAGATGAGTTGGAATTCCTCAGTGGAGGATGGGGGTGGAATAAAGGACATTTTTTACAAAGGTATAGAAGTGTGAAATAGCATGACATATTTGGGAGATGGTAAAGAGATTCACCTGGGTTCCCAGGTGGTACTAGTGGTAAAGAACATGCCTGCCAATGTAGGAGACTCAGGAGGCATGGGTTCAACCCCTGGGTTGGGAAGATGCCCTAGAGGAGGGCATGGTGAACCACTCCAGTATTCTTGCCTGGACAATCCCCATGGACAGAGGAGCCTGGTAGGCTACAATCCATGGGGTCACAAAGAGTCAGACACACCTGAAGCGACCGAGCCCACATGCAGCACAAAGAGGTTCATGTAGCTGAAGCATTGCAGGTTGTTACAGGCTGCGTAGGGGCTGACCCTGAAAAGCTTTGAATTCCATGCTAGGAAGTCTAGACCTTATTCTGTATGAGGTGGACAACCCCCAAAGGATTTTGGTAACATGAACAGATGTATTTATCATGAATCAAAGCCAGTTAAGGAAGGTCACAAAGGAGGTATGACCACAAAGGTAGGAAGGAATCTAAGAGATGGGAAAGTGCAGAAGTGAAGGAGTATAGTTTGGGAAGAAGAAAATGGCCAACTGTGGACAATACTGCAGAGAGGTACCAACATAAGCTCAGGGACAACCAATGGATTTTGAAATTTGGGGGCTATTATTGACTTTAATGAGGGCAATTCCAGTGGTATGTTGGGGCCAGAAAACAGGCAACAGTGAGCTGATGACTGAATGGAGTTTGAGAAAGTGATAGTAAATACACCCATTTGTCTGAGAAATTTGGAGAAGAAATAAAGATATGGAAAAATATACATAAGTGGGTAATTTATGTGTTTCAATTGATGAGGAGGACTCAGGCATGTTCAAGATTTAGGAAGGAGGCAATGAGAGGATCAAAGATAAGAAAAGGAAAAAAGTATTAGAAAGCAAGGTCTGGCAAGCATGGGCTTAAAGCATGAAGAAGATTCCGCTGACCAACCAAACTTCCCATATGCCCAAGAGGGTAGAGATTACACGCTAATTTAAAGGGTTCCAAGTATGGATCTTGTGTTGAGGCAAATGAATCTGTTTTTCATTTATTATCTCTTCTTCTGTTTGGACCATAATCTTAGACTCTTTTCAACCTAAAGTAGATCCCCAACTCCGTTAGCTCTGTTCACATGATAGGAGGCTGTTTGCTAGATGCAGACATCAATTTAGAAATGGAAATCACTCCAGTTTGGGCACTGGGGAAATGAACAGAGTGCTATCCATTTGGTTTGATTAGATTTGGCACACCTGTCCATAAGGACACCATGTTCCAGAACTTGCTACTATAAAATTTATGAATCAGAGAACTGATTAATGAATGCACTGTAGGGTTTTGAGAAGTTTAGGGTCACCTCAACCATCTGTTCTGGTTAGTGCACACTCTTCAAAGAAATGAATAATTTGGTATGTTCTGTCATATGTTCTGGGTTTGCCTATTTATCTTTCAGACCAAATCACTCAATTTCTCAATCTCACACCTCTCACAGAGCTGCAGGATGCAAGTCTTTGAGGAATTTGGAAGAGTTGCAGACTGTCTTGTAAAGCAGTACTGAAATAGAACTCAGAGTTTAGTTCAGTTATATTATTATGTTGAGCTACTGTAATTAAACTTTTATATTTTATTTTGAACTCTACTGTTTCTTAGTCCTCTAAAAGTGACTTTCAGTAGTTTGCTACATATGAAGTGCATTTTTTAAAACAGATTGTGGGACTAAAATTAAGTGTAGCAGAATGTCTCAAAATTGAAATGTCAATGACATTTTTAATATAAGAAAGACATTTATCTTATAGACAACATTTAGGGTCATATATGTTGTGGATAGAGGTATAACTCGCACTTTCTTAAAGCACAACTATTAGAAATTTTACTAGGCATGTTTCCTGTTTCCATTGTCTCATTTCTTATAATTAAAACCTCTCAGTTGCACAGTGACTTCCTGTTCATTAGAAAGAGAGTGTTTTGTATGAATGATTTATTAAAATTCTGTTCATGCTTATTTAGCCTGTTAGCTTCGATGGAAAAAGTAAAGGTCTCAGCCAAAGGATGAGAATCGCTCCATGGAAAATAGAATAAAAGAGAAGCAAAATTTATACTCAGCTATATTTATAGTTTCACTGGTGAATATGTTTTGATTTAAAACCTATCAGTAATCAGAAGTAATATTGTATTGGGCAGCATAAACTGGCTAGAGAAATATTTTGATTTCTACTCTGTTACCTCAAGCAAGATATGGTGGTTGAGCCAAGAGAACTTAGATTTCTACTCTTCTGACTGGGCCCATGGGGAAATAACTCAATGAGAGATAAGCTTCCACTTTGCAATAGAATAAAGACATCCTTAGTGGCTGCTTGTTCCTCATTATTTCATCTATTTTAAGTGCATAACATTTTAAGAAAGATAGAGGAAATAATTAGAACACTGAGAGGCCAGTTGCAGGGATTGGCGCTTAGCTGTGTGGCTTAAGTTCTCTCTGCTTTTCAGTTTTATGAAATTTTTTTGACTAGTGCATCCAGCATCCCCTTATATTTCTCGGTATAGGTAAAACTTCACTTTCTGAAAATGAAGAAAAGACCAGGGACCATTAATTTGGTTATCTGTCTCTGGAAACTAGGGAGGGCATAACTGTCAATATTGACTTATTTGGTGATCAAAGGTGAAAAAGTTGATGAAAGGTCTGGCTGTAAGTGTTTGGTGCTGCATTCTTCAACCTTTGGTGTCTAAGAGGTATTAGCAACAAATACTATTAAGGTTGGTGATAAAGTAATTGCTGTTTCAGACCATGAATTTTAAATCATTATAACTAGGCTCAAATACATCTTTATTATACAAAATAGGAACTATTACAATCACCACATTTTTGCCAATAAGAAATAAATTTGTTTATTCCTGTAGCATAAAAATCCATACCTTGGGATTTGATGAACTCTTGGAAAGCATTTTCTGCATGCTGTTGGTTGTGGAAGTGTTTTCTTTGCAAAAAGGTATCAAGATGTTGAAGAACTGGTAGTTGGTTGGTGAGAGGTCAGGTGAATATACCAGATGAGGCAAAACATTGTAGCCCAATTCATTCAACTTTTGAAGCGCTGGTTGTGTGCCATGCGGCCAGGCGTTGTCATGAGAAGAATCGGGCCCCTCTGTTGACCCATGTTGGCTGCAGGCATTGCAGTTTTCAGTGCACCGCATCAATTTGCCGAGCAAACTTCTCAGATGTTATGGTTTTGCTGGGATTCAGAAATCTGTAGTGGATCAAACGGGCAGCAGACCACCAAACAGTGACCGTGGCCTTTTTTTTGGTGCAAGTTTGGCTTTGGGAAGTGCTTTGGAGCTTCTTCTCAGTCCAACCACTGAGCTGGTTGTCACCAGTTGTCATATAAAATCCCCTTTTCATCGCACGTCATAATCTTATGGAGAAATGATTCGTCCTCATTGCATAGAAAGAATAAGAGAAGATGACACTTCAAAATGATTTTTTAAAATTTTCAGTCAGCTCATAAAGTACCCACTGATTGAGATTTTTCACCTTTCCAATTTGCTTCAAACGCTGAACAACCACAGAAGTGCCAACATTGAGTTCTTTGGGAACTTCTCATAAGAGGATCAGCTTCAATAATCTTCATTGTCAACTTCCGATGGCCAGCCACTATGCTCCTTATCTTCAAGGCTCTTGTCTCCTTTGAAAACTTCTTGAACCACCGCTACAGTGTATGTTTGTTAGCAGTTCCTGGGCCAAATGTATCATTGATATTGCAAGTTGTCTCTGCTTCTTTAAGATCCATTTTGAACTCAAGTAAGAAAATCTCTCAAATTTGCTTTTTTGTCTAACATAATTTCCCTAATCTAAAATAAATGTAAAATAAACAGCAAGTAATAAGTAATAAGCAAGTAATAAGTCACTAGCAAAAAAACATAAAATGAGAAATGCACATTAAAATGATATATAACCACATTTATTTAAGAATGTAACCCAATATCAAACAGCAAATTTCAATAATGCAAAACCACAATTATTTTTGCACCAACCTAAATATCTATCACATGACTAGCATCGTTTCAGTGGGAAGTTATGAGCTGAATTTAAATGTCACCTAGTTAATGACTATCCATGGGCCTTAACAGAAATTTTATTAGTTTTCCAGGGAATGTAAAGGTAAAAGTGAAAAGGTGGATTTTTAAAAAAAGAAGAAAAAAAGGAAGCAAGAAACAAAGAGAAAGAAATTGTCTTGCATCCTGTAATATTTTAAATAATATTTTAAACACTGTTCAATATTAAACAAGATTATTTAAACAATCTTACTTTTGTTAAGATTAATAAATATGAAAAGACTATAGGGTAGAACATTTTAAAAAATTCTCAGCTTCCTGATTTTCCTAATGTGACATCATTAATGGTGACTGCTGTCGTATAAAATCCCCACTGACAGACATTGATGTCTGTCTGCACATCCATTAGCCTCTCATAAGCTCATGAGGATGACAGGGGACGAGATGGTTGGATGGCATCACTGATGCAATGGACATGAATTTGACCAAGCTCTGGGAGATGGTGAAAAACAGGAAAGTCTGGTGTGTAGCAGTCCATGGGGTTGCAAAGAGTTGGACAGGATTGAGTGACTGAACAACAAAAGTCATGAACAACAAAAGTTTTGTCTTTCCTTTACATGTTTCTGTTACTGTCTTGCTCTGACTCTTAGAGATCATTTACTACTTCTGAAATTATAAGTGCTTGATGTATGAATGATTCTTGTAAATAGCAGTGTCATAAGAGAAAGGACAAGAATTCTGATTTCAATCATTTGTACTTTCTTAGGACAGAACAAGATTTCCTACTCTTCAGCATGTGTTGATGACCTCACCTGCTCAAGACTGAGATAAGTCCAGGGATTTTTGTTAGTTTGGTGTTATCTTAATATGCTTCAGTCATGAGAGAGATTTTTATATTTTCCTTTTCTTGATGGCTTCTGGTGATCATCCATTACTAAACAGAGCACCTTACTGTTTGCCTCATCTGTTAGGATCTAGGCTTTGTCTCTGCCTTTCCTAAAGAAGGGCTTCTTAATCCTGACCGTACATTTTAATTACCTGCAGAGGTTAAAAAAATGGGCTCCACCCCTAGAGATTCTGATTCAGTTGGTTTGGAGCCCAGCTTGAAATTTTAAAATATTCTCCAGCTCTCTGCTCCTGCCCATTCGACAGATAGCCACAACTTCCGTGCTGTGTCAGCCTCATCCCTGAGACAAGATGGTGAAGGTCGAAATGAATGGATTCGGCCGCATCGGGCGCCTGGTCACCAGGGCTGCCTTTAATTCTGGCAATGTGGACATCATCACCATCAATGACCCCTTCATTGACCTTCACTACATGGTCTACATGTTCCAGTACGATTCCACCCACGGCAAGTTCCACAGCACAGTCAAGGCGGAAAATGGGAAGCTCGTCATCAATAGAAAGGCCATCACCATCTTCCAGTAGTGAGATCCTGCCAACATCAAGTGGGGTGATGCTGGTGCTGAGTACATGGTGGAGTCCACTGGGGTCTTCACTACCATGGAGAAGGCGGGGGCTCACTTGAAGGGTGGCGCCAAGAGGGTCATCATCTCTGCACCTTCTGCCAATGCCCCCATGTTTGTGATGGGCGTGAACCACGAGAAGTATAATAACATCCTCAAGATTGTCAGCAATGCCTCCTGCACCATCAACTGCTTGGCCCGCTTGGCTAAGGTCATCCATAACCACTTCGGCATCGTGGAGGGACTCATGACCACTGTCCATGCCATCACTGGCACCCAGAAGACTGTGGATGCCCTCCCTGGGAAGCTGTGGCATGATGGCCGAGGGGCTGCCCAGAACATCATCCCTGCTTCTGCTGGCACTGGCAAGGTCATTGGCAAGGTCATCCCTGAGCTCAATGGGAAGCTCACTGGCATGGCCTTCTGTGTCCCCACCCCCAATGTGTCAGTTGTGGATCTGACCTGCCGCCTGGAGAAACCTGCCAAGTATGATGAGATCAAGAAGGTGGTGAAGCAGGCGTCAGAGGGCCCCCCTCAAGGGCATTCTAGGCTACACTGAGGACCAGGTTGTCACCTGCAACTTCAGCAGCGACACTCACTCTTCTACCTTCGATGCTAGGGCTGGCATTGTCCTCAACGACCACTTTGTCAAGCTCATTTCCTGGTACCACAATGAATTTGACTACAGTAACAGGGTGGTGGACCTCATGGTCCACATGGCCTCCAAGGAGTAAGGTCCCCAGACCCCCAGCCCCAGCAGGAGCACGAGAGGAAGAGAGAGCTCCTCAGCTGCTGGGGAGACCTTGCCCCACCTTGATCCTCCATCACACTAAGAATCTCCCCACCTCCACACGGTTTCCATCCCCAAGGCCCTGAGGAAGGGGAGGGGCTTAGGGAGACCTGCCTTGTCCTGTACCATCAATAAAAGTACCCTATACCCCCCAAAATAAATAAATAATAAAATATTCTCCAGGTTAAGAGTTGAGTATAACATGCCTCTGATGTCTAGGAAAATTCTTTGTGAAGGCAGGTAGTGTCCAGGAAATGCCAGATAAATTGAACCACATTGGTAAATAGGCTACAGAGGCCAGATGATTTTGAGTGAGGACGTTTGGACCTATTTCACTGCAAGCATAGTGCAGTATCTTACCTACATCATTTGGGGGTAAAATCATAGGGGCCTGAAGGTCTCACCTTAGTTTCATTGTCCCCCTTTGGGTGCTGTGCCTTAATTTCCTCATCAGTAAAATGGAAATAACCAAAGTTTGAGGTCATATTTTTGTTTGAGGCAAAACCCAGAATCAGTAAAGGCTCGCCACAATGAGCTTTGTGTAAAATCATCAAATTGCAGTCATGCAAACACAGATGAGAGTTTGGGAAGTGGAAGCAGCAAAAATGTGTCTGGAGTCCTTGTTTAAGTTGATTGACAGGGCTCCACAATGATGTGGACTTGGAATCTCCTACTAAATCCTAGCATCATGACATTAGTGGTGCTGAAGAAATGCTACAGCCTCCACTGACTGAGAGTTAAAACTACCATTTCTCTTTTGCGTTAAAAAAAGGGGGGCTCTGAGGACTGTGTTAAGTCACTTCAGTCATATCTGACTCTTTGCAACTCTATGGACTATAGCCTGCCAGGCTCCTCTATTCATGGGATTCTCTAGGCAAGAATACTGGAGTGCGTTGCCATTTCTTTCTCCTGAGGATCTTCCCAAATCAGGTATTGAACCCTCATTTCTTTTTTTTTTTTAATTGGAGGCTAATTACTTTACAATATTGTATTGGTTTTGCCATACATTGACATGAATCCGCCATGGGTGTACATGTGTTCCCCATCCTGAACCCTCCTCCCTCCTCCCTCCCCATTCCATCCCTCTGGGTCATCCCAGGGCACCAGCCCCGGGCACCAGCCCCCGGCACCCTGTATCATGCATTGAACCTGGACTGGTGATTTATTTCACATATGATAATATACATGTTTCAATGCCATTCTCCCATATCATCCCACCCTCTCCCTCTCCCACAGAGTCCAAAAGACTGTTCTATACATCTGTGTCTCTTTTGCTGTCTCGCATACAGGGTTATGGTTACCATCTTTCTAAATTCTATATATATGCGTTATTATACTGTATTGGTGTTTTTCTTTCTGGCTTACTTCACTCTGTATAATAGGTTCCAGTTTCATCCACCTCATTAGAACTGATTCAAATGTATTCTGTTTAATGGCTGAGTAATACTCCGTTGTGTATATGTACCACAGCTTTCTTATCCATTTATCTGCTGATGGACATCTAGGTTGCTTCCATGTCCTGGCTATTATAAACAGTGCTGTGATGAACATTGGGGTACACGTGTCTCTTTCAGTTCTGGTTTCCTTGGTGTGTATGCCCAGCAGTGGGATTTCTGGGTCATATGGCAGTTCTATTTCCAGTTTTTTAAGGAATCTCCACACTGTTCTCCATAGTGGCTGTACTAGTTTGCATTCCCACCAACAGTGTAAGAGGGTTCCCTTTTCTCCACACCCTCTCCAGCATTTATTGCTTGTAGACTTTTGGATTGCAGCCATTCTTACTGGCATGAGATGGTACCTCATTGTGGTTTTGATTTGCATTTCTCTGATGATGAGTGATGTTGAGCATCTTTCCATGTGTTTATTAGCCATCTGGATGTCTTCTTTGGAGAAATGTCTGTTTAGTTCTTTGGCCCATTTTTTGCTTGGGTCGTTTATTTTTCTGGAATTGAGCTGTAGGAGTTGCTTGTATATTTTTGAGATTAATTATTTGTAAGTTGCTTCATTTGCTATTATTTTCTCCCATTCTGAAGGCTGTCTTTTCACCTTGCTGATAGTTTCCTTTGTTGTGTAGAAGCTTTTAAGTTTAATTAGGTCCCATTTGTATATTTCTGCTTTTATTTCCAATATTTTGGGAGGTGGGTCATAGAGGATCCTGCTGTAATGTATGTTGGAGAGTGTTTTGCCTATGTTCTCCTCTAGGAGTTTTATAGTTTCTGGTCTCATGTTTAGATCTTTAATCCATTTTGAGTTTATCTTTGTGTATGGTGTTAGAAAGTGTTCTAGTTTCATTCTTACAAGTGGTTGACTAGTTTTCCCAGCACCACTTGTTAAAGAGATTGTCTTTGAACCATCATTTCTTTCGTCTCCTGCATTGGCAGGCGTGTTCTTTACCACTAGCACCACCGGGATGCCCATGGGACTGGACCTCTTCCATGAGTCAAGATGTCCTGCTGCTAACCAGGACACCAGTGTGCAGGATGGTGGAGCCCTGCTCTTACCAACAGCACCTTGGGAGCCTAGCATACTCTGCATGGAGGCCCAAGCTTTTGACACTCACATCAGCAAGAGTGCTTACAATAAGAGTTTAGTTCACAGCTCTGGGCCTGGACCCATGCATGAAGTAGTTACTTCAGATTCTGGTTTCCCAGGATGAACACTTTTCCTCTTCTACTTCCCCACCCCTGCCTATAATTGGAGCCACAGGCCATGTCTGTGCGTATGGACTCCCTCCTGCTTCTGCTCCTACCTGGCTCATCCTATGGCTCTCAACCCCAGATTGTGTTCCTGTCTAACTCAGCCTTAATGCCAGTCCAGCAGTCCCATAATCAGGGGAGTAGCTTCATAAGATAGCCACTGAGTATCTGCCATGGTCTAGGATAGGGACTTAATAGCCCCTCCTCACATTCAGTCTAAAGTCTTAAATTGTACAGAATGCCAGATGGCACTAGTGGTAAAGAACCTGCCTGCCATTGCAGGAGACATAAGAGACACAGGTTCAATCCCTGGATTGGGAAGATCCGCTGGAGGAGGGCGTGACAACCCACTCCAGTATTCTTGCCTGGAGAATCCCATGGACAGAGGAGCCTGATCAGCTACAGTCCATGGGGTCACAAAGAGTTGGACACATCTGAAGTAACTAACCACGCATGCACAGACATGGAAAATAGAAGATTCCCTCTTTTATGATAGTTGTGCTATTAATGATGTACTGAACCCTCTCATCTTGGGATAAATCTCCCCAATATGTTTGGTTTCTCATCATAGTCTGTAGTTTCTCTCTCCTCATCTCAGGTTATGGAGGATCAAGCCATGCATTGCTTGCTTGCTTGCTAAGTCGCTTCAGTCATGTCTGACTCCTTGCGACCCTATGGACTGTAACCTACCAGGCTCCTCTGTCCATGGGATTCTCCAGGCAAGAATACTGGAGTGGGTTGCCATGCCCTCCTCTAGGAGATCTTCCTGACCCAGGGATTGAACCTGTACCTGTTATGTCTCCTGCATTGTAGGTGGATTCTTAACTGCTGAGCCACAGAGGAAGCCCCAAGCCATGCATAGTGTCTTGGTAGACAGGCAATCAAGGACAACTTATTTTACTTATGGGAAAAAGGGGGACAGAGAGTTTTGATGAAGTATAACTGTGACAAGTGAATGGGATCTGAAATAAGAACTCTTCTTTCTATCAAAATGGTGGTGTGGGGGTAAAAGGGTGGTGATCAATGTGAACAATGATGGTGGTCAAGTGTACCACTTGAGAAACTTGGATTGCAGGGACAAACAAATCTTCATTTAATGACATCTCAGCTTTCTCACTTATAAAACATGAAAACAAGAGTACTTAACATGTCAGGATGCTGTAAGGGTTAGGAAAAATATATGTGAAAAGAACTGTGGCAGGGTTTGGCTTTGGTAAGTAAGCAAGACAGTAAGTTCAAACAGGTGCAAGCTTTGAAGAGTCCCTTTCCAAGGCTTAACCATACAGTCCAGAGATCTCTTGAGATAGCTTCTGGGAGCATCAGTTCCTATCTGGCCCTGGAGCAGTCACTCCAAACCCCTTCCCTCAGGTTGGTCTCTATGGAAGCATGCTCTTTGGAGAGTGACCCCTAAGACCCCCAAGAGGGCTCTCTGGCCATATATGCCCAGTTGCACAACCAGAGGCAGGGGCTGCCCTGGATGCTGCCCTAGGGGCTGCCCTCATCCCTTTATATCTATGATTCCTGAAACTAATTGTGCTGTAGAAGTTCAACAGTATCTTCTTCCTTATAACAAAATGAGGTTATCCTAAGCAGAGCATTTAGCTCAATGCCTGGTGTGTACTAAGCATTCAACAAAGGTTTTATTTTTGTTGTTTTTTAGTTGCTAAGTTGTGTCTGACTCTTTGCGACCCCATGGACTGTAGTTCACAAGGCTCCTCTTTCCATGGGACTTCCCAGGCAAGAATATTGGAGTGGGTTGCCTCTTCTTTCTCCAGGGGATCTTCCCCACCCAGGGACTGAATCCGCATCTCCTGCATTGGCCAGTGGATTCTTTACTGCTGAGCCACCAGGAAATAGTTTTAAATCCTAAGCTAGGTTTATGGGTCAAAGGGCTTCCAGATTCCAGAGTCCTTCCTCTAGATTAGGAAGCAAGTGAATATGCTCTGGGTTAGGGCCAATTCATGGAAAGTCTATGCCACCATTATGAATGATATTTATTTATTCATGTATTTATTTATACATTTAGTACACATTTACTGAGCATCACTTATGTGTGTTGCCCTTGTTCAGCACATAATTTTCTGATCTCTGGTGCTTATGAATGGCAGTTGCACACAGAGTGTTTTATCAGGAAAACCCACCTCTGAACATCACTTTCCCATTTGCCTGCTGATAAAGCTAGCAAGTTAGAAAGAGCTCTGATCATGGCACCTTTCAAGCCAAGGTATGAAATCTAGAGTTAGTCATCTGTGTGTTTTACAGATAAGAAACTGAAGCCTGAGAGGCCTGAGGCCCCAAGTTTGGAACAGTACTTCAGAGGCCATCTGAGGCTAGAATCTGATTCCCTGATTAGTTTAGGAAACAAGGGCCCTTTCCAGCAGACCGGTTGCCTCTGTACAAGGGTGAGATAATTGGTCTTTACATTGTCATTTACACATAGGTGTTCTTTTCTTTCTGAAGAGGTGCCCTTCAAGGTTAAATGAAGTAGCATTTGAATGTCTAGAACAGTGCTTTTTAACTCTGACTGTATTAGATCATCTGAAAAGCATTTTTAAAACACTGATTTTGGAGCTCTAACACAGACCAACTAAATAAACATTTGTAGGAGCAGGGGTCTGGGGGCCTCATATTGGTTTTTAAAGCTCTCCAGGTGCTTCTAATTAAAAAGCTCCACAGTCTAATATCCAGTCACTCTTATACACAGTCAGTGGTCTAGAGATCAGTGCTTCTGAAATTCTAATGCACATTTGAATTATCTGGGATCTTGTTAAAACTCAGATTCTGATTCAGTAGGTCAAATGGGGCTACAAAGTTCCCATTTGCAACAAACTCTCAGTTCATGTTAATAATGCCAGTCCCCAGATCACACTTGAAATCATATCCCCAGAAGGTGCTCTGGATTCTGGTCATCCACTGGTCACCAGTTTGTCCAGCCAGAGGCCTGGAAATTGCCTCTTTACTTCACGCACTCATCTGTACCCTATCAGCTCTTGGTCACTAGTTCTTGTCAATGCCAGCCCACTGTTCTCTGTAGCTTGTCAACTTAAAGGCACAATGTGAGAGTTGCAAGTTTTATCTTCAGTAAAAGGAGGACTGCAGCCAGGAGACAGCACCTCACATAGCTCTGAGAAACTGCTCCAAAGAGGCAGAGGGGGAAAGGTCAGTATATATGATTTTTTTGTGAACAGGGAATATGTCAATGAAACACATTATTTTTCCAGAAGGTTTCTATTAGTCTTGTGAAGCCTTCTCTAGTCCTGAGGAACAGTGTCACCATGAAGGATTTTAGTGTTCTAGATAGGAGGAGATGCAAGAACTGGGCTCATAAAAATCAGCTCCTGAGAATATCTAACTATCTGAAAACCTTTCCTGTCAGTTTTCCTGGGGCACAGATTGCCTCATTTCTGCTCCTCACCCTGAACTCCTTCAGGGGATGTTGAAAGTCAGCAGCAACAAATGACTTAATCCTTGTAGAGGCAAATGGCAAGCACTCATGTATGTGTGTTTGTGTGTGTGTGCTTAGTCAGTCATGTCTAACTCTTTGTGACCCCCAAAGACTGTAGTCCACCAGGCTCCTCTGTCCATGGGATTATCCAGGCAAAAATACTGGAGTAGGTTGCCATTTTCTTCTCCAGGGGATCTTCCCAACCCAGGAATTGAACCTGCATCTCCTGAGTCTTCTGCATTGGTAGGTGGATTCTTTAGCACTAGTGCCACCTGGGAAGCTCAAGCACCCGTGGCAAGTGCCAATCTGTAGTTGACAAGTTCTTAATTCTTTCTTGGTAGACTGGTCACCATTCTCTTTCACATTCATCTACCGTCACTCCCCATCCTGGCTGTGTTCTCTGATAGACCACCTTCTGATGGGAGTTTTCCATTCCTTCTTAGCTCTGTGTATGCCTTTTTTACTCTGTAGAAAGCTCTTCCAGTACTTGACCTATCTTGTAAGAGACCACAGAAACCCTGGGACTCTATCTGCACTAGACACATATTACAATTGTCCAAGAACAACATGCCCTACTGGTTCTTTTCTAAGTTCCTAGAGCCCAGCTTAGCACTTATCAGGCTCTTAAATAAAACAGTCCTTGAATTTAAGAAAGAAAATCCCAAATTTGAATGAGCAAAACCAAACAAAGATATCAAATACTCTCCTCATCAAAATGAATTCTTTCGAGATTATGCATTAGGGTTTAAACGTCATCATTGCGGGGGAGGGGGGGGAAGTAGCGTAATTAGGGGCTCAGGTATGTCCCTGGTGGTTCAGTGATTCAGATTCTGGGCTTCCACGGCCGGGGGCACAGGTTGGATATCAAAGGGAACTGAGATCAGAAAAAGGAACCCTCCCTCCCACCCGCAAAAAAAAAAAAAAAAAAAAGCTCAAAGCAAGCGAGAGGACAGGAAGGAGAGGATGGGATGCTGCAAGCAGCTTGGAGGTCAGCTTTTAAATCTGGGCTGGTCCCAGCAACGGCGCCCCTCATAGCTCAGTTGGTAAAGAATCTGCCTGCAATGCAGGAGACTCCGGTTGGATTCCTATGTCAGGAAGATCCCCTGGGGAAGGGATAGGTTACCCACTCCAGGATTCTGGCCTGGAGAGTTCCATGGACTGTACAGTTCATGGGGTCGCAAAGAGTCGGACACGACTGAGTGACCTTCACATTCTTTTTCTTTCCTCCCAGCAGGGGAAAAGGGAAGAACTCTGGGGCAGGGTGGGGACAGCCCACGGAGAACCTTTCAGGGCCCTGGGGACTGTTAGAAGTGCGCGCAGTAGGCAAGAGTTTCGAAGCTTGAACTAACTTGCTGCGGGGGGAGGCGCCGCGAGCCGCAGCCATTTAGGTTTCAGGTCTTTCCAGCGCCCTTACGGGTAGCTGGTTTGGGGAAGGGGAGGGGAAGGGAGGGCAGGTCCAGAGCAAAGTGGGTGGAGTGGAGGGGGCAGACTGAAGGAAATGAGACAACCTTTTCCTCCCACAGAATCGTGGTCCTCCTGCGTCTGCTGGGGTTACCACCGCCGCCCGTGATCGCCCAGGCCGGGACCCCGTGCCCACAGGTCTCCACTGGGGTTTCTTTCCGAATCGCCAGTGCCAGCCCAAACCTTGGCCACAGCTTTGTTGCGTCCTCCTCTTAGTGATCGGCTCCTGGTCCCCGGCTCCGCCCCCAGCACCCGGAGCCAGGACCCCGGAAGTGCGCGTTGGCTGCTCGGGCGAAGGTAAGCTTTGCGGTTGAGCGCGCTCAGGGTGTAGGGGCGCCTGGCATCCCCAGAGGGCCGTGGCGTGCCCTGAACACCCCTGCTTCGGAAACACGTAGAGCACTTCTGACCTGAGAGGGCTGCTTTGTTCCTGACCCCCTGCCCAGGTGTTGTAGCCTGGGTACCCCCAAGGAACTTTGCTTACGGGAGCTTGTTTTCTCTCTCTTCTCACTTTGCTGGTGCTTCCTACCCCGCATCCCTGCTTCTTTTTCTGGATCCAAGAACTCTCCGCTCCTTGCCTATGCAGCCTGGCTTCGGAGAGCGAGTTCTTGCCTAATCTCTGCGCCTCTCTCCTCCGCCTCCGGGACCAGGGGCTTAGTTCCCAGGCGGCGACAGTGACTGGCTTTGACCTCGGACCTGCCAGATGCAGCCCTGTCCGAAATTTCCTTGGCTCTAGTTGATATGGTTTTGTTGTTCAGTGGCTCAGTCTTGTCCGACTCTTTGCGACCCCGGGGACTGCAGCACGCCAGGCTTCCCTGTCCCTGACCTTCACCATCTCCCAGAGCTCAAACTCATGTCCACTAAGTCAGTGATGCCATCCGACCATCTCGTTCTCTGTTGTCCCCTTCTCCTCCTGCCTTCAATGTTTCCCAGCATCAGGGTCTTTTCCAATGAGTTGGTTCTTCCCATTAGGTGGCCAAAGTATTGGAGCTTCAGCCTCAGTTCTTCCAATGAATATTCTGGGTTGATTTCCTTTAGGATTGACTGGTTTGATCTCCTTGCAGTGCAAAAGAGCCTTCTCCAACATCACAGTTCAAAAACATAATTTCTTCCATGCTCAGCCTTCTTTATGGTCCAACTCTCACATTCATACATGACTACTGGAAAAACCATAGCTTTATTTTATGAATGTTTTAAGCCAGCCTTTTCACTCTCCTCTGTCACCCTCATCAAGAGGCTCTTTAGTTCCTCTTCGCTTTCTGCCATAAGGGAGGTGTCATCTGCATATCTGACATTTACCAAACTCCTTTCCAGGAACTCAGTCTGCTGCATGCTTTTGGTGGCCCCTGAAATCAAGGTGGATGGGGGGGGGGGTGAAAAGGTAGTTGGTGGTCCCAAAATCCTTAGAGGGGATGCTCTGCTCACGGAGAGAAGTGTAGTCAGCTTCTTGCAGTTCTGACTGGGTTTCCCAAGGATTAGGGTGTGGGGGTGGGGATGAGCACTGAATATGGGATTCACTGAATATGTGAGGGTGGAGGTAAGGAGGCTGATTTGGAAGGAGAGGGGAGGAAACCATTTTGTGTTAGCTTGCCATTTTGCTCTTATTAACTATCTGAGTTCTCACATCAAGCCTCTGAGTAGGGACTCCTATCCCTATTTTACAAAAGGGCAAAGTGAGATGCACAGAGGGTGAGTAATGCTGCCAAGGCTATGCAGATGGGAAGGGATCCAGTCAGGATTTGGGAATCAGCAGGTTTGTACCAAGCATCCCCACATCCTGCCCTAGAAAGAGTTCCTCTATCCAGTTTGAGCAGAATACCAACACCTATCCCTGGGTCATACTACATGGGACCAGGCTTTTTACTTTTTGAGCAAATACATCTTGATTCTATTCAAATCCAAATGATTTATTTAGTACCTACTATCCTCACAATTCAGTGGAAAGCACTGAAGTTTCAACTTGAAACCTCACTCTTGTATCTTCTGCCTGTCATCCAGTCTGTCATCAAATATGTAATTCTTCCCCAGAAGAATGACTTGAGTCTCTCTCCCCAAAAGACTGTTCGGCTTGTTGCCTAACCTAAACCCTAGAGTGGGACCACTAGCATTTAAATCCTGCATGGGGCCTTTCTGCAGTTTTCTGTGTCTGAAAAGTAGGGATGGGAGGATTTAAAACAGAGACTGTCAACCAGGGTTTCGGTTTTGTCTCCCAAATGGTATCTGGCAATGTCTGGACACATTTTTGGCTCTTAACATGGAAGTGTTAGTGTCCTTCCATCCCCAGATGACAGAAGAGACGAGAATCTGCACGTGTTTTACGAGCACCGAGGTAGATCCTGTGCATATTAAAATTTGAGATTCACTGTCTCACAGAATAAAATCTAACCTCAGACATTGGCCTACATGCCTGTTCACATTGGCCTCAATTTACCTTCCCAAATTCATCTCATGACACTTCCTGTATGCACTTTCTATTCCACCCAACTTCCTATTCTTTTGGTATTCTAGGTCTTGACTTTTTGGAACATCCATCTTTCTCCATGGCTGGCAAATTCCTCATTATTCTTTGGGACCAGATCTCAAGTCCTGTGGTGGGTGAAGCAAAATTCAGCCCCTACAGGTGGTTTGGTTTTATCCCTCCCTGCTACCCCATCCCCGGCCATCATCTCCCATTTTTTCTTTTAATGTATCTCTCTTGTAGAGTTTACTGTGCTTTATAGGGATCTCTTGTTCATCCCCTGACTGGTCTACCTGGAACCTAGCACAGTTCTGTCCTCATGCTGGTGGTTAAACTTGCAAGTTTTTGAATCAGGCTGCCTGCATTCAAATTCTAGTTCTGCCACTTTGTGACCTTCAGACATTGACTCAGTCTCTCAAAACCTTATTAACAAGAAGAAATAGCCTGCCTTCTCTGCAGATGAGTGTTATTAACTAGTGGGATAATAATTGTTCATATTAGCACTGAGTGCCAGGACAGGGTTCAATTTTAGCATTTTATATTTTTACTAATTTAATTTTTATGAGGACCCTATTAAGTTAGTACTGCTGCTGCTACTGCTGCTAAGTCGCTTCAGTTGTGTCCGACTCTGTGCGACCCCATAGACGGCAACCCACCAGGCTCCCCCGTCCCTGGGATTCTCCAGGCAAGAATACTGGAGTGGGTTGCCATTTCCTTCTCCAATGCATGAAAGTGAAAAGTGAAAGTGAAGTCACTCAGTCGTGTCCAACTAGTATTATCCTATTTTCCAGGCAAAGAAATGGTGTCCCGGAAAGCCAAGCAGTTTGCCCAAAGTCGCACAGCTAATGTAGGCCAGGATTCACCAGACATCTGGACTGTAAAACACATTCTGGTAAAGGGCTTAAACCACATATAGTACATGCTATATAAACATGAGCTGGATTTGTTGTGTACGTTGATAACAGCCAAAGTCTATTGGGTTTTTCAACTGCTCCACCTTGTGATCTAAGACTGTGCCTTTCTTCTTACAATTCCTGTTCCTTTCCTCTCCATCTTGCCCCTAACCCAGTCTCAGAGGGACAAGACATTGGGGTCAGTCTCCTGTCACAGTTCTAGGTCAGCACCAATGAACTTGATGCTAAATGGAGCCTTTTGTGAGCCAGGGCAGGGTCAGAACAGCATTCACTCTTTGAGTATGGGCCCATGGAATCAGCACACTTGCTGGAGGTGAGAGGTGCCGAGGACGAGTTAGGAGCTACCTGACTCCAGCTTCTAAGCATTTTGTGTTTTGCATTGTGTATAGCACATCAGTATTGTGTTAAATCAGTGAATGTGGGATGAATGGATGAATGGCGCTAGGTGGATCTCCTGCCTATACTTGGTGATTCAGAGTATGCTTTTTCTCCAAGTGTTATATAGTAAAGATAAAACTTGTTAAGATAATTGAATGACTTGCACAGAGTTTTTGAGAACCACATTTGGAACCTGTCACTGACCACTTATATGAGTTATGTGTGACCCTGGATACTAGGTTACAGCTGATCACTTTGTTAACTTGAGATCCTTTTCCCTGAATGTAGCCCTGCCTTGAAAGCTGAAAGCTGTACCCCTCCCTTGCTGGTCCACTGGCCACTTGCTGTATAGGCCAGACTGTCTTACACAAATACCTGCACATTTGTGCACTCTGGCTTCTTTCACAGGTGACGCAGACAGTTGTGGTCTCCCTGAGTTTGCTTGTTTTGGCAGGTTGTCCCTCAGACTTTAGTGGAGTGAGGTTGCCTGGTATGTGCAAGGCTTTGAGGTTTTGTTAGGAGGTCACAGAAATACTCTAGTAAGGCTGCTTTTGAGGATGGAGCAGGGTGAGAACTTCCCTGTCCATCGATGTGTTACAGACCACTCAGATTCCTTGTAGCACTTCAGACCGGACTCTTACTGCCTTTGGTGGTAATGCCTCTGGCATTATCCCCTTTCCTGGGTCACCAGATGACTGATCTGAAAAACATTTCCCTCAAGGGCTAATGACTGGAGTAAAAGGCTCAAGATTTTGGGAGCATCACTTGTATTTTCACTGAGGCATTTATCTAGAAGATTAACTAGCCCAGGAGGGGAATGTCAGGCCCAGCACTATGTTTCCAGGCCTCTGATGTCAAGCTTGGCTGCCGTCTTAGGTAGTACCTCTTAACCTCTTCTACCTCTCAAGTAGGAGCTTGCTGGGTTTGTGGGGACTGGTAATCATGAGCGTGACAGGTAGAAAGCTGTATGTACCTGGTACATAGCTAAAGAAGGGCCTGACAGATGCACAGGTATGTGGTGACTGGAGGACAAGAGATGGGTCTGGGAGATGGCTCTGACTTTCCAGCAGTCCAGGAATCTGTTTCTGTATGTTGGGAGATAGTGGAGTGGGCTCAGGTAAGCTGAGCTCTTTGAATGGTGGCTCTCCCTTCTGTTTATGGGAGTGGAACCAGAGTCCAGGGGGAGGGACAGTGTGTCCAGTAAGCAAAGAAACCAGAGTCACAAGGTTGTGCTCAGTGGTTGTAGGTTTGTTTCTTTGTTTGTTTGTTTTTTCCTTCAAAGCCCTGGCTAATAAACTGTGCAGATGCCTCTTCCTGAGTCTGGACTTTTGAACATTACCTTTAGAGAAGCCAAAAGTCTGTCTGAATTGAAAAGTAATTGCTAAGTTTCTCTGGACTTAGGGAGGAAGAAAGCAAGAGAGAGAGAGACAAGAGAAAGAGCTAGGGCACTCTCTATCAGGTCTGTTTTTTATAAAATCCAGCATGTGACCTAGCAGATCACTGTCATGGCTGATACATTTGCTGGGAATCATGTTCACAGTTGCAGTCCTTTTCTTTGATCCAAAAATGTTTTGTCAAAACACACCTCAGGGGCTAGGTGCATATGTTTGCTGATTGGACAACTGATATAAGTGCTTCTATAGGTCATTCCCAGATTTCACTAGTTTATTTACCACTTAGTGACACGCCTTTCCCCACAGCATGTAAGAGATACTTCAGATCAGATCAGATCAGTCGCTCAGTCATGTCCCACTCTTTGTGACCCCATGAATCCCAGCACGCCAGGCCTCCCTGTCCATCACCAACTCCCAGAGTTCACTGAGACTCATGTCCATCGAGTCAGTGATGCCATCCAGCCATCTCATCCTCTGTCATCCCCTTCTCCTCCTGCCCCCAATCCCTCCCAGCATCAGAGTCTTTTCCAGTGAGTCAACTCTTCGCATGAGGTGGCCAAAGTACTGGAGCTTCAGCTTTAGCATCATTCCTTCCAAAGAAATCCCAGGGCTGATCTCCTTCAGAACAGACTGGTTGGATCTTCTCGCAGTCCAAGGGACTCTCAAGAGTCTTCTCCAACACCACAGTTCAAAAGCATCAATTCTTCGGCAATCAGCCTTCTTCACAGTCCAACTCTCACATCCATACATGACCACAGAAAAAACCATAGCCTTGACTAGACGAACCTTTGTTGGCAAAGTAATGTCTCTTCTTTTCAATATGCTATCTAGGTTGGTCATAACTTTCCTTCCAAGGAGTAAGCGTCTTTTAATTTCATGGCTGCAGTCACCATCTGTAGTGATTTTGGAGCCCCCCAAAATAAAGTCTGACACTGTTTCCACTGTTTCCCCATCTATTTCCCATGAAGTGATGGGACCGGATGCCATGATCTTCGTTTTCTGAATGTTGAACTTTAAGCCAACTTTTTCATTCTCCACTTTCACTTTCATCAAGAGGCTTTTGAGTTCCTCTTCACTTTCTGCCATAAGGGTGGTGTCCTCTGCATATCTGAAGTCATTGATATTTCTCCCAGCAATCTTGATTCCAGCTTGTGCTTCTTCCAGCCCAGCATTTCCCATGATGTACTCTGCATATAAGTTAAACAAGCAGGGTGACAATATACTGCCTTGACGTACTCCTTTTCCTATTTGGAACCAGTCTGTTGTTGCATGTCCAGTTCTAACTGTTGCTTCCTGACCTGCATACAAATTTCTCAAGAGGCAGATCAGGTGGTCTGGTATTCCCATCTCTTTCAGAATTTTCCACAGTTTATTGTGATGCACACAGTCAAAGGCTTTGGCATAGTCAATAAAGCAGAAATAGATGTTTTTCTGGAACTTTCTTGCTTTTTCCATGAGCCAGCGGATGTTGGCAATTTGATCTCTGGTTCCTCTGCCTTTTCTAAAACCAGCTTGAACATCAGGAAGTTCACCGTTCACATATTGCTGAAGCCTGGCTTGGAGAATTTTGAGCATTACTTTACTAGCGTGTGAGATGAGTGCAATGGTGCAGTAGTTTGAGCATTCTTTGGCATTGCCTTTCTTTGGGATTGGAATGAAAACTGATCTTTTCCAGTCCTGTGGCCACTGCTGAGTTTTCCAAATTTGCTGGCATATTGAGTACAGCACTTTCACAGCATCATCTTTCAGGATTTGAAATAGTTCAACTGGAATTCCATCACCTCCACTAGCTTTACTCATAGTGATGCTTTCTAAGGCCCACTTGACTTCACATTCCAGGATGTCTGGCTCTAGGTGAGTGATCACACCATTGTGATTATCTGGGTCGTGAAGATCTTTTTTGTACAGTTCTTCTGTGTATTCTTGCCATCTCTTCTTAATATCTTCTGCTTCTGTTAGGTCCATACTATTTCTGTCCTTTATTGAGCCCATCTTTGCATGAAATGTTCCTTTGGTATCTCTAATTTTCTTGAAGATATCTCTAGTCTTTCCCATTCTATTGTTTTCCTCTGCATTGATCGCTGAAGAAGGCTTTCTTATCTCTTCTTGCTATTCTTTGGAACTCTGCATTCAGATGCTTATATCTTTCCTTTTCTCCTTTGCTTTTCGCTTCTCTTCTTTTCACAGCTATTTGTAAGGCCTCCCCAGACAGCCATTTTGCTTTTTTGCATTTCTTTTCCATGGGAATGGTCTTGATCCCTGTCTCCTGTACAATGTCACGGACCTCATTCCATAGTTCATCAGGCACTCTATCTATCCGATCTAGGCCCTTACATCTATTTCTCACTTCCACTGTATAATCATAAGGGATTTGATTTAGGTCATACCTGAATGGTCTAGTGGTTTTCCCTACTTTCTTCAATTTAAGTCTGAATTTGGCAATAAGGAGTTCATGGTCTGAGCCACAGTCAGCTCCTGGTCTTGTTTTTGCTGACTGTATAGAGCTTCTCCATCTTTGGCTGCAAAGAATATAATCAATCTGATTTCGGTGTTGACCATCTGGTGATGTCCATATATAGAGTCTTCTCTTGTGTTGCTGGAAAAGGGTGTTTGTTATGACCAGTGCATTTTCTTGGCAAAACTCTATTAGTCTTTGCCCTGCTTCATTCCGTATTCCAAGGCCAAATTTGCCTGTCACTCCAGGTGCCTCCCGACCTCCTACTTTTGCATTCCAGTCCCCTATAATGAAAAGGACATCTTTTTTGGGTGGTAGTTCTAAAAGGTCTTGTAGGTCTTCATAGAACCGTTCAACTTCAGCTTCTTCAGCGTTACTGGTTGGGGCATAGACTTGGATTACTGTGATATTGAATTGTTTGCCCTGGAAACGAACAGAGATCATTCTGTCGTTTTTGAGATTGCATCCAAATACTGCATTTTGGACTCTTTTGTTGACCATGATGGCTACTCCATTTCTTCTGACGGATTCCTGCCCGCAGTAGTAGATATAATGGTCATCTGAGTTAAATTCACCCATTCCAGTCCATTTGAGTTCCCTGACTCCTAGAATGTCGACATTCACTCTTGCCATCTCTTGTTTGACCACTTCCAATTTGCCTTGATTCATGGACCTGACATTCCAGGTTCCTATGCAATATTGCTCTTTACAGCATCGGACCTTGCTTCTATCACCAGTCACATCCACAGCTGGGTGTTGTTTTTGCTTTGGCTCCATCCCTTCATTCTTTCTGGAGTTATTTCTCCACTGATCTCCAGTAACATATTGGGCACCTACTGACCTGGGGAGTTTCTCTTTCAGTATCCTATCATTTTGCCTTTTCGTACTGTTCATGGGGTTCTCAAGGCAAGAATCCTGAAGTGGTTTGCCATTCCCTTCTCCAGTGGACCACATTTTGTCAGATCTCTCCACCATGACCCGCCCATCTTGGGTTGCCCCACAGGCATGGCTTAGTTTCATTGAGTAAGACAAGGCTGTTGTCCTAGTGTGATTAGATTGACTAGTTTTCTGTGAGTATGGTTTCAGTGTGTTTGCTCTCTGATGCCCTCTTGCAACACCTACCGTCTTACTTGGGTTTCTCTTACCTTTGTGTGGGGTATCTCTTCACGGCTGCTCCAGCAAAGTGCAGCCGATGCTACCTACCTTGGACGAGGGGTATCTCCTAACTGCTGCCCCTTCTGACCTTGAACGTGAAATAGCTCCTCTAGGCCCTCCTGCACCGGCGCAGCCACCACTCCTGCCTCTTGAGAAATCGAGGGTTTTAATGTCCGCCGCTCCAAATCTTTGTTGTGATGAGACAGAACCAAGGAGCATACACTCGCCTGACAAACCCATGTGCTGGGGCTCAAACCCAGCCAAAACCCATAGTACCATCACAGAAAGAATTCAGTGAGAGACAAAGTGATAAGTAAGAAGTGGATTTATTTGGAATCAGAGAGAAGTACACTCCACAGATAGAGTGCGGGCCATTGCAGAGGGCGAGTGATACTCACTAAGAGATACTTAGTGAGTGATAAACAATAAACGAATGCACTAGCATGAAAGTCACATCTTCAACCTCAGTATGTTCATGCCCTGAATGGGGAGATAGACAGGAAAACCAGCACAGCACATGGAGTAGTTCTGCAACAGAGAAAATACAGATGCAGAGGAAGACTCAGTCTAGCCAGGGGTCAGGGAATGGAGGCCAAGGGAAAGGAAGTCTCTTTGTGGAACATTCTTCCTCCATGGAAAGTGGTCCCATAGGCGGTTCCTAGTGGTCAGTTGCAGTACAAGCACCTGGGAGTTGGTGCCAGAACCCGTGTTAAAGGGTTTATATCCCTTCATTGTGTTGATCCTGTAACTATCCTCTGAGGCCAATATTAGAGGAGGAATCAGAATCCCACCCTTAGCTAAAAGGCAGATCTGGCATTGGATCCAGGCCCCTGGACTCTGAGCCCTTCACCATTGCTCCAGACAGTGTCAGGATGGTCATATTATCATCAAAGCCAATTCGAAAACCTAATTTTCAAAAAAGAAAGTACAGGTGTGTGGGTTCTTGTTGTCTGGGTGGGAGTAGCCCTTTCCTCTACGTTCTTCCCCCTTTCCCTCTCCCTTGCCTGATATCTGAGGCCTTGACTTGTGAGAACCTAGAAGCAGTTAGACGCTCTTTGCTCTGGGGATCAGTGCCTCTTTTTTCTACCTCTTACCTCCACTTTCATCACCTAGGCATCTTGCACTTTTTTCTCCAAGGTGAGAGGAGGTGGAAATGCTGCTCCGTAGACAAGTAACCATAGAGTTTTGAATAAAAGAAAGCTTTCTTTAAAAAAAAAAAAAAAAATCCTGTTTAAGCCTTTCCACTTTGCCCTGTTCCCTCCTGCCTGTGTCACTTGGATGGTTAATAGTAGGAGGAAAATGACTTCAGGGGGCCTTGTTTCTACACAGGGACCCTTGATCAAAAGGGCTGCCAAAACTTGCCTTGCCCTAAGGACCTACACAAATCACAAATAAGGCTGACTTGTCTTTTTGCTTGCTCATATTGGCAAGACAGGCCACAGCAGCCCATGATAAAGGGCTGTAAGGGCCTCTTGTTGGAAGACACAGGCACTGTTTTCCTTAAGTGCCTATCCTGTGTTCCACTAGGCTGAGCAACCTTTGATGTTAGTTTCCTTCCCTGCTGGAGTACACTTTGAGGACCTCATGAAAATACGGAAAACAATGACTTGGACATATTAGAGTCTGGAAAAGACACTCATGAAAGTGAAGAGCGTGCCTGTAGATAGCCGTGTATGCTCACAGAGATAGCTTGGTGGCCTTGGTTTGTCTGCTTAGCTCAAACTGTCAGTGTTTGGGTTTCCCAGGTGGCTCAGTGGTAAAGAACCTGCCTGCCAACTCGAGTTCAGTCCCGTGGGTTGGGAAGATTCCCTGGAGAAGGAAGTGGCAACCTACTCCAGTATTCTTGCCTGAAGAATCCCATGGACAGAGGAATCTGACAGGCTACAGTCCACAGGGTCACAAGAGTTGGACCCAACTGAGCACACATGCTGCACGCCAGCGTTTACAGACACCCTCACGTCCCAGACATCGTTCCAGGCCCTGGGGTTGTAGACATGAACAAGCTGTTCTTCCTGCCCACCAGGCTTCTTTGCCCATGGAATTTTCCAGGCAAGAATACTGGAGTGGAGTGCCATTTCTTACTCCAGGGGATTTTCTCAACCCAGGAATTGAAACTGTGTCTCTTGCATCTCCTGCACTGGCAGCTGGATTCTTTACCACTAGCACCATGTGGGAAGCCCCAATGTAGCATTACATTATTACATTACTATCCTGTATTGTAGTAGCATGACTACATTACTGTCTTGTAGTATTACTATGCTATGCATCTCTCTCATTAAAGTAAATCTCTGAAAGCAAGACATGTGTGCTTGTGCATGCTGAATTGCTAAGTCATGTCTGACTCTTTACATCCCTATGGAATGCAGCCCACCAGGCTCCTCTGTCCATGGGATTTCCCAGGCAAGAATACTAGAGTGGGTTTCCATTTCCTTCTTCAGGGGATCTTCCCAACCCAGGGATCAGACCTGCATCTTCTGCGTTGGCAGGCAAATTCTTTACCACTGCACCACTGAGGAAGCCTGAAACATGTCTTACTGATTCCTAAATCACTAGAGCCCACCCTGAGTCCTTGCATTTTGGTAGGTGTTCAATCAATGACTGCTGCAACCACTCAAAAATTCAGTGCTAGAGGTAATCACTAGCACTTTGGGCATCCAGAGGAGGACCAGCTAAACTCAACTTGGACAGCAGCTGGGTCCAAGAGCATCTAAGAGGCTGAAGGGGAGGCGTCTAGGCTTACAGAAGGGCATCACTGGCAGAGGAATCAGAGCGAAATACAGCATGACTAAATGAGCAGGCATGGTGTGCTCTAGGAACAAAAGAGAGATAGGTGTGGCTGGAGGGAGGGAGGCAGGTCTCTAAATGGGCGAAGTGGCACACCAGGAAAGCCTTGTTACAGAATTGGAATTGTATTCTGAAGACACTGGGGAACTACTGTAGGATTTCACACAGGAGAGACTAGATCAGAGTTTCATTGTAAAAACAGACCCCTCAGTCAGTAGATATTGGAAAGGAATAAGACACGTGGCAGGAAGACCAGGTAGGGCACCACTGCAGTTTAGAGAGTAGAAAAGGCCCAGGGTTTGGAGTCAGACAGACCTCAGTCTACATACCAGTCTCAAATCTTTGTGTAACTTAGGCTATTATTAAGTGCCTCTGAGCTTCTGTTTTTCTCATCTGAAAACAGGGATGGATGATCCTCTCCATCAAGGATAGATGGCTCTCAAGACTATGGATGATGAAGTATGTAAAGTGTCTGCTACAGTAATCGATCAACATTTGGCATGTGAAAATGGTGGTGAATATTAGTTTTTAATATTATTGTTATTAATCCAGGTGGAAAATAAAATGAGTTTCTAAGACCCTAGTAATAGGAGCGGAGAATTGGGCTCAACTCAGGACGTATTTTGGCAATAAAGTTGACACAATTTGGTGACTCATCCATGCTGTGGAGTTTGAGGGTGGGGGCAAGCGTCTAGGATGACTGGGATTTTAACTTGAGCAGCAAGAGTAAGGACAGTGGGGCCATTCATTAGGAGAGTTACAGAGGAGGAGCATTTGCAGAAAAAGATGATGAGCTCAATTTCAGACAAACTGAACTTGAAGCATTTTAGGGAGAGTTAAGGACTTCCCAGGTGGCTCAGTGGCAAAGAATTCACCTATCAATGCAGGTCACAGAGTACTGGGCTGGGCTCCATCTGTTATACACCAGCTTCCTGGTAGTTGTGTTTTTTGCATGTGTTGTGCATAGTCGCTCAGTCGTGTCTGACTCTTTGTGATCCCAGAGACTTGGCTACCAGACGCCTCTTTCCATTGAATTTTCCAGGCAAAAACTGGAGTGGGTTGCCATTTCCTCCTCCAGGGGATCTTCCTGACTCAGAGATTGAACATGCATCTCTCATGACTTCTGTATTAGCCGGTGGATTCTTTACCACTGAGCCACCTGGCCAGCCTCTATTTTGCATATGATAGCTACTCTCTCAATTTGTCCTACGCTTTCCTTCCCCTACTGTGATCACCAGACCATTCTCTATGTCTGTGTCTCCATTCAGTTCAGTCCAGTCGCTCAGTCATGTCCGAATCTTCGGGACCCCCATAGACCACAGCACGCCAGCCCTCCCTGTCCATCACCAACTCCCAGAGTTTACTCAAACTCATCTCCATGGAGTCAGTGATGCCATCCAACCATCTCATCCTCTGTCATCCCCTTCTCCTCCTGCCTTCAATCTTTCCCAGCATCAGGGTCTTTCCTAATGAGTCAGCTCTTCACATCAGGTGGCCAAAGTATTGGAGTTTCAGCTTCAATATCAATCCTTCCAATGAATACTCAGGACTCATATCCTTTAGGATGGATCTCCTTGCTGTCCAAGGGACTTTCAAGAGTCTTCTCCAACACCACAGTTCAAAAGCATCAATTCTTAAGTGTTCAGCTCTCTTTATAGTCCAACTCTCACATCCCTACATGACTACTGGAAAAACCAAAGCCTTGACTAGACGGACCTTTGTTGGCAGAGTAATGTCTCTGCTTTTTAATATACTGTCTAGGTTGGTCATAACTTTCCTTCCAAGGAGTAAGCGTCTTTTAATTTCATGGCTGCAGTCACCATCTGCAGTGATTTTGGAGCCCAGAAAAATAAAGTGTGACACTGTTTCTACTGTTTCCCCATCTATTTCCCATGAAGTGATGGAACCAGATGCCATGATCTTCATTTTCTGAATGTTGAGCTTTAAGCCAACTTTTTCACTCTTCTCTTTCACTTTCATCAAGATGCTCTTTAGTTCTTCTTCACTTTCTGCCATAAGATATGCATAAATCTGCATATCTGAGGTTATTGATACTTCTCCTGGCAATCTTGATTCCAGCTTGTGCTTCATCCAGCCCAGCATTTCTCATGATGTATTCTGCATATAAATTAAATAAACAGGGTGACAATATACAGCCTTGACATACTCCTTTTCCTATTTGGAACTAGTCTGTTGTTCCATGTCCAGTTCTAACTGTTGCTTCCTGACATGCATACAGATTTCTCAAGAGGCAGGTCAGGTGATCTAATATTCCCATCTCTTTCAGAATTTTCCACACTTTGTTGTGACCACACAGGCAAAGGCTTTGACATAGTCAATAAAGCAGAAATAGATGTTTTTCTGGAACTCTCTTGCTTTTTTCATGATCCAGCGGATGTTGGCAATTGATCTCTGGTTCCTCTGCCTTTTCTAAAACCAGCTAGAACATCTGGAATTTCACGGTTCATGTATTGCTGAAACCTGGCTTGGAGAATTTTGAGCATTACTTTACTAATGAGTGAGATGAGTGCAATTGTGTGGTAGTTTGAGCATTCTTTGGCATTGCCTTTCTTTGGGATTGGAATGAAAACTGACTTTTTCCAGTCCTTTGGCCACTGATGAGTTTTCCAAATTTGTTGGCATATTGAGTACAGCACTTTCACAGCATCATCTTTTAGGATTTGAAATAGCTCAACTGGAATTCCATCACCTCCACTAGCTTTGTTCATAGTGATGCTTTCTAAGGCCCACTTGACTTCACATTCCAGGATGTCTGGCTCTAGGTCAGTGATCACACCATCGTGATTATCTGGGTCATGAAGATCTTTTTTGTACAGTTCTTCTGTGTATTCTTGCCACCTCTTCTTAATATCTTCTGCTTCTGTTAGGTCATTACCATTTCTGTCCTTTATCGAGCCCATCTTTGCATGAAATGTTCCCTTGGTATCTCTAATTTTCTCAAAGAGATCGTTAGTCTTTCCCATTCAGCAGTGGCCACAGGACTGGAAAAGGTCAGTTTTCATTCCAATTCCAAAGAAAGGCAATGCCAAAGAATGCTCAAACTACTGCACCATTGCACTCATCTCACACGCTAGTAAAGTAATGCTCAAAATTCTCCAAGCCAGGCTTCAGCAATACGTGAACCAGGAACTTCCAGATGTTCAAGCTGGTTTTAGAAAAGGCAGAGGAACCAGAGATCAAATTGCCAACATCTGCTGGATCATGGCAAAAGCAAGAGAGTTCCAGAAAAACATCTATTTCTGCTTTATTGACTATGCCAAAGCCTTTGACTGTGTGCATCACAATAAACTGTGGAAAATTCTGAAAGAGATGGGAATACCAGACCACCTGATCTGCCTCTTGAGAAATTTGTATGCAGGTCAGAAAGCAACAGTTAGAACTGGACATGGGACAACAGACTGGTTCCAAATAGGAAAAGGAGTACATCAAGGCTGTATATTTTCACCCTGTTTATTTAACTTATATGCAGAGTACATCATGAGAAATGCTGGACTGGAAGAAACACAAGCTGGAATCAAGATTGCCGGGAGAAATATCAATAACCTCAGATATGCAGATAACACCACCCTTATGGCAGAAAGTAAAGAGGAACTCAAAAGCCTCTTGATGAAAGTGAAAGTGGAGAGTGAAAAAGTTGGCTTAAAGCTCAACATTCAGAAAACGAAGATCATGGCATCCGGTCCCATCACTTCATGGGAAATAGATGGGGAAACAGTATCAGACTTTATTTTTCTGGGCTCCAAAATCACTGCAGATGGTGACTGCAGCCATGAAATTAAAAGATGCTTACTCCTTGGAAGGAAAGTTATGACCAACCTAGACAGTATATTGAAAAGCAGAGACATTACTTTGCCAACAAAGGTTCGTCTAGTCAAGGCTATGGTTTTTCCTGTGGTCATATATGGATGTGAGAGTTGGACTGTGAAGAAGGCTGAGCACTGAAGAATTGATGCTTTTGAACTGTGGTGTTGGAGAAGACTCTTGAGAGTCTCTTGGACTGCAAGGAGATCCAGCCAGTCCATTCTGAAGGAGATCAGCCCTGGGATTTCTTTGGAAGGAATGATGCTAAAGCTGAAACTCCAGTACTTTGGCCACTTCATGCGAAGAGTTGACTCACTGGAAAGGACTCTGATGCTGGGAGGGATTGGGGGCAGGAGGAGAAGGGGACGACAGAGGATGAGATGGCTGGATGGCATCACTGACTCAATGGATGTGAGTCTCAGTGAACTCCGGGAGTTGGTGATGGACAGGGAGGCCTGGAGTGCTGTGATTCATGGGGCCGCAAAGAGTCGGATATGACTGAGCGACTGATCTGATTCTTTTGTTTTCCTGTATTTCTTTTCACTGATCACTGGGGAAGGCTTTCTTATTTCTCCTTGATATTCTTTGGAACTCTGCATTCAATGAGTGTATCTTTCCTTTTCTCCTTTGCTTTTCATTTGTCTTCTTTTCACAGCTATTTGTAAGGCCTCCTCAGACAGCCATTTTGCTTTTTTGCATTTCTTTTTCTTGGGGATGGTCTTGCTCCCTGTCTTCTGTACAATGTCATGAACCTCCATCCATAGTTCATCAGGCACTCTGTCTATCAGATCTAGTCCCTTAAATCTATTTCTCACTTCCACTGTATAATCATAAGGGGTTTGATTTACATCATACCTGAATGGTCTAGTGATTTTCCCTACTTTCTTCAATTTAAGTCTGAATTTTCCAATACGGAGTTCATGACCTGAGCCAGTCAGCTCCCAGTCTTGTTTTTGCTGACTGTATGGAGCTTCTCCATCTTTGGCTGCAAAGAATATAATCAATCTGAATTTTGTGTTGGCCATCTAGTGATGTCCATGTGTAGAGTCTTCTCATGCGTTGTTGGAAGAAGGTGTTTGCTAGGACCAGTGCATTCTCTTGGCATAACTCTATTAGTGTTTGCCCTGCTTCATTCTGTACGCCAAGGCCAAATTTACCTGTTACTCCAGGTGTTTCTTGATTTCCTACTTTTGCATTCCAGTCCCCTATAATGTAAAGGACATCTTTTTTGCGTGTTTGTTCTGAAAGGTCTTGTAGGTCTTCATAGAACCGTTCAATTTCAGCTTCTTCAGCATTACTGGTCGGGGCATAGGCTTGGATTATTGTGATATTGGATGGTTTGCCTTGGAAATGAACAGAGATCATTCTGTCGTTTTTAAGATTGCATCCAAGTACTGCATTTTGGACTCTTTTGTTGGCCATGATGGCTACTCCATTTCTTCTGAGGGATTCCTGCCCGCAGTAGTAGATATAATTGTCATCTGAGTTAAATTCACCCATTCCAGTCCATTTTAGTTCACTGATTCCTAAAATGTTGACGTTCACTCTTGCCATCTCCTGTTTGACCACTTCCAGTTTGCCTTGATTCATGGACCTGACATTCCAGGTTCCTATGCAATATTGCTCTTTACAGCATCAGACCTTACTTCTATCACCAGTCACATCCACAACTGGGTGTTGTTTTTGCTTTGGCTCCATCTCTTCATTCTTTCTGGAGTTATTTCTCCACTGATCTCCAGTAGCATATTGGGCACCTACTGACCTGGGGAGTTCATCTTTCAGTGTCATATCTTTTTGCCTTTTCATACTGTTTATGGGTTTCTCAAGGCAAGAATACTGAAGTGGCTTGCCATTCCCTTCTCCAGTGGACCGCATTTTGTCAGAACTCTCCACCAAGACCTGTCCATCTTGGGTGGCCCTATAAGGCATGGCTTAGTTTCATTGAGTTAGACAAGGCTGTGGTCCATGTGATTAGATTGGTTAGTTTTCTGTGATTGTGTCTCCATTACTTGTCTGTAAATAGGTTCTTCAGTACTATTTTTCTAGATTTGTGTATGTGTATATTCACAATCAATAGCTGGACAAAAAATAAGATAATTACAATTGCAAGCTGCAATGGAAACATGATTAACTTAACAATATTAAGTAATTACATGCAATTTGAGGGGTCAATCAGAATGATGTGGGAAGTGGGTGTACATACATGCACATGTTTTCATTTGCCCAGCCAGTCTTTGTCTTTTGATTGGTGCATTTAATCCATTTACATTTAAGATAATTATCAATATGTGATCCTATTACCATTTTCTTACCTGTTTTGGGTTTTTCTGTAGGTCTTTCCCTTCTCTTGTGTTTCCTGCCTAGAGAAGTTTCTTCAGCATTTGTTGTAAAGCTGGTTTGGTGGTGCTGAATTTGCTTAACTTTTGCTTGTCTGAAAAGCTTTTGATTTCTCCATCAAATCTGAATGAGAGTCTTGGGTAGAGTATTCTTGGTTGTAGGTTCTTACTTTTCATTACTTTAAATATATCATGCCATTCCCTTCTGGCTTGTGGAGTTTCTGTTGAGAAATCAGCTGATTATCTGATGGGAGTTCCCTTGTATGTCATTTGTCATTTTTCCCTTGTTGCTTTCAGTATTTTTTCTTTATCTTTAATTTCTGTCCGTTTGATTAATGTAAGTCTCAGTGTGTTCCTCCTATGGTTTATTCTGCCTGGGATTCTGTGCTTCCTGGACTTTGTTGACTATTTCCTTTCCCATGGTAGGGAATTTTTCAGCTATTATATCTTCAAATGTTTTCGCAGGTCCTATCTCTCTCTCTTCTCCTTCTGGGACCCCTATAGTGCGAATGTTGGCATACTTAATTTTGTCCCAGAGGTCTCTCAGGCTGTCTTCATTTCTTTTCATTCTTTTTTTTTCTGTATTCTGTTCTGTGGCTGTGATTTGCACCATTCTGTCCTCCAGGTCACTTATGTGTTCTTCTGCATCAGTTATTCTACTGTTGATTCCTTGTAGTATATTGTTCATCTCTGTTTGTTTGTTCTTTAGGTTTTCTAGGTGTTTGGTAAACATTTCTTGTATCTTCTCAATCTTTGCCTCCATTCTTTTTTCCAAGATCCTGGATCAATATCACTATCATTATTCTGAATTCTTTTTCTGGAATGTTGCCTGTTTCCAATTCATTTAGTTGCTTTTCTGGGGTTTTATCTTGTCCCTTTATCTGGGATATAACTTTCTCCTTTTTCATTGTGATTAACTTTCTATAATATGATTTTTGTTTTAGCTGCTGTGATTTTTGTTTTGTTTAGCTGTGTTTCTTTTTGCTTCCTATGTCTGCTCTCTGATGGAGGAGGCTAAGAGGCTTGTGTAAGCTTCCTGATGGGAGGAACTGGTGATGGGAAAAACTGAGTCTTGCTCTGGTGGGCAGGGCCTTGCTCAGTAAAGTTTTAGTTCAATTATCTGTGATGGGTAGGATGTTCACCCTCCCTGGTAGTTTTTTGGTCTGAGGTGACCCAGCCCTGGGGTCTATGGTAGGGTTAATGGTGATGTCCAAAAGGGTTTATGTCAAAGGGGCCCTTCAAGTCTTGCTGTTTCCATGCCCCTATCCTGGTGGTGAGCCCCTGCCAACCCACACCTCCACAAGAGGCCCTCCAACACTAGCTTTGGTTCAGCAGCCTGTGGGGGTCACTGCTCTTTTCCTCTGGGTCTTGGTGTGTGCAAGATTTGGTTTGTACCCTCCAAGACTGGAGTCTCTGTTTCCCCTATTCCTGTGAAAAGTGAAAGTGAAAGTTGCTCAGTTGTGTCCAACTCTTTGCAACCCCATGGGCTCTACAGTCCATGTAATTCTCCAGGCCAGAATACTGGAGTGGGTAGCCTTTCCCTTCTCCAAGGGATCTTCCTGACCCAGGAATTGAACCAGGGTCTCCTGCATTGCAGGCAGATTCTTTACCAACTGAGCTATTAGGGAAGCCCCAGGCCTGTGGAGTCCTGTAATCAAATCCCGCTAGTCTTCGAGGTCAGATTTCCTCGGGATTCCTAGTCCCTTTGTTGGATCCCCAGGCATGGGGTTTAGAACCTTCACAACACTGGGGAAATTTCTTTGGTATTCTTATTCTCCAGTTTGTGGTTCACCCACTGGCAGGTTTTGGATTTGATTTGATTGTGATTGTGCCCCCTCTTACTGTCATGCTGCAGCTTCTTCTTTCTCTTCGGATGTGGGGTACATTTTTTTGGTGGGTTCCAGCCTCCTCCTGTCTATGGTTGTTCAACAGCTAGTTGCAATTTTGTTGCTGTCTCAGGAGGAGATGAGTACACATCCTTCTATTCCACCAGCTTGAACAGGAAGGCTTAATTTCTTTGAAATTTAAAATTTTTTTTCTTTTTTCTTGATGAATCTGGCTAATGGTTTGTCAATTTTGTTTATCTTCTTAAAGAACCAGCTTTTAGTTTTATTGATCTTTGCTATTGTCTTTTCTTTTTTTTTTTTCCATTTATTTCTGCTCTGATTTTATGAGTATTTCCTTGTACTAACCCTGAAGTTTTTTGTTTCATTTTTTTTCTGGTTGCTATAGATGTAAGGTTAGGTTGATTATTTGATAGTTTCCTTGTTTCTTATTTTTTCTCTTTTTAAAAAAGTTTATTTTTAATTGGAAGAAAACTACTTTACAATATTTTGTTGGTTTCTACCATACATCAACATGAATCAGCCATAGGTGTATATGTATCCCCTCCCTCTTGAACCTCCCTCCCACCTCACTCCATCTCTCTGCATTGTCATAGAGCACCAAGTTTGAGTTCCCTGAGTCATGCAGAAAATTCCCAGAACAAAGCCGGTGGAGGTGATAGAATTCCAGCTGAGCTATTTCAAATTCTAAAAGATGATGCCATGAAAGTGCTGCACTCAATATGCCAGAGAATTTGGAAAACTCAGCAATGGCCACAATACTGGAAAAGGTCAGCTTTCGTTCCAATACCAAAGAAAGGCAGTGCCAAAGAACGCTGTAATGTAACTACCTTACAATTGCTCTCATTTCACATGCTAGCAAAATTATGTTCAAAATCCTTCAAGCTAGGCTTCAGCAGTGTCTGAATCAAGATCTCAAAACACATAAGCTGGATTTAGAAAAGCAGAGGAACCAGAGGTCAAATTGCTAACATCTGCAGGATCATAGGAAAAGCAAGGGAATTCCAAAAAAATCTACTTCTGCTTCATTGACTATAAGAATGCTTTTGACTGTGTGGATCACAACAAACTGTGGAAAATTGTTAAAGAGATAGGAATGCCAGACCACCTTAGCTGTTTCTTGAGAACTCTGTATGCAGGTCAAAAGCAACAGTTAGAACCGGACAGATAACAATGGATTGGTTCTAAATTGGGAAAGGAATATGTCAAGGCTGTAGATTGTCACCCTGCTTATTTAACTTATATGCAGAGTACACCATGCGAAATGCTGGTCTGAATGAATCACAAGCTATCATCAAGATTGCCAGGAGAAATACCAACAGCCTCAGATATGAAGATGATACCACTCTAATGTCAGAAAGCCAAGGGGAACTAAAGAGCTCTTGATGAAGGTGAAAGAGGAGAGTGAAAAAGGTGGCTTAAAACTCAACATTCAAAAAACCAAGATCATGACATATGGCCCCATCACTTCATGGAAAATAGATGGGAAACAAGTGGAAACAGTGACCTATTTTATTCTCTTGGGCTCCAAAATCACTGTAAATGGTGACTGCAGCCATGAAATTAAAAAGATGCTTGCTTCTTGGAAGAAAAGCTATGACAAACATAGACAACGTATTAAAAAGCAGAGACATCACAGTCAACAGAGGTCTATATAGTCAAAGCTATGGTTTTTCGCATAGTCATGTACAGATGTGAGAGTTGGACTGTAAAGTAGGCTGAGTGTCTAATAATTGATGCTTTTGAATTATGGTGCTGGAGAGAATGCTTGAGAGTCCCTCGGACAGCAAGGAAATCAAACCAGATCAAACCAATGGAAATCAACCCTGAATATTCATTGGAAGGGATGATGCTGAATAGGAATGATGCATGATGCTTGAGCACCTGATGCAAAGAGCTGGCTCATTGCAGGGTACTCTGATATTGGGAAAGATGGAGGGCAGAAGGAGAAGGGTGGGACAGAGGATGAGATGGTTGGATGGCATCACTGACTAGATGGACATCAGTTTGAGCAAGGTCTGGGAGTTGGTGATGGTCAGGGAAGCCTGGTGTGCTGCAGTTCATAGGGTTGCAAAGAGTAGCACATGACTTAATGACTGAACAAGTCTATTTTACATATGTTAATGTTTATGCTTCAATGCTACTCTTGATTTGTTCCACTCTCTCCTTTCCCTACTGTGTCCACAAGTCTGTTCTTCATGTCTGCGTCTCTATTGCTGCCCTACAAATAAGTTCATCAGTACCATCTTTCTGGATTACATATATATGCATTAACGTGCAATATTTATTTTTCTCTTTCTGACTTAACTCTATATAATAGGCTGTATGTTCATCCACCTGATTAGAACTGACTGAAATGCATTCCTTTTTATTGCTGAGTAATATTCCATTGTCTATATGTACCACAACTTCTTTATCCATTCATTTAATGAATGTCCATTCATATCCATGGACATCTAGGTTGCATCCATGTCTTCACTATTGTAAATAGTGCTGCAATGAACATTGAGGTATGTATGTCTTTTTCATTATGGTTTCCTCATGGTATTAACCCAAGTAGTGGGATTGTTGGAGCATATGGTAGTTTTGTTCCTAGTTTTTAAAGGAAATCTCCATACTGTTCTCCATAATTGCTGAATCAATTTACATTCCCACCAACAATGCAAGAGAATTCCATTTTATCCACACCCTTTCAAGTGTTTATTGTTTGTAGATTTTTTGATGATAACCATTCTGACTGACGGAGAAGGCAATGGCACCCCACTCCAGTACTCTTGCTTGGAAAATCCCATGGACGGAGGAGCCTGTTAGGCTGCAATCCATGGGGTCACTAAGAGTCGGACACGACTGAGTGACTTCACTTTCACTTTTCACTTTCATGCATTGGAGAAGGAAATGGCAACCCACTCCAGTGTTCTTGCCTGGAGAATCCCAGGGACGGGGGAGCCTGGTGGGCTGCCATCTATGGGGTCGCACAGAGTCGGACACGACTAAAGTGACTTAGCATAGCATAGGATAGCATTCTGACTGATGTGAGATGACACCTTACTGTGTTTTTTATTTGCAATTCTTTGATCATGTGTGATATTGAGCATCTTTTCATGTGTTTATTAGCCATCTGTATATCTTCTTTGGTGGAATGTCTGTATCAGTCTTCTGCTCACTCTTTGATTGAGTTGTTTGTTTTTCTGGTATTGAGCAGCATCAGCTTCTTGTATTTTGGGGGAATTAATCCTTTGTCATTTTTTCCTTTGCTATTATTTTCTCCCAATCTGAGGGCTGTCTTTTCACCTTTTTTACAGTTTTCTTTTGCTATGCAAAAGCTTTTAAACTTAATTAGGTCCCACTTGTTTATTTTTATTTCTATTCTTGAAGGTGAGTCATAGAGGATCTTGCTGTGATTTATTCAAGGAGTGTGCTGCTTATGTTTTCCTCTAAGAGCTTTATTGTTTCTGGCCTTATATTTAAGTCTTTAATCTATCTTGAATTAATTTCTGTGTATAGTGTTAGGGGGTGTTCTAGTCTCATTCTTTTACATGTCCAGTTTTCCCAACACTACTTATTGAAGAGGCTTTCTTTTCTCCATTGTATATTTTTGCCTCCTTTGTCAAAGATAAGGTGTGTGGGTTTATATCTGGGCTTTCTATCTTGTTCCTTTTGTCTACATTTCTGTTTTTGTGCCAGTACTGTGCTGTCTTGGTGACTGTAACTTTGTGGTATAGTCTGAAGTCAGGAAGGTTTATTCCTCCATTTTTCTTTCTCAAGATTACTTTAGCTATTCAGTCTTTTGGTTTCCATACAGATTATGAAATTTTTTTGTTCTAGGGCTGTGAAGAATACCATTGGTAGTTTGAGAGGGATTGCACTGAATTTGTAGGTTGCTTTGGGTAGTGTAGTCATTTTCAAAATATTGATTCTTCTAATCCAAGAACATGGTATATCTCCTCATCTGTTTGTGTCGTCTTTGACACAAAGACGTGTCACTTTGACAGTGTCTGATAGTTTTGTGCATACAGGTCTTTTGTCCCTTTGCTGCTGCTGCTAAGTTGCTTCAGTCGTGTCCAACTCCGTGCGACCCCAGAGACGGCAGCCCACCGGGCTTCCCCATCCCTGGGATTCTCCAGGCAAGAACACTGGAGTGGGTTGCCAGTTCCTTCTCCAATGCATGAAAGTGAAAAGTGAAAGTGAAGTCGCTCAGTCGTGTCCAACTCCTAGCGACCCCATGGACTGTAGCCTACCAGGCTCCTCTGTCCATGGGATTTGCCAGGCAAGAGTACTGGAGTGGGGTGCCATTGCCTTCTCCATTTGTCCCTTTAGGTAGGTTTATTACTAAATATTTCATTCTTTTCGTTGCAATGGTCAATGCAATTGTTTGATTAATTTCTCTTTCTGATTTTTCATTGCTAGTATATAGAAATGCAAAGGATTTCTGTGTATTAACTTTATATCCTGCAACCTTACTATATTCATTGATTAGCTCTAATAATTTCTGGTGGCACCTTATGGTATCTATGTATAGTCTCATGTCATCTGCAAAAAGTGAGTGTTTTACATCTTCCTTTCTAATCTAGATTCCTTTTATTTCTTTTTCTTCTCTGATTGCTCTGGCTAGGGCTTCCAAAACTATGTTGACTAATAGTGGTGATTATGGACACCCTTGTCTTGTTCCTGATCTTAGCAGAAATGCATTCAGTTTTTCACTATTGAGAATAATGTTTTCTGTGGATTTGTTGTATAGAGCCTTTATTATGTTGAGGTAGGGTCTGGCTAATGTTTTGTCAATTTTGTTTATCATAGTTTTATTTAGCTTTTAGTTTTATTTATCTTTGCTATTGTCTTCATTTCTTTTTCATTTATTTCTGTTCTGATCTTTTTTTATTTCTTCTACTAACTTTTGGAGTTTTTCTGTTCTTCTTTTTCTAGTTGCTTTAGGTGTAAGGTTAGGTTGTGTATTTGATGTTTCTCTTGTTTCTTGACGTAGGCTTGTATTGCTGTAACCTTCCATCCTGGCACTTGTTTTACTGTATCTCTTAGGTTTTGAGTTGTCATGTTTTCATTGTCATTTATTTCTAGATATTTTTAAATTCCATTTTGATTTCTTCAATGACCTCTTTGTTACTCAGAAGTGTATTTACCACCTTCTATATTTTTTTTTAACATCTATTTCCCCTGTTTTAATATCTAATCCTGTAGCATTGTGGTCAGAAAAAATGTTTGATACAATTTCAAGTTTTAAAAATAATGAAGGCTTGATTTGTGACCAATGATGTGATCTATTCTGATGAATTGTCCATGTGCACTTGACAAAATAGTGAAGTCTAGTCTTTTTGGATAAATGTCCTGTAGATACCAATTAGGTACATCTGGTCCAATATGTCATTTAAAGCTTGTGCTTCCTTATTAATTTTCTGTCTGGAAGATCTGTCCATTTGTGTTAGTTGGGTGGTAAAGTCCCCACTACTATTATGCTGCTGTCAATTTCCCCTTTAATAGTTGTTAACATTTGCCCTATGTCTTGAGGCGATCCTATGTTGTGTGCATATATATTTAAAATTGTTATGTCTTCTTCACGGATTGATCCCTTGATCATTATGTAGTGTCCTTCCTTGTCTTTTGAAATGGTCTTTATTTTACTTTCATTTTTTTATGATGAGTATTACTACTCTCACTTCCTTTTGATTTCCATTTGCATGGAATAATTTTTTCCAGCCCCTCACTTTCAGTCTGTATGTGTCCCTAGGTCTGACGTGGATCTCTCATAATGAACAACATTAGGGTCTTGTTTTTTTTATCCATTCAGTTCTCTGTCTTTTGTTGGAGCATTTAATCCATTTCCATTTAAGGTAATTATTGATATGTATGATCCATTTACCATTTACTTTATTGGTGAGTGTGTTTTTGTAGGTCGTTTTTTTTTTTTTTTTTCTTGTGTTTCCTGTCTAGAGAACTTCCTTTGGCATTTGTTGTAAAGTTGGCTTATTGGTGCTGAGTTCTTTGAACTTTTACTTATCTGTAAAGTTTTTGATTTCTCCATCGAATCTGACAAAGCAAAGTCTTTGCTGAGTAGAGTAAAGACTTTTGGTTGTAGGTTTTTCCCTTTCATCACTTTAAGTATATCTTGCCACTCTCTTCTGGCTGCAAAGTTTTTGTTGAAAGATCAACTGATAGCCTTATGGGGATTCCATTGTATGTTATTTTTTTTTGTTTGTTTGTTTGTTTTTGTTTTTCTTTTTTTTTTCCTAATTTTATTTTATTTTTAAACTTTACATAATTGTATTAGTTTTGTCAAATATCAAAATGAATCCACCACAGGTATACATGTGTTCCCCATCCTGAACCCTCCTCCCTCCTCCCTCCCCATACCATCCCTCTGGGTCGTCCCAGTGCACTAGCCCCATGCATCCAGTATCGTGCATCGAACCTGGACTGGCAACTCATGTTATTTTTTAAATTTTCCCTTGTTGCTTTTAATATTATTTCTTTGTATTTACTTTTGTTAGTTTGTATAATAAGTGTCTTGACATGTTTCTCCTTGGATTTATCCTGTTTGGGACTCTCTGGGCTTCCTGGACTTGGGTGGTTATTTCCTTCCCCATGTTACCACTACTACTAAGTCGCTTCAGTCATGTCCGACTCTGTGTGACCCCATAGACGGCAGCCCACCAGGCTCCCCCGTCCCTGGGATTCTCCAGGCAAGAACACTGGAGTGGGTTGCCATTTCCTTCTCCAGTGAGTGAAAATGAATAGTGAAAGTGAAGTCACTCAGTCGTATCAGACTCCTAGCAACCCCATGGACTGCAGCCTACCAGGCTCCTCTGTCCATGGGATTTTCCAGGCAAGAGTACTGGAGTGGGTTGCCATTGCCTTCTCCGTTCCCCACGTTAGGGAAGTTTTTCACTATAATCTTCTCAAATAGTTTATCGCACCCTTTATTTTTCTCTTCTTCTTTAGGGATACCTAGAATTTGAATGTTTGTGTGCCTTATGTTTCCCTAGATGTCTCTGAAACTGTTCTCATCTTTTCTTATTCTTGGTTCTTTATTCTGCTGTTTCAGTTACTTCCACCATTCTATCTTCCAGCTTGCTTATTCATTCTTTTCACCCCAGTTATTCTATTATTGGTTGCCTCTAGTGTATTTTTTGTCTCATTGTTCATTGCTGATTGCCTGTTCTCTAATTCTTCTAGGGCCTTGTTACACATTTCTTGTATCTTTTCAATCCATGCCTCCACTCTATTAATCTGTACCTCCGTTTTTATTTCCATGATTTTAGATTATCTTTACTATACTATGAATTCTTTTTCAGGCAGACTGCTTATTTCCTCTTCATTTGTTTGGTCTTTTAGGTTTTTACCATGTTCCTTCATCTGCTGCGCATTTTTTGTGTCTTTCCACTGTTTTTAATTTGCTGTGCTTGGGATTTCCTTTCTACAGGACGTTAGGTCATAGTTCCTCTCATTTATGGAGTCTGCCCACCGTGGGTGGGGCTGGACCTGTGCCTCATGATGGTTTCCTGGTTGGGGGGACTGGTGCTTTTGTTCTGGTGGACAGAACTGGATCTTGTCTCTCTGAATGGCAGTTCTGTATTATCCAGTGATGTGTTTTGGAGTGTCTATGTGCTAGTAAAGCCATACCAGCCTGTCTGCTAGTGAGTAGTGTTGGTGTTCTTGTTTTGCTGATGTTTTGGCCTGACTCTTCCACACTGGATCTTGCTGGCCTTAATGGCACCCCACTCCAGGACTCTTGCCTGGAAAATCCCATGGGCAGAGGAGCCTGGTAGGCTGCAGTCCATGGGGTCGAGAAGAGTCGGACACGACTGAGTGACTTCACTTTCACTTTTCACTTTCATGCATTGGAGAAGGAAATGGCAACCCACTCCAGCGTTCTTGCCTGGAGAATCCCAGGGACGGGGGAGCCTGGTGGGCTGCCATCTATGGGGTCACACAGAGTCGGACATGACTGAAGTGACTTAGCAGCAGCAGCAGCAGTCTTAGTGTTGAGTTGGAGGCCTTTTGGAGAACTCTCACCAGTTGATGGTCTATGGGCTTGGGAGTTCTCTGGTCCAGAGTCCTGAACTCAGTTCTCCTACTTCAGAACTGGGCCTTCAGTTGAGGCCCAGCTCTTTGCTGTAGCTCTGGACTCCACAAGGCATACAACACAGAAGAGAAGGAAGGAGAAAAAAAGCAAGTCAAACAAATGTACAAACAAAAAATGGATGGACAGATAAAATCCTAAGACAAATGATAATAGCAATACTCCACAGACAAAAACATCCGAAGAAGCTCACACAATCACAAAGGGAAGAGATAAAAAAAGAGAACAAAAAAAAAGAAAAGAACCGAAAGAGAAGACAGCAGTGAAGCCAATTAAAAAAACCCATAATTAAAACAAATATCAGTTCAGTTCAGTCACTCAGTCGTGTCCAACTCTTTGTGACCCCATGAATCGCAGCATGCCAGGCCTCCCTGTCCATCACCAACTCCCGGAGTTCAGTCAGACTCACATCCATCCAGTCAGTGATGCCATCCAGCCATCTCATCCTCTGTCATCCCCTTCTCCTCCTGCCCCCATAAAAACTAGCAAAAATACAAAATAGAAAACATGGGAAAAAATCCTATATATCTACAGAGTACTGTAAAAATAGGAAAAAATGAACAAGAAAAAGATATATATATATATATATATATATAGAGAGAGAGAGAGAGAGAGAGAGGAGGAGGAAGAATAAGAATATCCCCCTGTGTACTCTGTTGTCCTCACCACACAGTGATCACCGGCCAATCTGCCTCCTCAGGAAGTCCTCCAATATTTCTAGGAAGGTGTCTGGACCTTCTGTGGGCATTCTGGGGTCAGCTCAGACCCAGATCTGTCCTCCAGCTTGTACTTGCTTCCAAAGTCCACAGTCGCCCCCAAAGCAGTCTCAAACCTATTGTGGGGATTTAACCTGGTGTCTGCGACCATGAAATTAAAAGATTCTTGCTCATTGGAAGAAAAGGTATGACAAATCTAGACAGCATATTAAAAGCAGAGACATTGGTTTGCTGACAAAGGTCCATATAGTCAAAGCTAAGGTTTTTCCAGTAGTCATGTATGGATGTGAGAGTTGGACCATAAAGAAGGCTGAAGAATTGATGCTTTTGAGCTATGGTGTTGGAGATGACTCTTGGGAGTCTATTAGACTGCAAGGAGATCCAACCAGTCCATCCTAAAGGAAATCAGTTCTGAATATTCATTGGAAGGACTGAGGCTGAAGCTGAAGCTCTAGTACTTTGGCTATCTGATGCGAAGAGTTGACTCTTAGAAAAGAACCTGACACTGGGAAAGATTGAAGGCAGGAGGAGAAGGGGACAACAGAGGACAAGATGATTGGATGGTATAACAAGCTCAATGAACATGAGTTTGAGCAAGCTCCAGGAGATGGTGAAAGACAGGGAAGCCTGGCGTGCCACAGTCCATGGGGTCACAAAGAGTTGGACGCAACTGAGCAACTGAACAACAACAACCTGTTGCACCTGCAGCTGCAGTAATTCATTCCCTTCCTCTTCTCAGGTCACACAGTGCCTAGTGCTCAGCTTTGGTTTTGGCCCTGCCTCTGCTTGTAGGTCTCCCTCTGGTGTCTGTTCCACCCAGGCAGGAGGGGGCAAAAGTATCGGCTTATTAGGGCTCACTTGCTCAGTCAGGCTAAGGAGATGGAGGGGTACAGCAGATACAGTTGGGGTTTGTGAGGCGTGCCTTCTGCAGCTGAGGCCTGAGGAAAGTTGCTGTAGTCTGAGGTGGTTCATGTGCTCTCCTAAAGGAACTGGTCCTGGGTTGTGTGTCCCTTGGCAGAGTCCAGCTGCATAGGCTCCCAGGAAGGTGTGGGTAGTGACCGGTGCCTGTTCATAGTCTGGTGGCAGCTGCTGCCTCTGGGGTCGGGACAGCAGTGATGTTTTGTCCCTTGCCTTTGGCACTCATGCCAGCTTTGGTGGTGCTGGCCAGCGTATCTACCTCTGGGGTCACAGTCCACAGCTGCATCTTGTCCCACCTATGGCAGTAGCAAAGGCAGAGTCCTGTGGTCTGTGAGTGTGTGGAGTTAGAGGGTCTCCACAGCAGTGATCTTTTGTGTCTCTGGCAGGCCCAGGCTTTTCCCTGGACTCCCTCAGCTGTGTCATACTAGCTCCCTCAGAGTATCTTCACAGCAGTCAACCCAAGTCCTTTACCTGGAGTCTGACCCCCAAAGCCTGAACCTTAGCACCCAGCCCCCATTTGCCACAGCAAGTATGCAAACAGCCTCTCAGCCTACAAGTGCTGGTTGACAATGATCTCTGTAGTGAACTCTCTCCATTTAGCCTTCCAAGCACCTATTGCTGCCTCCGGCTTTGAGGTTCCGAAGCTCCCCACCCTGTCCCTGCCTGTGAAGGGGTTTCCAAGTGTGTGGAAACTTTTCCTCCTTCACAGCTCCCTCCTTGAGATGCAGGTTTCTGCCCTAAATCCTTTTATTTTTTTCCCCTTCTATCTTTTACCCTACCCCATTCTGTGGAGATAAGCTTGTGTTTTTGGAAGTCTTGGATCTTCTGCCAGCGTTCAGGTGTTTTGTTGGAGTTGTTCCACATGCAGATGTATTTTTGGTGGGTTTATGGGGAGAAAGGTGATCTCCTAGTCTTACTCTTAGCCATCTTGAAAGCTACTCCCATTTAGCTTCTTAATAATGGGAAAGACTGATAGTTCCTTGTGAATGCTCTGTATCCAGGCTTAAAGGACAGTTCCAGCAAACTCTAAGAAGTGTTTATCTAGATCCAAAGACAATCTCCATGTTTTAATACATAGAATTCTTTTATTGCTTGACCAGAGGTAGATGCCACGGAGGGCTGAAAGCTTGATTTAAACAAGAAATTCAGCTTTGCCTTCATTCATGGAACTGACATCCCTGAGGCTGCAGGCTAGAAATAGAGTTTGACTGCCAGCTTCATTAATTTGCCTTCGTTGAAAAGGTGTCTTTGCTCTTCTTGGAAACATCTCAGTGAAATGCACACACCTCCACAGAAAGCCTTTGTGGATGGGGCTGTCTCTCAAAGAGACACTGTCCAAAATCAAAAAGGCCACGCAGGAAATGGCCTTGGGATATTTTTTTTTCCCTACACTAAGCAGCAACTAAGCTGGATTATTTGCTTGATCTTGAGCTTCAGGTCTTAGGAAGAATGAACAATACAGCTTTCAAGAGTCACACTCTGAGCTTAAAGATTTCCTCTGTTGGAGTCAGGGAAGGATCATTCCAGGCTGGCAGTCTCCCCCACCCCTTCCCACCCAGGCCTCTCATCTGTATGTGGGCATGGAGTGTGGTGCCGTTAGCTGGATGAGGGTGTGATGCACAGATAGGATACCCTCCTTAGGGACAGACAGAAGAAGTTGCAGTAGTCTTGCCCACCTTTCCTTAGTAGAAAAGGAGTAGAGGATGTCTTTTTCCAGGAAGTCATGGTTGGGATACTGTATGGTTCAGTGAAAATGTAGACTCAGTGACATAAAACTATACCTTTATTCCAGTTTCATGAGGTCTGAATTTGAACTCATAAAAAGGGCTATGTATTCCAAACACCCCCATCAAAGCGATACTTATGCCTATTCAAACTTTTGGACTATCTGAATGCCAGAAGAATCTGAGGGGCAGTAT